>NW_021703769.1:79243563-79306260 GCF_005190385.1 Monodon monoceros
TTGCTGGAAGACAAGCCCCAGGGGGCGTCCAGGCTGGACCTGTAGTCCGGGGGCCTGGCTGGCTTCAGGCCTTCATGCACCGAGCGGTGAAGACCTGGCACAGCGCTGAGGGCTCTAGGAGGCCAAGGAAAGGGGGGTCAGGGCAGGCAGGGCTGATGGGGAAGACTGCTTGGGCTTTTGAGGATGGGGAGGACTTGGATGAGCAGATTCCCAGCGAGGAAACTGTGGTCCAGGCGCTAGAGGTAGGAATGCCAGGGCAGGTCGGGGATAAACAGGGGGAAGAGGGGCTGAGAAGCAGAGTGGAGACCACAGGAGAGGCGGGCTGCGGTAGGGTCCTGGGGGCTGGATCGAGCAGCCTGCAGTTGACGTAGGAAACATAGGAAACAGAAGAGTCATGAGCTGGAGAGGGGAAACGAAAGGGATCCAGTGAAACTTGCTCTTGGACTTGAGGCCCACGTCCTGCTCTCCGGGCCGCCCTTCCTCCGCAGGGCCTAGTGCGGTTCTCCTCTCCCTCCTCCAGGTGTCTGTGGGATTGTGACCATCTCCTGGTACGCCTTCAACATCACCCGGGACTTCTTCGACCCCTTGTACCCCGGAACCAAGTGAGTGTGGGAGCCCCACTCACGGGGGTAGTGGGTGGGCCTCTGCCCCACCCTGAGCTAGCACCACCTTCTCATCGTCCTTGTCCCCAGGTACGAGCTGGGCCCCGCCCTCTACCTGGGCTGGAGCGCCTCCCTGCTCGCCATCCTGGGTGGCATCTGCCTCTTCTCCAACTGCTGCCGCTCTCGGAACCAGGACCACGGCGCCAGGTAAGGGAGGGCGTGCCGCGAGGGGCGGGTCGCGGGGCGAGGGCTGCATCTCCCTCTGACCCGGGTTCTCTCCCCTGCCAGCATCCGGCTTCCGTACAAGGCCCCGGCAACGCCCGCCAAAAGCCTCGCTGCCCGCCTGCCCACCTCGGCCTCGGATGAAGAAGGCGACAGCAGCTTTGGCAAGTACGGGAAAAACGCTTACGTTTAGGTGGCCTGGCCTGTGGACCCCATTCCCTTCCCACTGCCCCCAGTGGAGAGGGGTCCCCGTAAACCCGGGGCTGCAGGCGCAGGCCCCTGCTCGCGGTAACAAGCTCAGGGCCAAGCCACGCTTCAGGCTCCGCCCCGTGCCCGGAAGCCGCGCCCAGCTCTGACCTCAGGCCCCGCCTTCCCTGTCGGAGCTCCGCCCTGGTCACGCCTCTTTCGTCTGGCCCCCTGGATTCTCTCAGGCCAAGAACAAGCTTCCTGAGAACTCACCTCTGGCCCCTGAGGCTGGACCCCTCTTAACCTTCTGAGTCTGGGTTCTGGGCCGTTAAGGGGGCGGAGGCGTCCCCGAGTGTTTGTGGTCTGTATAAATACTTGCGTAAATAAATTTGTACTGCGAACTGTTCGGGGGTTGAAGGTGTCATGAGGCAGCTGGCCCAGCAAGGGACCCTGGGTGCCGCCTCATTTCCTGGACCCCAGGCTGTCACCTGTTCTCCTCTCCATCGCCTTTGGACTGTCCCATCCAGCAGAAGAGGAGAGGAGTGGCAGGTGATTTCTAGACTGTGGCACTGTTACAACTACCGATAAGGGCCATCAAGGAGCAGATAAGGAATATCCAGCTCTAGGAACCGGAATAGCAGAGATACCCTCTGGCCAGACTGATAACAGATCAATCCTTTTACTCTGGACCTTTCTCACAGCTGTACAAGGAGACAGTTGGTCTAGAGCAGAGTTTCTTTACCTGGGCCTGAGAGTGGATATCAGAAACTGACAAGCCCTTTGAAACTGTGTCAAATCAATGAGGCCTGGTGCAAGTACAGTTTTCTGGGGACGGTTCAATAACTTCCAGAGGGACTTCCCTGGTGGCGCAGTTAAGAATCTGCCTGCTAATGCAGGGAACACGGGTTCAAGCCACGGTCCGGGAAGATCCCACATGCCGCGGAGCAGCTAAGCCTGTGCGCCACAACTACTAAGCCTGCGCTCTACAGCCCACGAGCCACAACTACTGAAGCCCGCGTGCCTAGAGCCCGTGCTCCACAACAAGAGAAGCCACCGCAATGAGAAGCCCGCGCACCACAATGAAGAGTAGCCCCCACTCGCCGCAACTAGAGAAAGCCCGTGCCCAGTAACAAAGACCCAACTCAGCCAAAAATAAATAAATTTATTTAAAAAAATAATAACTTCCAGGGCTTCCCTGGTGGCGCAGTGGTTGAGAGTCCGCCTGCCGATGCAGGGGACACGGGTTCGTGCCCCGGTCCGGGAAGATCCCACATGCCGCGGAGCGGCTGGGCCCGTGAGCCATGGCCACTGAGCCTGCGCATCCGGAGCCTGTGCTCCGCAGCGGGAGAGGCCACAACAGTGAGAGGCCCGCGTACCGAAAAAAAAACACAAAAAACAAACAAAAAAACACGATAAAATAAGGCACAAATGAACTATCTACAAAACAGAAACAGACTCATAGACACATGTACCGTTTTCAACACTATTTTCTTCTTTGCTAGAAGCTACAGCAGCAAGACCGGGGCCCTGCCCTCAGAGAACTCACAGGCTGGGAGCAAACAGAAATGCAGACAGCTAGTTACCATGTAATAGGCAAGGTGCTAAGGCTACTCCAGGAATCTTCCAGTTTTTGAGGAACTAGCTATGAGAAACTCAGCAACAAACTGCTTTAGGTCTTGGGCAATGATGTCAACAGCTGAGTACTTACCAGACGCCAGGCACTGGGCTTGGTACCGTCTCATTTAATCCTCACAATTTCTGGGAGGTGGCTGTAACAGAGTCAAAGAGGCAAAGTGACCTGTCCAAGCTAGTAATAATTGGTAGTACAGTAATTAGTAAGTAGTGGGCCCAAGGTCTGAGACTGAAGACCCAAATGGCCTGTTTCCCAGAATCCCTGGCTCTCCAAACTAATCCATGTCAATCATTATTATTATTAATATTTTATTTAGTTAGTTAGTTAGTTAGTTGTGCCAGGTCTTAGTTGCGGCAAGTGGGCTCCTTAGTTGCAGCACATGGGCTCCTTAGTTGCGGCACATGGGCTCCTTAGTTGTGGCATGCAAACTCCTAGTTGTGGCATGCATGTGGGATCTAGTTCCCTAACCAGGGACTGAACCCAGGCCCCCTGCGTTGGGAGTGCAGAGTCTTAACCACTGCACCACCAGGGAAGTCCCTAATCCATGTCAATTAAATTTAAAGCTCATTGAGGTCTTTAGGTGGGAGCGCCCCAGTCTTCAGCCTTCCAGATCCTAGCATTAACCTCTTCTGCCCCTGCGGGCCCAGGAAGGGTCTGTGCTGCCCTACCACATGACACTGGATCTAGAAGCTTCTAGCCTCTAGAAGCTTTGGCATAGTGTAGATTCCCCAAAGACCAAGGTGTTTCCCAAGGTGGGGACCAAGTCTCCACTAGTACACGGGAGCTGGCAAAAATTGCTCAAGGTTTTCCTTGAGGAGTTAAGGTTTCAAATGGGGTTCTGGAGATCGTTCCTAGAGAAGTTCAATGAATGACTTGGGGACCCAATCAGCATCAGAGCGTCAGGAGCCCCTGGGGTCTGGCTCTGTCCTATCAAGGTCAGTTGGGGAAGACTGAGTGTGTCACTGAGTAGACAAATCTTACAGCAAGCAGAACCTCTGTGATTCTTTTTATAGCAACAAAATAGGAAACAAAGTCAGTAAATTTAGGAAATAAACCAAAGAGATTGTGCTGACTCAGTGGAAATCTGACAGGAATTCCGACGCAGGTGATCACAGTGAAGCACAGAAGGTGTTTCTCAGCCCAGATATGGTCTTTTTTTTGGCCATGCCTGTGGCTTGTGGGATCTTAGTTCCCCAACCAGGGATCGAACCCAGGGCCCCGGCAGTAAAAGCACCGAGTCCTAACCTGGCACCACCAGGGAATTCTATTTACTTTCTTGAGGATACTTCTTGGTGGAGAGCAAAATAGAAAGGTTAGGATCTAGGAAAGTTTCCCTTCCTGAGAGCAAGATAATTAATCTAGGCCAAGAGTTCGCAGCCAGCAGACTGAATTCCTGATGTCCCAGTTACTATTGCTGTATAACCAACCATCCCAAGGCTCAAAGGCATAAACCATTTTATTATACACAGAGATTCTGCAAGTCAGGAATTTAGACAGGACACAGCAGAGACAGCCAGTGTCTGCTCCACGATGTTGAGGACACGGCTAGGAAGACTCAAATGGTTGAGGGTAACTTGATGTCTGGGGGTTGGAATCATCAGGAAGCATCTTCGCTCCTATGATGGAAGCCTGGGCTGGGATGGCTTGAAGGCTTGGCTCAGCCGGACCCGTCAATGGGAGGACCTGCACGTGGCCTCTGGGTGTAGCCTGGGCTTCCTCACAGCATGGCAGCTTCAGGATGGTTGTATTTCTTACATGGTAGCTGAAGGCTCCAGAAGCAAGTGTCCTAGGGACAAGGCAGAAGCTGCACTGCCTTCTACCACCTCGCCTTGAGTGTCATGTGATCGCTCTTCTACCATTTTCTACTGGTCCAAGCACTCATAAGCCTGCCCAGATCCCAGGGGAAGGGGACCAAGCACCACCTTTTGATGAAAGGATAGTAAAAAATTTTACAGCCATTTTTCAAAACCACCACACTGAGGACTTTCTCTAAACCCTGTCCTCACCACCACTGAACACGAAGATGTCACCAACACCACTTGCCCAACCAAGTCTCCAGAGAAAGGGCAGGAAGCTCCTCAGGAAGACACTGGGAATATTTGGGCCAACCCCAAGAAAGTCCCCAGTAGTGGGGAGAAGAGCCTAAGAAATTCCTTAACACCAACTTGGCTGGATCTCATTAATATCTTACTGAAGTAATTTGTGCAACACATATTTCCTAAGCACCTGGTTTGCTATGTTGCAACAGGGTACGGGGCCTTAAGACAGCAACTCCAAGGCACTTAAGAGCTCACAGCTTGCAATCCACTTAGAGAAGGTGTGGGTGTAAGAAGCTCTAGTAGCACAGAAGTTACAGCATCCAGGGCCACCAAGAACAGGGGCCTCTACACCGTGAACTTCCTGACGCTTCCCAGAAATTTCTGGGGTCTCTCTGCTGCTAATAATTTCACACACCACAGCCCCTGGTAAGAGGGGCTTCCTAAGGACAAGTGCTGCCTCAGACAGGCAGCACCAAGAATGAGGTCCCAGTCTCTCCCATCTGGTTAAGAACCAGAGGACAAAGACAGCGCTGGTGCCTTCTGTGGCGCCTTCTATACCCCCATCCCCACCCCTCCCCTCACTCCACTTCCCCATAACCAGTCCTGGGAGCCAGCGGTACTCAAAAGATACCCGGAGGAACTATAGAAACAGAATTAAAAAAAAAAAAAAAAAAACAACTAAATCAATAACCCAAATAGTGACACAAAGCAGCCAAGGGGCTTCCCTGGTGGCGCAGTGGTTGAGGGTCTGCCTGCCAATGCAGGGGACACAGGTTCAATCCCTGGTCCAGGAAGGTCCCACATGCTGCAGAGCAACTAAGCCCGTGCGCCACAACTACTGAGCCTGCGCTCTAGAGCCCATGCTCTGCAATAAGAGAAGCCACCGCAACGAAGAATAGCCCCTGCTCACTGCAACTAGAGAAAGCCTGTGCACAGCAATGAAGACCCAACGCGGCCATAAATAAATAAATAAATAAATTTATATATATAAAAAAAGAAAGCAGCAGCCAAGAAATGCAAAGACCTGGGGGTGGCAGGAGAATGGGACAAAATCTTTCACGGTCAGGGACCATGAGGGGCAGACAGCGGGAGTAGGAAAAGACACAGAGTTCGAGAGACAGGAGCCCCATCAGCCTCACCCCCAAAACCCCACAGGACCACACAGGCAGCCTCCTCCTCGCACGAGACCTTTTATTACAACAGCGCTCTGAGGGCTCAGCCCACTGCCCTGCCACAGTCCCTGGGAGCAAGACTGGTCTTCCCTGGAGGACAGGACACGAGCTTTGTTGGGCTCCTCTCTTGGTCCAGGGGGAGCGCCTTTCCTTTCGGTGACGCCCTCTCCGAGGCCAGGTGATGCACGGAAGGCCTTCCTCTCTGCGGACGCCTAGGGTCATACAGTCCACTTCAGGCACCTGCAAGGCAGAGCAAGCCCAGGGTGAGCAGAGGGTCCAGGAGGCTGTGGGGGAGGGGGTTGTGGACCCGGGGGCCCCTCACCTGGTCTCCTGGTGGGTGCCCAGGCAACGCACAGTACAGTACCGGGCGCCGCAGCTGACACAGGTGTAGGGGGAGGGGAAGCCGCAGACAGCACAGAAGGGGCGCTGGGGCCGGGACGGGGGTCCTGCACAGGCCGTCAGGTAGTTGGGGCCCTCAGCCACACTCAGGTTCTGCAGAGACAAGGGGGCCGGCCCTGTGACCCCTCTGCCCCCTTCCAGGAACACCTGCCGGGGCCAAGGATGTCTGCAGGTGCATCCCTGCCCTGTGGGGTCCTCCCCGGCCAGCTCCTCTCACCTGCTCCTCCAGCAAGGCCTGAAAGTTTTTTCGGAAGCGAAGTTTAAAATGATCACCTCGAGTTTTCTTCTTTTTCTTTCCTAGAGGTCAAGAGCAATGAGCTACTTGGCACACGCCAAGGAAGACACTGGTTCTTTGCTTCACCGTTCCGATCCCCCGTGTCCATTCATCGCCCAGGTGCCCACCTGGGTTCTAAGCCGGCCTCTCTCTACCACCCCTCCCTACCCCCCACTTCTCCAAGCCAAGCCTTCCTCCATCTCCACCCTCCCTATATCTAGGGCTTTGTGTCCGAGCTCAAGGGATCTCAGGGCTCATCGGCTCCAGCTTCTTCATTCTATTGATACACACAGGAAAGGAAACTGAAGCACAGAAAGGGAGAGCAGCTGGCTCAAAGGAGCCAGCGGAGCTCCTGGATCACCCATCCCCCAGCCTGGCGTCCTTACGAACCCCGGCCGGGGCAGGCTCTTCCCTCCTCCTGCAGCCTTGTCTCCTGGCACCTGGCCCGGCTCACCAGTATCTGCATCATCGTCGAACTGAGGCAGCCGCTTGCCGAGCTGGGGGAGCCCCGCGTGGGGGTCGTCCTGGAAGTTGTCATTCTCCAAGGCCTCGAGCTGCCTGTTGATGCGGCGCTGCCGGGCCGCCCGGTCCAGCACCCGCCGCTGTCCAGGGTCCTGGGAGCGAACTAGACGGGGTGGGGCCAGAAGAGTTATGGGGTCGGAGAAGAGAGAAGCTGGGGCGGCCTTGGCTCTGGGCCGTGTGTGGAAGACGTCCAGGGGTTGGGGAGGCACAGCTCTCTGATCTCACCCTAGTCCCCCAGCCCTCGGCCCCTGTATCTTCTCCCAGTATATCACCCGCTCTGGCTGCTTCCTTCCCAGCTGCCTAAGGCTGCCGTTTCAGTCACTCACGCCTGTTTTCTTTTCTTTCTTTTTTAAAAAATATTTATTTATTTACTTATTCGCCTGCGCTGGGTCTTAGTTGCGGCACGCAGGATCTTCACTGTTGCGTGTGGGACCTTTAGTTGTGGCATGCGGGATTCTTAGTTGCGGCATGTGAACTCTTAGTTAAGGCACGCAGGATCCAGTTCCCTGACCAGGGAACGAACCTGGGCGCCCTGAACTGGGAGCATGGACTCTTAGCCACTGGACCACCAGGTAAGTCCCCATTCATGCCTGTTTTCTATCCTTTTGGCCCCAGCCTTTCCTCCCAATCCCAGACCCAGCCAATGAAATGCCTCCTGGAGACCTCTCACTGCTGGCCGAAATCACACAACCATGCTGACGGAGACCACAGTACACTCGGGGCTTCCAGGCTCCACTGGGACCTTGATGCGCTCAGACTTTACACTCAGCAATCTCATTTCCCACCTAAAAGGAAATGAGCCACCATGGAGAGATGCTCATCCATCGGTCTACCCTCAATCATAACTGCATGGGTACCCCCCGTCCCTCCATTCCAAATGGATGCACCCCCAAGTCCCACTGCTAAACCCAAACCCTTTACCTCCAGCTCGAGTCCTCCCCGACTCTTGCATCTTCAACCCCTCCCACTCAACTGGTACTTTCCCCTCCACAGAAAAACCTGATAAACTCTCACGTGTCTATCCGACTTCATACCTACTCTGCTTTGAGAGCACAGTCCATGGTAAGTTTTATTTCCTTACCTCCCATCCACTCCTAACCAACCCCTGGCAAACCAACTTCCATTCAATGGGAACCACTCACACTCAGGACACCGGTGACCATCTAGGGCCAAATCCAGTGTGTTTGCTTGAGCTCTCCATAGCCTGAGACTGTGTCTATATGTCACATTTTAGTAATTCTTGCAATATTTCACACGTTTTCATTATTATTATCTTTGTTATGGTGATCTGTGACCAGTGATCTTTGATGTTACTATTGTAATTGTTTTCGGGCATCACCAATTGCGCCCATACAAGACGGCAAACTTGATTGATAAATGTGTGTGTGTTCTGACTGCTCTAGCAGTCGGCTGTCCCAAGTCTCTCTCCCTGTCCTCGGGCTTCCCGATTCCCTGAGACCCAACAATATTGAAATTAGGCCAATTAATAACCTTACAGTGGCCTCTAAGTGTTCAAGTGAAAGGAAGAGCTACATGTCTCTCACTTTAAATCAAAAGCTAGAAATGATTATGCTTAGTGAGGAAGGCATGTCAGAAGCTGAGACAGGCCAAAAGCTAGGCCTCTTGCACCAAACAGCTAAGTTGTGAATGCAAAGGAAAAGTTCTTGAAGAAAATTAAAAGTGCTAGTTCAGTCAACACCTGAATGACAAGGAAGCAAAACAGCCTTACTGCTCATATGGAGAAAGATTTAGTGGTCTGGATAGAAGATCAAACCAGCCACAACATTCCCTTAATCCAAAGCCTAATAAAGAGCAAGGCCCTAACTCTCTTCAATTCTACAAGGGCTGAGAGAGGTGAGGAAGCAGCAGAAACAAAGTGTGAAGCGAGCAGAGGTTGGTTCATGAGGTTTGAGGAAAGAAGCCGGGGAATTCCCGGGTGGCGCAGTGGTTAAGAATCCACCTGCCAATGCAGGGGACATGGGTTCGATCCCTGGTCCGGGAAGATCCCACATGCCGCGGAGCAACTAAGCTCGTGCGCCGCAACTACTGAGCTTGCACTCTAGAGCCCGCAAGCCACAACTACTGAGCCTGCGCGCTACAACTACTGAAGCCCGTGTGCCTAGAGCCCGTGCTCCGCAACAAGAGAAGCCACCGCAATGAGAAGCCCACGCACCGCGATGAAGAGTAGCCCCCACTTGCTGTAACCAGAGAAAGCCCGTGCGCAGCAACAAAGACCCAACGCAGCCATAAATAAATAAATAAATAAGTAAATTTATTTAAAAA
Source organism: Monodon monoceros (assembly GCF_005190385.1). Taxonomy (NCBI): domain Eukaryota; kingdom Metazoa; phylum Chordata; class Mammalia; order Artiodactyla; family Monodontidae; genus Monodon; species Monodon monoceros. Next base: position 79,252,896 of record NW_021703769.1, read on the forward strand.
AAAAGTTTTTTTTAAAATAGGAAAGAAGCCGTCTCCATAATATAAAAGTGCAAGTTGAAGCAGCAAGTGCTGAGGTAGAGGGACTTCCCTGGCGTCCTGTGGCTAAGACTCCACACTCCCAATGCAGGGAGCCTGGGTTCGATCCCTGGTCAGGGAACTAGATCCCACATGCTGCAACTAAGAGTTCGCATGCCGCAATTAAAGACCCGGCACAGCCAAATAAATAAATACATATATTTTTTAAAGTGCTGTTGTAGAAGCTACAGTAAGTTATTCAGAAGCTCTAACTAAGGGAATTCCCTGGTGGTCCAGTGGTTAGGACTGTGCGCTTTCACTGCTGTGGGCCCAGGTTCGATCCCTGACTGAGGAACTAAGATCCCGCAAGCTGCGCAGCACGGCCAAAAAAGAAAAAAATCAGAAGATCTACCTAAGATAATTAATGAAGGTGGCAACACTAAACAACAGACTTCCAATGTAGACAAAACTGCCTTCTATTAGAAGAAGCCATCCAGGACTTTCCTAGCTAGAGAGGAGAAGTCAATGCCTGGCTTCAAAGCTTCAAAGGATAGGATGACTCTCTTGTTAGGGGCTAAAGCAGCTAGCTGGTAACTTTAAGTTGAAGCCAATGCTCACTTACCCTTCTGAACATCCTAGGGCCCTTAAGAATTAGGCTAGATCTATTCTGCCTGTGCTCTATAAGTGGAAAAACAAAGCCTGGATGGCAGCACATTTGTTTACAACATAGTTTACCGAATATCTGAAGTCCATTGTTGATACCTACTTCTCAGAAAAAAAAGATACTTTTCAAAATATTACTGCTCATTGACAATGCACCTGCTCACCCAAGAGCTCTAATGGAGATGTACAACAAAATCAATGTTGTTTTCACGCCAGCTAACACAATATCCATTCTGCAGCCCACGGATTAAGGAGTAATTTTGACTTTCAAGTCTTGTTATCTAAGAAATATATTTCATAAGGCTATAGCTGCCACAGGTAATGATTCCTCTGATGGAGCTGGGCAGAGTCAATTGAAAACCTTCTGGAAAGGATTCACCATTCCAGACGACATGAGGAACATTTGTGATTCATGGGAAGAGGTCAAAATGTCAACATTAACAGGAGTTTGGAAGAAGTTGATTCCGACCCTCATGGATGACTTTGAGGGATTCAAGACTTCAGTGGAAGTAACTGCAGATGTGGTGGAAACAGCGAGAGAACTAGAATTAGAAGGGGAGCCTGAAGATGGGACTGAATTGCTGAAATCTCACGATAAAACTCATGGATGAGGAGTTGCTTCTTCTGGATGAGCCAAGAAAGTGGTTTCTTTTTTTTTTTCGCGGTACGCGGGCCTCTCACCGCTGCGGCCTCTCCCGCTGCAGAGCACAGGCTCCGGACGCGCAGGCTCAGCGGCCATGGCTCACGGGCCCAGCCGCTCCGCGGACTAGGGGCACGAACCCATGTCCCCTGCATCGGCAGGCGGACTCTCAACCACTGTACCACCAGGGAAGCCCAAGAAAGATAAGATTAGATTTTATCTTGAGATAAAATCTACTCGTGGTGAAGATGTGTGAAGATTGTTGAAACAACAACAAATGATTCACAGTACCACATAACAGGGAACTCCCTGGCAGTCCAGTGGTTAGGACTATGAGCTCCCATTGCAGTGGGCCAGGGTTCAATCCCTAGTTGAGGAACTAAGATTCTGCAAGCTGTGTGGGGACAGAAGGAAGGAAGGGAGGGAGGGAGGGAGGAGAAAGAAAGGGAAAGGAAAGGAAAGGAAAAAACAAAGACTTTAAAAAAATAGAATATTATATAACTTAGTTGATAAAGCAGTGACAGGCTTGAGAGGATTGATTCCAATTTTGAAAGAAGTTCTACTCTGGGTAAAACGCTATCAAACAGCATTGCAGGCTACAGAGAAAACCTTCACGAAAGGAAGAGTCAATCAATGTGGCAAACGTCACTGCTGTCTTACTTTAAGCAACTGCCACGGCCACCCCAGCCTTCAGTAACCATCACCCTGATCAGTCAGCAGCCATCCACATCAAGGCAAGACCCTCCATCAGCAAAAAAATTACAATGCGCTGAAGTCTCACACGATGGCTAGCATTTCTTAGCAATAAAGTACTTTTAAATTAAGGCATGTACATTTTTAAAAGACATAATGCTATTGCACACTTAACTGACTATAACGTAAAAATAAAAAAGATTTCTTTTGGCCGCGCCGAGCAGCATGTGGAATCTTAGTTCCCCGACCAGGGATTGAACCCGTGCCCCCTGCAGTGGAAGCGTGGAGTCTTAACCGCCGGATAGCCAGGGAAGTCCCTAAACATAATTTTTATATGCACTGGGAAATAAAAAAAATTTTGTGACTCACTTTATTGCGATATTTGCTTTATTGCAGTGGTTTAGAACCAAACCTGCATATCTCTGAGATCTGCCTGTACTAAGCTCTTTGCATAAATGGAATCCTTTAATCTTTACGTCAACCTTATGAAATAGGTATCATTATCATCCCCAGTTTACTGGAGTTCAGAGGTTAAGAAACCTGTCCAAAGTTTACACAGCTATTAATAAGCACCTGGGTCAGAATTCAAACCCAGAACTGCCCAGCATCCAAAAAGATCCTCTTGAGCGCTGTACTATACTGCCTCCCTTCCAAGTACCAGGCGGTTCTGGGAATACAGCCAGAGCTTACAGTCAGGTGGGGAATATAAATGATCAAATAAACAAGCACAGTACAGGATAGTACATGCTAGGACAGGGAAGTACAAAGTACTACAAAGCACATGACAGGACCACATAACTGGGGCTTGGGGTAGTCAGTCAGGAAGATTTTCCAGAGGAAGGTAAGTCTAGGTTGAGGCCTGACTGATGAATGGAAGTTAGCCTGACTGGGATGGGGGTGGGGTGTCTTAGGCCTTGGTACCAGCATGAGGGAAGGCCTGGATGAAAGACTGCAGTGCCTTCAATAAATTTTTTAAAGTTCTGTATGGCTGGTATATAAAGTATGTGTGTGTGGGGGGGGATGGGGATATGAAGTTAGGCAGACCATTAAGAATCTTACCTTTAAGTATCTAAAGGAATTTGGCTTTGGGACTTCCCTGGTGGTCCACTGGTTAAGACTCCGAGCTCCCAATGCAGGGAGCCCGGGTTCGATCCCTGGTCAGGGAACTAGATCCCACATGCATGCTGCAACTAAGAGTTCACATGCCACAACTAACGGGCCCCGCCTGCTGCAACTAAGACCCAGCGCAACCAAATAAATTAAAACATTTAAAAAAATAATAAAGGAATTTGGATTTGGGGATTTTATGGTGAGGGTGATGGAGATCCAGTGAGGGGTTTAAAGATGACATGACTGCATTTATTACAAGTCAATCTGGCAGTGTTCTGACCCTCATCTCTTTTTATCTGGATTCCTCAACAGCTTCCTAACTGGCCTTCCAGTCTCTGAACCTGCACTACACAATAGAGCAGCCACTAGTCACATGAGGCTACTGAAATTTAGATGTAGATTAATTAAGATGTAATTAATTGGGCTTCCCTGGTGGCGCAGTGGTTGAGAGTCCGCCTGCCAATGCAGGGGATACGGGTTCGTGCCCGGACCCGTGAGCCATGGTCGCTGGGCCTGCGCGTCCGGAGCCTGTGCTCCGCAATGGGAGAGGCCCGCGTACCACAAAAAAAAAAAAAAAAAAAAGATGTAATTAATTAAGATACATAAAATTTTAAATTCAGTTTCTCAGTCTTGCCACATTTCAAGCGCCCAATAGCCACACGTGGCTACTGGCTGCCATACTGAATAGTGCTGATTAAAAACACTCCCATCATCCCAGAAATTTCTACTGGACGGCGCAGCTCTAGTCGCTCCAATCCACCCTCCGCATTGAAGCTAAACTCCCTTTCTAAGAGATAAATTTGTCTGGGTCACTCCCCTGCCTTAAAAGACCTTGATGGCTCTCCACCGCCCTCTCCAGAGAGTTCAAACTCTTCGGCAGTGTATCCAATGCCTTTCAAGGGTACCTTTTCCTAGCCTTCCAGCCTCTCTCCTCTGCAAGCCCCAGAACTGTGAACTTGGCTTCCTAAGCGATTTGCTTTTTCTTGCTCTCCTACCTTGGCAGGTGCGGTTCCCGCTGCAGGGAAGGAGTCCCCACGCACCTGCACTGAGCGAAACTGTGACTTTCAGGACTCAATCCAAGCGTTTTCCTTCCCTCCAGTCCCCTCCTTCCCAGAAGCTGGGTTGGATGCCACTCCTCCCCGAGCCCAGGCACTCTGCATCCCTCTGCCATAGCACGTATCACTCTGAAATGCAGTGGTAAGTCTGCGCATCTGCCCAGCTCCCGGAAAGCCAGTTCTTGGATGCTAAGGATCTTTTTCTCTTTCTCCATCCCCAGGGCCCGGCTTGCAGCAGGCATGAATAAAACGTGAACGGATGGTTTGGGGGTCTGTCCCGACGTCAGGACCCGAGGTCCTGGGTAGGGATTTAAGACTAATAACTGGTTGAGGGAATCCTAGGCCAGGTTCGATTTTAGAGGAGGATAGGGGGCCAACAGCCAGGGGCTCACATACCCGAAGTTTTCTTCTCCACCATTTTCACAACACAGCCGCCAGCTGAGCCTACTGCGCACGCGTTCTAAATCACGCGCTGTGGTAGGGTCATCACGACTTCCTGTGGCGCGTGCCCCTACGCGTGCGCAGTGTAATCCACCGCTTTGACTACGTAATGTTCCCTTAGAGACCAGAAAGCTTTCCGCCATATTTTATACGGGCAAAACTACTTCCGACCTCGGTGTAGTTGTGTATTTTGCGGGACCCTCGAAATGGGTCATTTTAAAGAGGTGTTGCCAGTGATCTTTCAAGAAACGTCATTTTCCTTTGGTCCGTCTGAAGATACAGTCATCACAAAGGCATCCCATGGAGCTTCTCCCCTGGGCAGTGAAGATGATGGGCCGGAGTACCAAAGAACTTGGCTTCAGTGGGCAATCCCAGAGGTCCCCGGTGACCCTCTGCCAAAACCTCAACCCCCAGATCCCTTGGGGCCACAGACTCCTCGGCCTTCTCCCTCCCTGCCGTCAAACCCGCTCCGCGCGTCCCCACCGCCTCTTTCTGGGTCTTCCGCCCGGCTGCTCGAGGCAGGGTTGTGGCAATGACCCGCCTCCGCATTCCGCCGGACCCGCAAGGGGTCACTTCCCCTCTCCGCGTTTCACTTTCCTGAAGTGTTAGGCTGGCTGTGGGCCGGGCTGGCTCTAAAAGTCCTCGGCTCGGGATCGCCAGCCCTAGTCCCCGCCCCTCCCCCGCCTCCGGGTTGGGCGCCCCCTCCCGCTCGTTCAGTTCTGCCCACCGCCCGGGACAATCCTCGCCTTGTCTAAGGCCCGGCATCTCGAGTTTTCTGTAACCTCCGGGTACGCTTTTTTTTTCCCCCGGGGCGGAGCCCCAAGCCGGCTCCTCCTAGCTGCGGGCCGCGCAGCAGCCCCCATCCTTTTTCCCAGAGCCTCTCTCCGGAGTTGGGGCCCAGGCGCACAGCCAGAGCCCGGTGCGGGCCTGTGTGCCCCTCGGCCAGCTCCACGTCATGGCCTCGGGCCCGGGACTCCGGCTCCTGCTGCTACTGCTGCTACTGCTGTCGCCGCCTCCTGAGGCCTCGGCTTCAAATCGTCCCCGGGGCAGCGACCCTGTCAACCCAGGTGAGAACCCGGGGAGGGGCGAGTGGCGCCAGGCTGACCCCGGGGAGAGGGTCGAGGCAGGCCTATCCCACGCCCAGCGGGCTCTCTAGGGCCGAATCACACGGCCCCTCACCCACTCCTCGCTCTGAACTGTTTCCACCCTCCCCATGGGAACTGACCCCGAATTTCTGGGTGTTACTCCCATCCCGCTTTCACTGGGGTCAAGTTTCCCTGGGTTGGAAGAGTTTAAGAGGGAATGAGGAAAAGAGGGGAGGAACCGGAGCAGAGTCAGAGGGAGGGAAAGGGGGCCTGCGGTGAGTGGAGCGCGCCGGGCAGCGAGCTGGGCGAGTGGGTCCTGAGTGTCAATTCCTGGCTGGTGACAGAGAAGCTGCTGGTGATCACCGTGGCCACAGGCGAGACAGAAGGATACCGGCGTTTCCTGCGGTCAGCGGAGTTTTTCAACTACACTGTGCGGGTGAGGAGAGAAACACTCTCATGGCCTCTAGAAGGGGTGGGGGTGGGGTCTAGCCTAGGGGTGGGCTGAGGGCTGGATGCCTGGGACCCCACGGTGAGCCTGGTCAGGGCGGTGGGACCACCTGGCCGCCTGAGCCCCTCTCTGGCATTCTGGGTCTCCTCCACAGACCCTGGGCCTGGGACAGGAGTGGCGAGGGGGCGATGTAGCCCGAACGGTTGGTGGAGGACAGAAGGTCAGGTGGCTGAAGAAGGAAATGGAGAAATATGCAGACAGGGAGGATATGGTCATCATGTTTGTGGACAGGTAAAGGGGCTGGGGCTGGGGAGAAAGAAGAGGGGTGGACAGAAAGAGGGGGTGAGGAGACTGAGGTTCCTAGTGGCTGTCCTGCTCATCCTCCCCTTCCTCCCCCAGCTACGATGTGATTCTGGCTGGCAGCCCCTCGGAGCTGCTGAAGAAGTTTGTCCAGAGTGGCAGCCGCCTGCTCTTCTCTGCAGAGGGCTTCTGCTGGCCCGAGTGGGGGCTGGCGGAGCAGTACCCTGAGGTGGGCACGGGGAAGCGCTTCCTCAACTCTGGTGGTGAGTGGCAGAGTGTCCAAAAGTGGTGGGGCATGGAGCGTTCCAGGTGCCTGAGGGCTGGAGAGGGAGTGGGGACAGGTCCTGGGACCCTGGGAATCTTGGAGTCAGCACCTCCCCTCCCCCCACCCAGGATTCATTGGCTTTGCCCCTGCTATCCACCAAGTTGTCCGCCAGTGGAAGTACAAAGATGACGATGACGATCAGCTGTTCTACACTCGGCTCTACCTGGACCCAGGACTGAGGGTAGGGAGGGGCAGAAGAGGGGGCCCGACTTGAAGCTCTGTAGGTGGCAGGCCTCTCAGGCTGAATGGGAGGGAAGGGGTAAAGAGGCTTCTTGAAAGACATAAAGAGAAAAGAGTGGGAAATGGTGTCCCACCGCCTCTTTAATTACCTGCCCCATCTCATCCCATCCAGGAGAAACTCAGCCTTAATCTGGATCATAAATCGCAGATCTTTCAGAACCTCAACGGGGCTTTAGGTGAGGAAAAGGCAATCTGAAGGGGTGATGGGAGGCTGCTGGGGGTACTGAATGTGGGAGAGGCTCCTGGTAGAACTGGGGTGATCTTCAACTCACCTCGATGTTAACTTCATCAAACGTCAGAATGGCTGATAGAGTTAGTTGCACTGTGCTAATAGTAACAGGAGCAGCAGTGGTCGTACCTAATGTCTGTTTGACATACTACGTGGCAGGGCTCTGGGCAAGGGCTTTACTTCTGTAATTTCATTTAACACAACAATTCTACAAAGGGCAGGTCTGTGGTTATCCACCTGTTACAGATGGGGAAACTGCCTCTTTGAGGGGCCAGTGACTTGCCCAGGTCACACACGTAGTAAGTGGTGGGGTGCCCCAGGGTGACAGCAGCCTGGTCAGTGCCCTCAGAGAGAGAAGGTGTCCCATCCCTGCCCCATGGGTCACAGTCCTTCATCCTCTAGAGAAGCTGGGCAGCCCCCGCCCCCCCATATTTAGAAGCACGTGCTGTTTGGCAGCTTTGGGGGAAAGGGAGTCTGAAGCCTGGCCTTTCTTCCCCAGATGAGGTGGTCTTAAAGTTTGGTCGGAATCGCGTGCGTATCCGGAATGTGGCCTATGACACACTTCCTGTTGTGGTCCATGGGAACGGCCCCACTAAGGTGCCCCAGTTGCTTATACCCTCAGCCCCAGCCCCAGTCAGTCCTGCCCGCACAGCCCCTGCCCCCGACCCCCCCCCCGCCCCCCGGTTCCTCCAGCCCTTCCAAGTAGTGAGTCCTCCCCAACCCCAGAAGCACAGGTGCTGGGGGGGTTTCTCAGTGGCCACCACTCCCCGTCCTGCCCTGTCCGCTCCCTGTCTGCCCCACCTCCCTCACCTCCGGCCCGGACTCATTAGCCGCAGCCTCTCACCGCCTCTCCCAACAGCTCCAGCTGAATTACCTGGGAAACTACGTGCCCAGTGGCTGGACTCCTGAGGGAGGCTGTGGGTTCTGTGACCAGGACCGGAGGCCACTCCCGGGGGGGCAGGTGAGGAGGCGGTGCCAGCGTGGGTGGGAGAGCGCTTGGAAGCAGGAGGTGCAGGGAGGGCATTCCAGGCAGCAGTGGGTGGGGGCAAAGCCCCTGGAGACCCGCAAACCTGCCAGCGTTGTGGAGGACGGACTGGCGGGCTTTCCTCTGAGCCCCATCACGTTGTATCTTCCAGACTCCCCCCCGGGTGCTTCTGGCAGTGTTTGTGGAACAACCTACCCCATTCCTGCCCCGCTTCCTCCAGCGGCTGCTGCTCCTGGACTATCCGCCCGACAGGGTCACCCTCTTCCTGCACAACAACGTGAGACACCCCGACTGACAGCCTCTCCCTCCCAAGGGACCCCGCCCCTGCCCTCATCAGAACTCCCACTCCCTATATCCCAGACTCCTTCCTGCACCCTTTCTGCTCACCTCCTTCCCTGCTCCTGTCCCTCAGGCACCATCTTTTCTGCCCTCTCGGTCTCCCCATCTCCCCCTTCTCCCCCCGCCACCTCCAGGAGGTGTACCACGAGCCCCACATTGCTGACTCCTGGCCCCAGCTGCAGGACCACTTCTCAGCTGTGAAGCTGGTGGGGCCCGAGGAGGGCCTGACGCCAGGCAAGGCCAGGGACATGGCCATGTGAGTGAGCCTTGGGCGGGTGTTGGGGGGGGCGGTGAAAGCAGTGGGGGAGGGGCTGCCACCCACTGCAAGCCCCCTTCCCTCTCCGTTCCCCATCCAGCGTCTCCTCGGCCTCCACAGTGGCACACTCCCAGCCACTAAGTGTGCTGCCCCTCCCTTGCCCCGCACAGATGGAAGAATCTGGGGGTCCTGGGGGAGGAGGCACAGAGGCCTCGGCCTCCCCCTTTCCCGGCCTCCCCCTCCCCCCCAGTCTTTTTCTCCCTGCTGTCCTCTTGCTGATACTTCTACCCACTTTCCTCCTCTTCTCCTCAGCGGGTAGGGGGAGTTCCACCCTCTCTACAGTCCCCTCTCCCCCCACACCTGCTCCCGTTTCAGCTCATCTGTCTGTTGGTCTGTCACCTCCAGGGACATTTGTCGGCAGGACCCCAAGTGTGAATTCTACTTCAGCCTGGACGCAGACGCGGTCATCAGCAACCTGCAGACCCTGCGCATCCTCATTGAAGAGAACAGGTCACTCAGCTGGTTCAGCCAGAGGGCCCCCAGATAGTCCCCAGGGAACCCCCCACTCCTCCCCTGGGCGTGGGGCACAACTCCGCCCGGCCCTCACCTCTGCTCGTCCACAGGAAGGTGATAGCGCCCATGCTGTCCCGCCACGGGAAGCTGTGGTCCAATTTCTGGGGAGCCCTGAGCCCCGATGAGTACTACGCGCGCTCCGAGGACTACGTGGAGCTGGTGCAGCGGAAGCGAGTGTGAGTCCTGAAGCCCCTCCCCTGCCCTGGCCTGGGCCCTCGGAGACCCTGCATCCTGCCGCAAAGCCCCAGTCTCGGGGGCCCAGTGGGGGCTGTGGGCAGGGACTGACCGTGCAGGGGGGCACGAGAGGGTTGACGGGGGAAGCCAGTGGGACCTAGCAGCTCACAGCCCTCGAGGGAAGGGGCCCCTGGGAGGAACAGGGCAGGACTGTGGGGCTCGCCCACCTAGCTGACCCCGGTGTGGGCGCCTCCAGGGGCGTGTGGAATGTGCCCTACATATCCCAGGCCTATGTGATCCGCGGGGAGACCCTGAGGACGGAGCTGCCCCAGAGGGAGGTGTTCTCGGGCAGTGACACTGACCCAGACATGGCCTTCTGCAAGAGCTTGCGGGATAAGGTGAGTGGGCCTGGGGCTCGAGGCGGGGCAAGGCCCTTGCTCCCTGTCACCCTTCTCACACCCTCCCCCCACGCCAGGGCATCTTTCTCCACCTCAGCAATCAGCACGAATTTGGGCGCCTCCTGGCCACTTCCCGGTATGACACAGACCACCTGCACCCTGACCTCTGGCAGATCTTCGACAACCCCCTGGTGAGTAGGCGGCCCCTCGCTCAGAAGGTAGTTTCCCCTCCTTCACTAAAGGAGGATGCCCCAGACCTACCGCACGCTCATGCGCGCTGTGCAGGCTCTCCTGTTGCCTGGGGAGGGGGCTTCCTGGGTGGGAGCAGATGGAATGAAGAGGGCCCGGGTCAAGGTGCACCTCCCCCCATCCCCCAGGACTGGAAGGAGCAGTATATTCACGAGAACTACAGCCGGGCCCTGGAAGGGGAGGGACTCGTGGAACAGGTGAGCCCCACTCAGGACCCCGACCCATCGCATGGCCATCACCCCCTGGGTCCACCGCCTGGATTAGTGGTGCCTCAGGGTTTTCTGCTCAGGCATTGAGGGCAAAGGCAGAGCAGATAGGCCTGCAGCCCCCATCCTGGCATTAATCAGGGTGGTCCTCTCTTGTCTGTCGGGTATATTGGTGTATGGGTGAAATGATACTTTTTAAGATGAGTTTGAAAACCACTATCCCAGAACCCGGGGCTCCAGGACCCCCGTGCCATTTGCGCCATGTTTTCAGCACTGCTCGCACCTTCTCTGGCCCATCCCCACACTCAGATCCCCATTCCTGCAGATTCTCTCATCTCCTGGCTTCCCTTTCTGCTCCCTGCTTTCTCTCCCTTCCTTTGGCTGCCTGTCCGCTCCCTGAGCATGACCCAGCCCTGCTGTTCTCGCCCTGTCCCGTCCGTCCGCAGCCCTGCCCGGACGTGTACTGGTTCCCTCTGCTGTCTGAGCAAATGTGCGATGAGCTGGTGGAAGAAACGGAGCATTACGGCCAGTGGTCAGGAGGCCGGCATGAGGTGAGGGGCTGCGGCAGGGGGGAGGGGGTCCCCAGGAGGAGGGAGGTGAAACTTCCCTGATTGAGGGAAAATGGAATCCAGAGAGTGGGAGCAAAGAGGGGTCCCCAAGGGGGAGGGGCCCACAGGAGGCACAGCTGTATTCACTCACTCATCCATTCGTTCAAGAAATATTTACGGGGTGGGTCCTAGACGCCAGCCCTGACCTGGGTCTGCCCTCCTGGGTCTCACCTGCTGCCAGCAGCAGCAGCAACCCAGCTTCTAAAGGCTGTGATGGGCAGCCGGGTGCTGCAGGAGTCTCAGGAGGGACCCTTGACCCAGACGTGGGGGGACCGAGGGGCTTCACAGAGAGGTGACATCTTAGCTGACACTTAGAGGACAGGAGGAGTGAGTCAAGCTAAGAAGTGGTCGAGACTTCCAGACGGAGGGAATACAGGCTTTAAGGCCTGGGAGCAAGAGGAGGGGGAGGCTGGCACTGCCCTGTCGGCTCAGTGCCCGCTGCGCACAGGACTCAAGGCTGGCTGGAGGCTACGAGAACGTGCCCACCGTGGACATACACATGAAGCAGGTGGGCTATGAGGACCAGTGGCTGCACCTGCTGAGGACGTACGTGGGGCCCATGACCGAGAGCCTGTTCCCCGGCTACCACACCAAGGTGGGCCGCTGCACTCGCCACCCCTGCACCTCCACCTTCCCACACCCCGTCCCGGTTGGAGGTCTCCACATGATGCCTTTTTGGCCCCCGTGGTGTTTGGGGCCCCATAAAATGAGATCCTACAGGAGGGCAGCCCTGGGGGAGGCAGCCCGCAGGTACCAGTGAGAACCCCTCCCCTTCCCCGGACCTGATGGCCATCCCTCCAGCCTCTCCTCCCGTGTCCCTGTCACAGACCCGGGCGGTGATGAACTTTGTGGTCCGCTACCGGCCAGATGAGCAGCCCTCTCTGCGGCCACATCACGACTCATCCACCTTCACCCTCAATGTCGCCCTCAACCACAAGGGCCTGGATTATGAGGTGAGTCCCTACTGCCCTCCACTTCAGGGCGCCCCCAGGGCCCCTCCCCACACGCAGGACCCTGTGTCCCGCCCCCTTACCATCCCTACACACACCCCTCGGTCACCTCCCTCCCCCTTGTCTGCCTTCTTTATGTTTCTCAGTGACTTCGTGGGTATCCTCTCCTGGACCCCTTCCGGGCTGGCAGCCTCACCCTTTCTCCTGGGTCTCCCATCTGCTGATGCCCAGACCTCCTGTGTCCTCCCTCCCTGACTCCCCCGGTCGGGCTCTCCCCGCTCTGTCAGCCCGCCGCCCAGTCCCCACTTCCGCTCACTCTGCACTCCTGCCCCTTCTCGTCTTCCCAGGGAGGTGGCTGCCGCTTCCTGCGCTACGACTGCGTGGTGTCGTCCCCCCGGAAGGGCTGGGGGCTCCTGCACCCTGGCCGCCTCACCCACTACCACGAGGGGCTGCCCACCACTCGGGGCACTCGCTACATCATGGTGTCCTTTGTGGACCCCTGACGCTCCACCACTGCCCAAGCTTCCCTGCCATTGTGCCTTCCTGTGCCGCCCTCCTCGGAGGGGGTCTGTCCAGCTCCTCGCCTCCTGGGTGTATGTTCCGTGTGCCTGGGACTGAATGTGTCACCTCGCTTCCCACCACGCGGCCCTCAGGAAGCTCAGGGAGCCCCCTTGCTCCACCCCTCAGCCCCCAAGAGTTCCCAGGGAGAGGGCTTCTGGGTGTTCACCACGTGATAAATTATTGTTTTTCAGTCTCCCTCTCAATAAAAGAGGATTTGTAATTCTTGAGTCCATTTATTCTTTCATCTACCTGTGGACGCCGTATCCCTCCCGCCACCCAGTGTAGAGGGGAGACCCGGGGTTTTCCAGAGGAAAAGAACAGAGAAAAAGAAAAGACAGAAACATGATTTTAGAGCAGAGTGGGAGCCTGGAAGCTTCCCTGGCTCCCACGTCTAACTCCCTGTCATTGCCAGAGCTGGGGGAGGACGTGAGGAGGGCCAGACTGAAAGAAGGACTTCCCTTGTTGGGCTGAGGTGAGAACCCCCCATCCCCACCCCTGCAAAGCCCCCAAGCTCTCCTCCCTGATTCTCTCCTCACCTGATGGCATGTTCTCCAGTGCATGACATGTGGGGTGGCACAGCCGTAAGCTGAGCTCCAGGGACATTGCTGGGGAAGTAAGTCCCCCTGGGGGCATGTGTTCTTTGAGGGAAGACAGGCTGGAACCTTACTGTGGCTTCTTGCATCTAAGCTGTTAGGTGGAATCAGGAGAGGGGAATCCTAAGGGTCAGCCCAGGAAAGCTTCCTGGAAGAGGGGTGATGGGAAGCAGCCTTGCAAAAGACAAGACTGGGACTTTTTTTTTTTTACCGGGACTTCTAGTGGTCCAGTGGTTAGGACTCCTGGCTTGCACTGCAGGGACCATGGGTTCCATCCCTGGTGAGGGAACTAAGATCCCACAAGGCAAGGTGCAGCCAAAAAAACCCAAAAACAAGTGACGTTCCCTGACCTGGAAAAAGTGCTGGCTCTGCAGGCCTCTGGTCAATGTTAAACAGGGCCACGGTCACAGTGAGGACTGGCCCCAGCCCACTGGAGGATATGCCCACAGACCAGCGGGCTCTCTCTTGGAGGGGTTCCCCAATCCTTAGCCTCTCCCATAAAACCCTTCCCTCTGAAGGTCTCCCCACAGAGGCCTAAGCTACTCCTTAGGGAATATATCCTCCTGCAGGTCACCTACCGTTTAGGCGCGGGTGACAAATGGGGAGCTCTGCTCTTCAGGGTACACACACATGGCAACCCCTGCTGGCCCAGACCTCTCCCAACCCTGCTCCTCACAGGGAGCCGGTCCTGACTTCCACAAAGTTAAACACCTTCCTCACCCCGAGGCTCCAAGCCACAGCCCTGGTCTTTCCTTTCGGTCCTACTGGTCACAGCCCTGTGAGCCCAAATAGTGGTTAACCCTTCCATGCCGGGGTTCACAATGCTCCAATGTGCAGGTCAGCAGCGGGGTCGGAAGCGAGGGCAGAATCCAGGCCAGGGGTCAGGACCAGTGGATTGGGTCAAAGAAGGTATGCTTCACTGCCGTGGTGGCTCCTGGGTGACTCCCCTCTGCATTCTCCTCCAGCCACCTCTTCCGGGGCCTCCAAGTGTTTGCCGTCCTGCAATGGGTCTTCCCCTTTTGGGGGGCTCACTGAGTCCCTGAAGACCTGAGGAACCCTGCGCCTGGCACTCTGCTTCCCCATTCCAGTACGGGAGGGAGGGAGGCAGGGCAGGGGTCTGTGGGGTGGAGAGAGGGAGAAAGATGTAGATTGGACAGATGCACCTGAAAGCATGGAACAGGGAAGGGGGAAAACAGGGGACCTGGGACTCGAACCTCTGGATCCTGAGTCCCCACAACCCCCACGCACCGCCACCACCTCCCGCCCAGGTGTGCCTGGGACTCGAACCTCTGGATCCTGAGTCCCCACAACCCCCCATGCACCGCCACCACCTCCCACCCAGGTGTGCCTGGCTGCCTTGCTCCTGTATTCCTGGGCCGGGCCTGGATCCTAGCGGTCCTCGACCTGGTCTGACTCCGTGGAGATAGAAACACACCTGGGGCAGGGGGCCGCTGCTCTGCCTGGGTCCGCAACTGGGCCATCCGGAGACATATCCGTGACCGCCTCCCCATCTCGGTGAGGCGCTCGGGAACGGTGCGCTGGCTGGGAGCAGGGCTTCAGAATGGACTCTCGGGACCTTCACCCCCGAAGTCCAATGTCAGCTCCCCAGTGGGGTGTCCCCCAGCTGGTTAAAAGCACAGATCCGGATCCCTCCTGGAACTACCTCTTTGGCTTCCACCCTCAAGGGGTCCTGGTCAGCGGGGCCTGCAGCAACTTCTGCACAGAGGCCACTGGCTTCTCCCACCTCTTCCCTCACCTCCAGCCCCACCTGCTCACGCTGCCCTGTTGGTTCCAGCTCCCTGTCTTCCGGGACTACATCATGTGTGCTGGTGAGGAGAGTGCTGGGTCTCAGGATCCCCAGTCCCTGCTGTCACCTCCTAACTGCCCTCCTCCTCCCGCATGCGGACACTTGGTCCCACCTCTACTTACTTTCCCAGAGCCCTGCGCCCTCTTTTCTGGAAGAATCAGGCGTCAGGTCCCCCGGCCACCGCCCTCTCTCGCAGGATCAGTGCCCTCGGACAAGGCCAGCGCCTCCTATCTCTTGTCCCTGCCCGGGGGCCTCCTGGCCGTGGGAGGGCCCCTGGAGGCGTGGGAGGCAAAGCCCGGAGCGCTGAGCTTGCGAATCCGGAATCAGAAGAGATTTGTCAAGTTGGCGCTGGAAGAGGACAGCGCTGCCCGGGAGGGAGCGCAGCGCGCGCCGGGCGGGGTCCGGAGTCAGTTGCTCCCCCAGGGCCTCCCTGGTGCCAGTCTTCTCTTTCGGGGAGAACTAGCTCATCCAGCAGTTTCCGAACCCGCCGGGCTCATGGGTGCGAAGGACACAGGAAGCGCTGCAGCCACTGCTGAGAGTGGCCCTGCCGCTGTTCCACGGCCCCCGGGGCCTCCTCCTGCCCTTCCGCACGCCCATCCACACCGTCGGCGAGCCCCGGCCTCTACCCGCTCCGCTATCCGGCCCGCCCGCCTGCTTCTCCCCGGCTGAAGGCCCCTGCACCCTCCCCGCGCCGGAGGTGAAGGTCCCCCCGGTTGGGGCGTGAAATCCTGGATTCCGGCCACGCCTCCAGGCTGCCTTTGGCAAACGCGCCAGCCCTGAACTCTGTCCCAGTCAATCGCGGCGAGCGAGAAGGTGACCTGCGGGCGGCTGCTAGCGACCATCCCTCTGGCCTCCTGTTCCGCCCACAGTGGGGGCCCCGATCACGGCGCAGCGAACCCCGCGGCCCAGCCGGGCGCAGGTGGACGCGCAGCACGAGGTCTACTTGGAGCGGCTCAAGCAGCTGTTGAAAGAGCACATGGCGCGCTCTGGCGTCCCCGCCGACAGGCACCCCCCCCCCACCTAGACGCGCCGCCGGCCCCCACCGGTGCCCTCGGTGACAGCGGGTGGGGACTGAAATTAAAGGTGGGTACAGACCTGCGGTGTGTGTGTGTTTGTACTTGGCGGGGCAAGGCCGCGCGCCTGGCCGGGCCTCGGAGGGGACTAGACACTCCCGGAGACCCGCAAACACACCCGGGGCGCGCGTCCAGGATCTGCCGGCCGCACTCGAGATCAAAGAGTCTCGGCTGGGACCCAGTCGGTGGGCTCTCCGGCTTCTTCTGCGACCGCTCCCCACAACGATTCCTAATGCACGCGGGGGTGGACCTCCAACGCACGGCCCCTACCCCGGCTCCCAGCCCCGCCCAGCGACCAGCCCAGACCTACCGTCTGGAGTTCAAAGATCAGTGTGTGAAGACCTGTGGCGCTCCGGATCCCAAGGTCTCCCCATCCACACAGCCCTCTACAAGCAACCCCGGGAGGCCCCAGGGGCGTGGCCACTCAGACGAGAGAGGCTTCCCCGGCTCGTACCGAAATCTTCATCGTTTGTCCTCCGGGTCCTGGAGCCCTGCTGGCAGAACGGGAGCGAATGGGAGTCTCCACAGCCCCGCCGCCCTCCCGCAGTATGAAAACCCTGAAGAAGCGGCGGCTAGAAGTACTGAGCGCCTGCTATACTGAGCGCCTACTATACTGAGCGCCTACTATACTGAGCGCCTACTGCTACGTGCGCACTCTCCTCTTCACGGGTGAGTGGTGCCCGGGGTCCACTGGGGAAGGAGGCAAGGGGGAGGGTGGGGGGAGAAAGGCTGGAGCCCCACCTGCCAGGATGTCCGAGGGTCAAGGGAAGGGGGAGGGGCCAGAGGTCCAGCGGGGAGATGGCCAGTGATCTCATTGGTGAGGGTGGAGGGGAGGAGCCACGGGAGTTTCAAAAGCTATAGTTCATTTTTCTTTCCCATGTTTCCCCCAGGCCCCTTCTGTTCCCTTCTCTTCCTCCTCTTCACGTCGCTCTGGTATTTCTCTGTTCTCTACTTGGTGTGGGTCTTCCTGGACCGGGACACACACCCCGCCCCCCAGGTGAGCACTAAACAAGGACCCGAGTAGTGAGAGGTGATAAATGGTGCCTCCAGGAACTCTCCCACCCTCATCTGTCTGCCCAAGGAAGAAGGCGTTCTGAGTGGATGAGGAACTGGACTGTTTGGAAGCACCTAAGGGATTATTTTCCCATTAAGGCAACAGGCCACCCTCCAAGGAGATGCTCTGGTTCCTCCCTTTCCCCTATGTACCCCCCCTACTCACCCCTCCCTATGCTGGAGTCTGAGCCCCCCAGCTGCCTAAGTTCAGGCAATGGGGGAGGGGTGGGATGGTGTACCAGAGGGGGCCCCTTGTGCCCTTGACCCCATCGTAGGACCTTGAACTCTAACCCTAAGTTAAGTCTGTTGGTGTGGAGGGAATTCTGTTCAGCTGGTATCCTGCTGTCTATGCTTTCTTCCCCTCATCCTGCCCACTGCCCCCAAAACTGGTGAAAACGGTAGAGCTGCCCCCTGACCGGAACTACCTGCTGGTCGCTCACCCACATGGGATCATGGCCATGGGAATCCTCTGTAACTTCTCCACTGAGAGCTCCAGCTTCTCCCAGCAGTTCCCCAGGCTTCGGCCCTTGACGGCCATGCTGAATGGCCTCTTCCATTTCCCAGTCTACCGAGGCTACCTTCTATCCTTTGATGAGTCTTGAGCTAAGGGGAGGAGGCAGCCACCCCCCACAGTGGCCCCCACCCACCATTCAGCCCAGGGACCTGGCTTGAACATTGGCCAGGCTCACAGTGGGTGTCAGTGAATGGCTTTGGAGCAAGCGTCCTGCATCCTTGCTGGGAGAGGTGCTGTAGGCCACACTGACATGGGCACAGGGGTAGGGGAGCTTGGAAGGAAAGGGATGGGGGGCTCACCCTTCCTAGGCTAAGGGGTGGGGTAAGGGACTAGGGAGCCAAGGACGGGGTAGTGACTGTTCCCACACCTCCTCGTGCCTGCGGGAGGATGTTCCGTGAACCGCCAGAGCCTGGATTTTATTCTGTCACAGCCTCACGTCGGGCAGGCTGTGGTCATCCTGGTTAGGGGGCCCACGAGTCCCTGTATGCCATCCCAGGAGAGCACTGCCTCACTGTCCAGAATCGGAAAGGCTTTGTCCACCTGGCACTGAGGCGTGTGTGAGTGGGTGCCCAGGGGTGCTGCCCTGAATGCTCAGAAGTCACAGTGCATCTGGGGGCCTACACTGTCTGTCCCTACACCCCCGCACCCCTGTAGGTGGGCCTGTGTGTCCCCAGAGCTTTCACTGTGACCACACCTAGAGGGCGCTCTTGCCCCTTGAGTGTTTCCTCTGTGCCAAGCACTGGTGCCAGTTCCCCAGGCTTCCTCCCGGGCGGAGAGAGACAGGATCACAGCGCAAGTCACAGGACCCCGGGGCTCAGACGCCCTTGGTTCAAATTCTTTTATGACACCCTCTCAAAGGCAAATGCTTGCACGCTTCCTTACTTGTGAAATAGGGTTAATACCTACCTGGCCACCATGTTGCAGTTGTAGACTGTATGAGAAGATGTATATAAGAAGGCCCAGTACACAGTCTTTCCTCAAGAAATGTAAATCCCTCTTTCAGATCTCTTTTGTAGCCACTGTCATTTGCTTCAAATGGCCTTGGGAAGTGGAATCATGCGAGGGAGGAATTTGGGGCACTCCTTGAGACACTGATCTGACCACCCGTCTTCTCTCTTGCCGCCCCTTCCCAGCACTTCTCTGGTGCCCGTGTACTCCTTTGGGGAGAATGATATCTTCAGAGTTAAGGCTTTTGCCCCAGACTTGTGGCAGCATCTGTGCTAGAAGATGCTGGGCTTCAAGAAGCTCCTGGGCTTTTCTCCTTGCATCTTCTGGGGCTGTGGTCTCTTCTCAGCCGACTCCTGGGGCCTGGGGCCCTTCTCCAGGCCCATGACCACTGTGGGTGAGTGTGCCCGTCTCCAGGGGAGAAGGCTGCCATCAGCTTCGTAAGAAGCACGTCACCTGTGTCTCCCCTCTCCCCTCAGTGGGCTGCCCCATCCCGGTGCCCCAGTGTCTCGGGCCCACCGAGGAACAGGTTGACCACTCTCACATGCTCTACGTGAAGGCTCTGGAGCAGCTGTTTGACGAGCACAAGGAAAGCTGCAGTGTCCCAGCTTCCACTCGCCCCACCTTCATCTAGCCCCGGCCTTACCCCTGCCCCCACACTCACCAGCCCCACCAGCCCCCGATCCCAGTGCCCTGAGACCCCCACCTACTGCCATGCTACTGCACCAATAAAAGGTAGTTCTCTCACACCACTACTTCATAGGATCGGATGCCCACCATCGGATTCTCAGCTCCACCAGCAACTGACCGTAGCCTTATCCAAGTCACTTAAGCTTTTCAAACCTCAGTTTCCTCGTTATAACACGGGGCTACCTACTTCAGAGTTGCAGGGTTTCTAATTTTTATTGAAATACAACACAGAGAAGTGCACAGATCACAAGGGCACGGCTTGATTTTTCATCCACTGAACATACACGGGGTTGTCCTGGGAAGTGAATGAGATGTACTCAGGCTCATGGGACGGCTGCACTGGCGTCCTTGTGTATGGATTGAGGAGAACTGTCAGCCATCGTCCTCCCGCCCATCTCTACCCTTGGATTTCTCTGCTGGGCGGGTGCCCACTCACCCAGGATGGAGCCAGGAGGAAACATCTGGAAGGCTTTTCAGAGAAAGAAGAGAGCGGTCAGCACTTGGATGGGCTGGGCTGGGGACGAGCCTTTTGAATGGGTAAAGGAGTCGACCCAGCAGGCTGGAGGAGGTTAGGGTCCATTAGAGCATCATTACAGCTGTTTCGGAAGCTCCAGCCCCAGACAGCGAGAATTCCACTGGGTCAGACTTCAGCCCTGCGCCCGGGGCTATCCCCACTCACCTGCCACCCATGCAGACCCTAATGTGGGCTCTTCTACAGACCTATTTCTGGTCATTCTTCCAGAGCTCCAGCCCCAGTGGGTCCTCCCCTACTGCTAGTCCTTGCAGCCCTGAAAAGCCAACCCATCTGTAGACAAAACATAGCATCTGCGTATCCGAGGAGCTTAATATCCTGCACTGCCCACTGCCACCAGACGTTATCATTCCCCGGTAACATGCTAGGGATGCCATAATCACCCTCACCGCCTTCCTCTCTCCCCACCTTCCAGAACCCCAGTCACACTTCCTGGCCTCCTGTCTTCTTCTAAGTGCTTCTTAGCTGCTTCTCTTACTCCAGGCCCCCATCCCTCCCGTGGACTTCCTCTGGGACCACTCCTCAGAGAGGAGGGGTCTTGCCTCTCATCTCCCATCTAACACCTTCTCACGCTGGCAAGATGCTCTCCCTAAAGCACTGTTTTCATGATGTCCTTCGTCCTGTTCACTGGGACCGGGTCCTCATTGTCAGAAGGCGTGAACAACTCAGCACAGCATTTGAGGCACCCCACACACAGAGCCCCACCCTGCAGACACACAGGGCGCCAGACACACAAAAGTGCTGTCTGCTTTTGCCTGGGGGCTGCATCCACCGAGACGTGGACTTTGTGCAAATTAGACAAAGAATGTTCCAGGTTGGGCGGTGACAGACATTTGCTATGGGATCTTCTCTTTGGGGAAGTGCCGGTGCCACGTGCACAGAGAAAAGATGGATCACTAAACTGCCTAAAGCATCTATTGTAGTTTCAAGAGCTCTGGACTCCACAGTACAGAGCCGTCAAGGTTACCTGTCCCATTTCTCCTGCCGTGTATCTGGATAATAACCCCCAACACTGTGTGGTTTCTCCTCCTACCTGGAAGAATCTAACTTACAAATATATGAATATATGCCTTAGGAGCATAGCTCATTGCCTCCTGGCAGGCCTTCTTCCTTCCCTGCCGTTGTCCATGTGGCCACCAGAGGGCAACCTCTACTCACAAGGCCAATCTGTCACTCTCCTGTTTAAAGCCCTCCCCTGGCTGGCCAGCCCCTACCTACAGGATGGGTGCAACCCAGAATTGCTTGTTCTTGCAAAGCTGGCTGTTTCTCAGCTTTGGACTTTGCTCAGGCTTCCCCTTGCGCAGGAGGGACCCTGCCCTTCTTTGTCATCCGGAGGGGATTTTTTTTTTCTTGCCTCACCCCGTGGCATGTGGGATCTTAATTCCCAGACCAGGGATCGAAGCAGCTCCCCGGTCCCGGCATTGGAAACGCGGAGTTTTAACCACTGGACCGCCAGGAAAGTCCCCAGAGGGGAATGTCTAAGACGCACTTCCCTTGACCAGCCAACGTGTCAGGCTTTAAAACATCAATTTATCAAAAAGGTTGGCTAGCTTCAACATTAATAAGGGCAATAACAGCATTGGATTGCACCACATTAAGCCTGTTTAAAATCAGTGTGTTCATAACGGTCTGAAAGTAATAATTGATCACCACTGAAGGATGCTGAGGAACCACCACATTATTTGAACAGTTAACAAATAAAGGGAAAAATGTAAGCATTTATCCGGTCTTTCCTTCAACAAACTATCTCTAAGGGTAATCATAGTAGAAGAGAACAAGTTTCCTTTTATAGGCATATTCCAGCTGGGGGGGTGGAACCCCAGAATGACAGATTAAGAATATCGCCATATTATAACCCCTAATAAATGATTGGATTTAGGTCAAACATCAATATTCGATAAAATTTCAGTAAGACAACCATATTTGAGCCTTTGAGGGAGGAATGCAACACCACCTATAGCTTGGACATGAAAAAACTGGAACTTTGGGAAACTTTCAATTCTGATTGGTTGAGGAAACTAGAGGTGGGTGAATGTTGGACCAATCCAAGCGTTTCTGGTGGCAGAGGGGAGTCTTCTGGTGAAAGAGAAGGAATTAGGGTGTGATCGCATCTCCTTTCGGCCACTAGTGACTTTTTCCTCCAACACCTTTAACTTTTGGAGGTCCTTTCCCACACTGGAATGTATTCCACCTTGACTGCAGCTTTGTGAGATGCACAGTGTGTTAGCAGTTTCAAAAAATCAGAAATGGGGGGAAGTCTTATTTTTAAGAAAAGGTTGAGTGACTTATTTATTGGCCTATTGGCCTTGAAGTCAAGAGATGACTCTGATCCCTTTAACTCTTGGGGTGGCTTTGTGTGTTCAAGTCCAGGAACACGATCCTCCATCTTTTCACATTAGCACAGCCAGTGGGATTACCAGGTTATGGAGTGATTACCTTGGGAAGTATAAAACTGGGATGAGGTAGGTGAGAGGTCAACTTCTGTGGGAAGCGGGGGGTATGGGAGCTGGGCAGGAACGAAAGTGGAGACAAGGGGGTGGCGTCCCATCCTCCGCAGCACTTTACAGGTTTTAAAGGACGTTCGCATCCATCCCTTTCCTGGTTCCTTGCAGGTAGAACTGCAGGTGTTTTTGTCTCACTTTACGGGGTGGGGAGCCCCCAGGAGTTAAGAGCCTGGGTCACCAGCTTGTCCAGAGTCAACAGCAGAGCTGCAGCCACTCCGGTTCCGGGTCTGCACTGCGCTCTCCCTCCCACCCTTCGTCCACCCACCGGGTTAGCACGTGTGCCCAGCCGTGTGCACAGAGGTCTGTGTTCTTGTACTCGGGTGTCCCCAGCTGTACATTGAAGTCTTTCTCTCTGCGTGCTGCCCCGCGGGGGCCTTGCTGCCTGATGGCAGGTGAGATGCCCGCGGCTGAGATGTCCGCGGCTGAGTGGAGCTGAGCCTGCCAGTGCGGAGGCCTGGGAGGGGGGCGTGAGGCTGCTCGGCGACCCCCGGGCAGTGGTGGCCCGGCTGACCCGTCTTGGCCTTGCTCTGCCCCTTTCAGCTCTTGGCTTCTGCCACTTGGTGTCTCTACCCTTCCTGATCTTCATGGGTTTCCAATTTCCTCTATCAGTTTCTCCGACCAGGTCCCCAGGGTGTTGGGGTCCGCGTCCCCTTTCCAGCCGCTGTTACTTGTCTAGCAGCCGGAGGTCAGAGAATGGGGCTGACGTTGCGGGAGGTAGGGGCGTGGCTCCCGGAGAAGGGGGACTGGGCGTGGGGGGTATTCCCGGACTCAACATAGAGATGCTGCGGGCATGGGGCCATAACTAAGACAGCAGTCAGGCCCCTCCACCGACGCTCAAGATGCCTCCCCACCCTCAGTCCCGCCCCCCACCGGGACAAGGGGCGGATTCTCGTCTGCAAGGCTAGAGGCCACCCAGCAGCGCCCACCTCGCCGCCCAGGGGCCACTCCGCTTTCCCAGGCGCCCCGCCACCCCACCGCCTGCCCCCAGCGCCCGCCAGCCCCCGGTGGCAACCTAGTCCGCTCCAGATCCGCGCCACGTTTCCTCTGCATCACTGGGGTTTCCTCCCCTCGGCCGAGACCGAGCAGAGCAGCGACCGCGCGTACCGCCCGAATCCCGAAGCTCTGGGCGCCCGACCCCGCGTGCAGGACTGAGCAGACTCGGCCTTCGCATCGGAACTCCGAGTCGGGACCGGACGGCGGCGGCCGGGTCCCCGCGCGTCATCGGAATTTGACCCTCGGAGCTCCGAGGTGACCCCGCTCTAGGTACCGTTCGCTGTCTGCGCGGCCGGCCCCGATCGGCTTCTCAGCAGCCAGTCCCTGGCCCTGGCTTGAGAGAGGTAGGGGGGCAGCCAGGCCTGGGGGCGGGGGGCTGGCATGCTCCTCCCCCGCGGAATGGGGGCAGCAGAAAGCCACGCCCCTCAGGGGAAGAGAGCCTCTGCGCCCCCTACCGCCCAAACCATCCCAGCCCCGCGTCCCAGATAACTTGAGACCCGACTTCGCCCAGGTGTCCAGAGGCGCTTTCCCTCCGCCTCCCATCATCATTTGGCTCCCACCTGTCCCAGTCTGGTGGGACTGGCGCCCAGGGGGACCCCTGCCTAGAAGACAGCTTCCTTCGGGATCTCCCTCCCGCCTGCTTCCCCAAAAGACCGGGGACCACCCTCCAATACAGCCTCCCCTTCTCCATGATCGTGGCCCTCTGAGGCACCCCCTCTCCCCAGTTCGTTGGTCCATCTTCCTCATCCCCTGCCCCTGCCTCACTTCATCTTGTCTCCCCTGCCTCTGCTCTCAAGTCTCTGTTCTCTTCCAGCCTCTGCTGATTTTCTCCTCCCCGTGACCCCTTTCCCCACCACACACCACGGGGAGAAAGGGGTGTGTCAAGCTGCTTTCTATTTCTGGTCTCCTTGGGGAGGGGGCGCGTGCTAGGACTTGTTTGGCGTCTGCTGTGCCCTGTGTCACGAGGTGTCATGTCTGTGACTTGGTATCCGTGCCTCTCCCCCACCCCCCATCGTCTCCAGGTTGCCTTGGTCTCCTTTCTGCCTCGGCTCCAGTCCTTTTCGCTCTCTTCTTTGGGCGCTTTGTGTAGCTGCGGTCTCTTTGACTCCGCCTCTCCTCTCTCTGCTTCCTCTGCTCCGTGTTCCAGCTCAGAGAAGCTGCGACCTCAGGACCATCAATATTTCAGGTGTGTTTGGTGGGAGAGAGATGGGGTGGGGGATGGGCTCCCGGCATGCCCAGCGACGACTCCAATCATCCTCTCGCCAGAGTGGATCATTCATATTTATGAGATTGAGAGAAAGGATACAAGGATGATAAGGAAATGCTGCCCCCTTTCCTGGAGCTTGGTCCAGGGGGTGCTTGGACTACATTTCCCATAGTGCCCAGGGGCACAGGGCTGCCTCTGTCTCTGCCTAGACACCTAATGGGAGTTAGAATTCAAGGAGCCACATTGGAGGGTGGGAAGGGATCAGAGTGTGGAGCAAGGGCTGTGGGGCCAGCTGGCTGCTTTCACTTGGCCTGTTACCCCTGACCTGCTTTGTTCCCAGCTCCCACCTCCTCCAGGGTTGAAGGACCTTAGAACTTTTGCATCTCCCACAAAGGGAATAGGAGTAGAGTGCCGGGGAAGAAAAGATGCAGGGTGAATTAGCAAGTTCCCCGTTCTTTCCTGTGACCCTGGGAATCCCCTCCCCTTACACACATCTTTATCTGAGATGCAGACACTCTTTGGCAATAGTCTCCCCATCTTGAAAGTAAGAGGGAAAATGGAGCCTAATGTTTGCACCTAGTAGGATGTGTTCCGGTCTACAAGTTGCTCACATTCTGCCCCCTTACGGGGGCAGTGGGGAATTGCAGGAATATCCCTGAAGTACCAGCCTGTATGTTCCAGGGACCCATGAACAGCTGATGAGATTGTCTGGAGATCCAGATGGGATCCACAAGCTAACCTGCTCCTCTCTGGGACTCATCATCCCCAGAACCTGGCGCAAGTAATCTGACTGAGCTCATTTTTGGCATAGAAATTATTGACCGTGGGGAGAGGGCAGTGTGTGTTCCTCCCGCAATCTCATCTCTGCTTCTGAGTCAGCTTAACCCTTAGCACTTGGAAACTTTGACTCCTGCCAAGGACCCAGTCATGCCTATCCTTGCTCTTCAGGCTGGGGTCGGAGATCTCCCCACTGGCCTGAGATCCAGGAAAATTTAACTTTTAGCCCAGCTTTGTCCAAGCTGACTCACCTTAGGCAAGATCTTAACCATCTTGGGCCTTGATTGATTTCCTCTCTGTGAAAGGAATGGGTTGAACCTGACGGTCCCTAGTGGCCAAAGCAGGGGCTCTAAGATCCTCTGAGCCTGTGCTTCTCCCTGCCCTCTGATGATACTGGCCTGAGCTGTCTTACCTCACCCCAGCTTACCTGGGAGAGCCTTAAGCCTAAGAATTAGACTGAAAAGAAAGCGGGAGATGGAGCCCTGGTTTTGAAGCTTGTTTGTATTGGAACCACACTGTGCTTACATAAGCCATGTTTGTGATATGGAAGCTAAAATTATCCCTAACCCACCCCTTGGTGCCCCTGCTGGTCCCATCTCCTAAACCTAGGTCATGTTCTTGTAAAAAAAAAAAAGTCTAATCATCCCCAAATCACCCTCCTCAAAGTAGCTGGTATGTGTGTCCCCTGGGATGTTGGTTACTGAGGCTTATGTAGGTTATGTGAGTGGACAATTCTAATTGGCTGAAAGAGAGAAGAGGGGATTTGATTGGTTGATTTGGTTGGTCTGGAGGAGAGAGATCTGGAAATGAGGAGTCATCCGGACTTGGGGATGGGCCTTTCTCTTTCGTCCTGTCTCTGGGCAGGGGAAAAAGAAGAGCTGGATGCCAAGGGGGTACCAGATCCACAGGCCATTGACCCAAAAAGGAAACTCTGAGGAATGGGAAGAGCAGGGGTAGCCTGAGTGGGAGATGAAGCAAGGATTACAGGAAGAAATTTCCCAAAAAGAAGAAAAGAAGAGAGAGAGAAGGGCGTGTGGATCCAGGGGCCCAGCCAGTGAGGGTGCGTGGCAGATGTGTAGAACTCGGAATAGCGGAGGAACCTGACAGCCTCTGTAATTTAGAATTCCGAGCACAGAAAGAGGGGAGCAGAGAAGAGGGGGTAGTCTGGGGTTGGGAGCAGCTAGAATGGGGTCTGGACCCCTGAGTAGACTGAACTCTCGCACAAGATGGCCTGAATGCAGGAGCAGCTAAGAGATGGGCTCCGGGGCGGAGCTAACAGGAAGCTGGGAGTAGCAGGCTCCTGGGAGTGGAGCCAAAGAAAGGGGGCGTGGCGAGTGGGCAAGGACCTGATGCTCAGGGGTATGGAGCATCTCAAGAGGTGGAAGAGACGCCCGCGAATGATCTTTCCGCGGGCTCTTGAATCCAAGACCCAAGTGCTGAGGAGAGCTCCCTGGGCAGGCCCCGGGTCTGGCCCAGCGCCCGGGGTGGTGACGACGGAGTGCTCAGCGTGTGGGAAGAGGCGAGCCCTTTGAACGGAGAGCCCTGGCAGGGGAGAAGGCGGGGTGGGGGCCCCCTAATGGCCTTGGCCCGCAGATCGCCCTGGGGTCGGTGCACGTGATCGACGCTGGGGAGACGGCTCTGGTGGAGTGGCTGCGCGCGGCGCCCTGGGAGTGCGGCAAGGGTGTGGCTGGGATGCTGCAGCGCTTCTGCTCGCAACTGGTCAAGCGAAGGCACCCGGGGATCAAAGTGGCACGACTCACCCGGGACGACCAGATGGGGTCCCAGGAGCTGAAGCAATACCACCTAATCGCCAAGCAGGTGAGAAGGACAAAGGAGCTCGGATGGGCGGGCCTGTCCCCGAAGCCTCCGGGCTTTATCACCCTATATGCAGCCAGTTGCCGGCTTTCCTTCGCTCCCGGCTCTGCCGAGTGGGGGCGCCCATGAGCCCTGCCCTGGGACTCCCAGTCCTTACCCAGGCCCTTTTGCCCAGGGAAAGTCAAACAGCTCCCGACTTCCCGTCTTTAAATCCTCCATCCTTACTCCAGGAGGCTGGAGCCCAGGCGTCCCGACTTGGTGTCCCGCCTCTCTTCAGGGACCCAAACATCCTAATCTGAGCCTTTGTCCTTCCCCTCCGTCTCCCGCATCCTACTGACTGATCAGCTTCCCTCACTTCCACTCTTGGGGTCCACATCCCCACGACCCTGACTACTCCACATTGATCTCCACTCTCATTGGGGATCCAGGTTTCCGGAGGCCTTGCCCCTGGTTCCTGCATGCTCTCGCATACCCCACTCCACCCGGCCCCGCACGGTCGGCCCTCGAGGGGCCCAGGTGGGAGCCCGTGGGTGTGAATGTGGGAGTGACGGTGCCAAGAGGAGCCGGGCTCGCAGCCCTCCCGCCGCCCGCCCCGCGATCACTCGTGCCACCCCCCCCCCAGGACATCCTTTTGGTCCAGCTCAACGTGTCGGCCCTGCTGGAGGGGCTGGGCGCGCGGCTGGCGGCTCTGCGGGCCTCCGGTACCTTCTCGCCGCTGCCCACGGAGGCCGTGTCGGAGGCTGGCGGCGTCGTGGCACGCCTCCCCTGCTGTCGCCCTCTGTGCAGCGCGACGTGCTTCCGGGCGGGACCATCATCCAGGACTGGCAGCCCTACCGGCCGAGCGAGAGTAACTTGAGCCTGCTGGCGGCCAAGGGCCTGGAGTGGCGCGTGAACAACCGCGCGCGCCCGCGCGTGCTCACGCTGTGCACGCGCCCCTTCCCCATCCCACCTGGCGGCAACGGCACGTGGCGCTACGTCAACATCTACACCTTCGTCAGCGAAGGCGCGCAGGTTCAGAGCCAGCTTCTGTGGCATCTGCAGCGCCAGGCCCCGCGTCTCGTCCACCTCAACGTCATGTGCCAGCTCTTCCTGGCGCCCCAGCTGTGCTTACAGCTGGCTGATTTCTGCCAGGCTGGCTTGGGGCTCGAGCTGGTCAAGGGTTATACCGAACAATACCTGCTGGAGGCCGACATCTAAGGCCTCTCCAGTCGGAGGGGAGAGAAGATGCACTTTAGACCCACCTCCTTCCTCGTATCCCCCGAAAGCCCCGCCCCTGCTCTTTTCAAGCTCCGCCCCCTCCCCCTGCCCTCTGTCATCGGCTCTGCCGCCTACACTTACCCGCAGTCCATCCTTCCCTTCCCTTTTCCCCTTACACCTCTGTCTGCCATCTTGACTCTAGCGCCCCCAAACGCAGTTGCCCACACCCTGATCTGAACCGCCGGGTTTGGGGAAGCCACTCGCGCTTCTGTTGTCCACCCATTCCCTCTTTCCCTGCCAAAGAATGGGTTCCTTCACAGCTTCAGAGCCTTTCCCTGTCCGTGCCCCAGCCTGGGAGAGTACTCTGCCCTTTGTGGCTTCTCCCTCCTGCCCCGTCGTGGATGGAAGCTGGCAGAGTGTGTGCAATGCCCAGTACCCGGCCAGGAGCACAGTTGCCCAATACGTATTACTTTTCTTGCTCCCGATCTTTCTCAGGCCCCCAGAGCTTGCCCTCTGCTCCTCTCTTCACCGTCCTCTCAGTCTCCCGTGCCTGGACCTCTCTTAGTTCTCCGCTGTCCATTTGTCTGCCCCTCCATTCCCCTTCTCCATGGTCTCTTCATCGCCCGCCCTGTGTGTAATATGGAGAAGGACCTGTAAAGGAAATAGATTTATAATGCCCCACCCCCATTTGGCCCCTGCTTACGCTCTGGTGATGCACTTTTCTGAGGCTGCCTCCTCTGACTGGGGTTTCCTCCAACTTTGCACAATGGTGCTATTTTGCAGACTCCCTTCCCTATGCCCCCAACCAGGGGCCCGAAGCAGGCCCGTGAACCAGAGGGTTCTGGGTGGAGAGCCTGGTGTAGTGGAGGGCAGGTCGCTCAGCCTGGTGCGAGTCTGTCTCCTGCTTCTACCCGGGCTGCCTCCTAGCGTGACTGGAACCCCCTCCTCCAGATATTTCTGGACACCCCTCCCATCCTCTTGTTCCTTTATGCTTTTTGGGGACTTTGACAGTCTTCTATTTAAATGCAAGTAGTAACAGCTGCATTTGCACAGCGATGTCTCCTACACGGGATCCTCACATCTCCCGCAGAGGGAGGAGAGAGAGGCTCAGACTCAAGTGCCTTCCAAGTGGCTCACAATAGCTGGTAGCCTGGCAGAGACTAGAAACCAGGTGTCCCCAGCCCAGAGTATACCTCAGAACCTCACTGTAGCTGGAACTTCTTGTTGGACAATGGACAGTGAGCACTGGGTTCGCTGGGGATGGAATCAAAGACATGGACAGAGGAGGGCGCCAGGAGGTGGAAGAAGGTGGACAAAGCAGACAGCCGCTGCTCCCCTCTTTCCCCCCGTTCCGGCTGTGCTGCTGTGCCTTGCTCGGCTGCCTCCTGCACCTGACCAAGCTGCCCGCCTCCCTGTCACTTCAACCATGGCTGTATTGCAATAAAACGGGCCCTTGGCCCACCTTCTGTGTCTGTTTCACTTCTTCTCGGTGGGGAGGGATGAGCTGCATTGTCCTCTCCCCCTTCCCCAGCAGCCTGTATCAGAGAGGATCTCTAAGCCCTGTGGCACTGGGGCTAATGACTTCCTGGAGGGGAGCTGGGGAGGGCTGCTGGCCGTTGCGCGCCCCTACCCCCCACACCAGCCAAGCGGCAGAAAGAATTGATTGCTCAGAACCGAGGCGGGCAGCGGCACGGCGCTTGGACTAGCCCCCGGCCTCGCTTTCCCCTGGACCTGGGAGTCTGCTGCTGCCCCAAATTCTTGCTCTCTCGCAAGCTCCCCTTGGCATCCAGAACCAGCATGCCTCATTCCCACGATCCAGGCATCTAACTCCCAGCTCTCGGCTCTCTCGCGGCCAGCGCCCTTGCTTTCTCCCCATTCCTGGGTGGGCACCGCACGGAGTGGGAAGAGGTGGAGGGAGCCTGGGCGCCGCCCCGCGGGAGCAGAGCTCCGAAGCGGCGGAGACTGCGATCCCGAAAAGTACCACGCGGGGGCGCCAGGACGTGTGCGGACGCGGGCAAGGCAGCGCAAGGTGGTTTCCGTCCGTGTGAGTGTGTCCATGGGCGTCTTTGTGTGTCTGTGTTTCTGTACATGTGTGTACGAATCAGGGGGTGTCTGGGTGGGATATATTCGGGGCTACGGGCCTGGCGTACCCCAAAATCAGGTACTCCAAGTGGCTTCTTGACGAGGAGGCTCTTGATAGGTTACTATGTACGTGTGGATGGGGAAGCAGGGGACTGTGTGTATCGTCGCGTATGCAAGGCATAGCCTGTGAGTCTTGGATTTTTGAAGTTATATTCCTTTAGGGCTTTTATGCCCTCCCACCATCCTGTGTAAAAGGAATCGAGGGCTCCCAACCTGAGCCTCCATTGCACTGGCCACATCTTCAGCATGTGCCTGGACAGGTGACTCTGCTGGACTAGGTGTGACATTGTGTTTGTGCAAGTGGGTGTGTCTCAGGATATCAGTGTAACTCTGAATGATACTGTTGTGTGTGTGTGTGCTTGTGTGACAGGTGGATGCTGGAGGAGGCTGGTTCAGGATTATGGAAGTACAAAATTTCCTTTCTCCTGTTAGCTTGTGGATACCACCTTCAGGTGTGTGTGTGTGTGTGTGTGTGTGTGTGTGTGTGTGTGTGTTCCTTTCTCAGTCTTTCCAGTGGCTGTCTCTGTGTCTCTCCTCATCTCTGTCTCTTTCCCTCTTTCTCTTTTCCTTTCTTGGTGACTCATCTCTGCGGCTTTGCCCTCCCCCAGCTTGCTGGGTCTCCCCTCCCCCACCCAGGAGTGGGTGGGGGTATGAAGGAATGGGACCCTGGGACTAAAAATCAGGGTGAGCACCCCTTTATTACTCATCATTCCCAGACCCACCAGTGGCCCGTAGCCCTCTCCCAGTCCCCTTCCCAGGACTCCCCACCCTCCTGAACTGGGGTGGGCAGGGGATAGGCAATGATGTGTTCTAATGGGGTCATTTCCACGGGGTTCTTCAGCACTTTCTTTCAATTCAAGGTGGAGACCCCTGCCTTTCTCATAAAGTGCCCCTCCCTGCCTGTCCCCCCCCATAGCTGACGCATTGAAAGGCTGCAGAGGTGAGTCACCGGTTGCGGGGAAGGGAGGAAGAGAGGGGAGGTGAGCTGCGGGGACCCCCAAGCCCCTGCCCTCTTTTTCTTTCCCAAACCTTCTCAGGGAAAAGACCCAGTGCTCTACTCCCTCCCTGGGTTTTCCAAATCTTCAGCTTGGATCATTACTTGGTTGGAGCCCATCTTCTCTTACTACCCTCCTGGAGAGTATGAGAGATTCAGAAACAAAGATAAAGAGACGGATTTACACAAACATCTCAGAGCAAACACCAGGCATCCCCTCCTGGTCCCCTTCTCAGCTTTGCCTTTCCCAGCTCTGTCTCTCATTCCTCTTTCTTTCCTGCCATCTCCCTCCTCTCCCAAACTTCAGGAACCTGTCCCCAGTCCAGCTCTTTTCCAGAAGCCCCTAGAGGCAGCCAGGTGTGAAGGGCATAGCACATTTTTGAGAGGTGGGGTGCGTGTGAACGAGCTGACCCAGGCAGGGAACTGGGATAGAGAGAGGCAGAAACAGACCCAGAGATTCAGAGTCCATGCAGACACAATCCAGATTGTGGAATCACCAAATCTGTTGCCCTGGCTTCCATCTCACTGCCCCCTCCCCCGTGTCATAATGACTGAGGCTCTTGGGATGTCGATTTCTGAGAAGCTCCCCTGGACTTCTGGGAGGAGTGGAGGAGGAAAGCATTGGGGAAGAATGCAGGAATGAGGGAACACTCTAAAAAACGCGGGGCAAGACTTGAACTTGGGGGCTGCGGATGAGTGGCTAGGATACTGAGGCTTTTCTGCACAGAAATCTAGAGGTGAAGGTAAGTGGGGGAGGGGCAGGAAAGATCAAAAGCACATAGCAGTCCACATAACCTGTAACATATATCAACTGACATGGAAGGACCCAGATAAGTGCACAAAGACACACGTATTATTGACACACCAAGCCAGGCACAATTTTCAGACACCAGCAGATACCCAGACTGGATGCACTCAAACTCCCAACCGCACAGGTATACAGGCACTCAGAGGGATCAGGACCAACACACACTCACACTTACAGAGACACCTGGAAACAGGCAAAAACACAGCTCCGCAGGTTGGAAGAGAAAATTACATATTTAAATTGGAACACTACCATGCCCATCCACTCTCTAGCTGATTAAATACACAATTGGTCCCCCCATTTTCCATTTCTTTTTCTTTCCCCCTATGTTTCACTAATCTCGGGACACACACAAACGCAATGCACACGTATGTACATGCATGTGCACATATACAAGCCCACAGGAACACAAACAATTTCTCTAGATGCCCATCTCTGTCATCTCATACTTGGTCTCTTAGCCCCATCAGCCTCTCAGGCTACCCCCCTCCCACCTCGCCTCCCTCCCTCCCTCTTTCCTTCTCTCTTGGATGGCTTCCCCTCCCCCCAACAGATGTCTGAGCCATCTCTCTCTGATTCATCCTCCTCAGGAAGGTAACGTGACCCCCCCCCACTCCACTGCTCTCGGTAACCAGGCAGGGAGGATAAAGGGGAGTGGGTTGAGGAGGAAGACGAATGAGGGGAACCCATAGGGGCAGAGGGATGTCCTAGATAGCCTGGGGAGGGGATGAGGCACAGTCTCAGGTCTGTTGCCCCCTCCTCTCCTTCTTTGGCATCTTCACAGTCACCTTGGTTCTCCTATTTTTTTTCTCTTTAGCCTGATGCTTTACCTGTTCCAGATGCCTGCCTGCCTGCCTCCCTCTCCTGCCCCCATCTCTTCTCTCTTTCCTCTCTCTCTACTTCTCCCCACCTCTTTCCCCGCAGAGCTGATGGGTTTTCTTCTGGGAAAGTGGAGTCACTGATGGAACCGAGAAGCCACTGCTGGCTATAGAGGGAAAGCACGTGAGTGTGTGTGTGTGTGTGTGTGTGTTTGTGTGTGTGTGTGTGTGTGAGAGAGAGAGAGAGAGAGAGAGTTTGAGAGAGAGAGAGAGAGGAGAGGATGAGGGTCAGTGCTAGGAAGAGATGAGGAAGGGGTTGAGGACTGGCTCTGAAAGAGTCTCTGAGCTCCTAACATACAGCTCTGATCCCGGTTTCCAGAGTCTTAGGGCGCGGGTGCCCTGTGTGTGCCCACAGGCACCCGTGTCCGCAGTCCTTGTGTGTCTGGCATGTGTCATTCCACTCCCCCCCCCTTTCCCTGCCCACGCCCCCGCACAGCTCTCTCCCTGCACCGCAGCCCCCCTCCAGCCTCCCTCCCTCCCGTTCATTTCTGCAGTGGCTGCTCCCCTTGCCTCCCTCCCCTCTCCCCTGCCCCCCTCCTCATTTCCGTCCTCCCCCACCCCCGCCCACGGCTGGTCTCCCTTCACTGGACCCGGCTCGCTGATGGATTCTCTTTGCGCAATCTGTGCGTCATCGCCCCCCATCCCCCCGGAACCTCTAACTGTCCAAGCCCCCAATCCCAACCCCTCTGACAGGAGATGCGGACGAGGGGTCTGGTGGCAGAGAGCGGCGATCTCTGACGTTGCACTCCCACCCTCCACGCCCCCCTCCATCGCGTTTAAATCTTCCCTTTAAGCAATGGAGAGAGATGGAGTTGAGTCACCCCCCACCTGCGCACCCCCCTCCCCACCTGGTCTGCTCTCGTCCTCCAAACGTCCTTTGGGGGGTAGCAGCGAGAGGGGAAGAAGCAGGAGGGTGGTGGGGAGAGGTGGTCTGAAAAGGGGCCAACAGAGTCAGCTGGACAGGACAGACACACATTTTTTTCTCGAGACACGCACAGACCATGAACAGACACGACACAGAGGCACACACATCCTCAATCTTTTCCCTATCTCTTCCAACTCGGATCCTTTCCGACAGCATACCCAAGCCTCAAGATCCACCCATGTGCCCCGGCCCAGGGCCCGCATCCCGCACCGCAGATCCGCGGACAGCGCCCGCAGGCGCGCAGAACCATCCCTCCTCTCTCAGGTTCACGCCGTCCTTGGGCGTGTTCCCCACGCACCGTGCAGTCGGGGAATGGGGAGTCTGGCCCCCTCCTCAGTTTTGGAATCCTTCTCTTCCCCCTTCCCAGTGTGGATCTCCTATGGGGCCCAGTCAGACGCTGGGAGAGCCCCCACCCTATTCCGCTCGTCGGGCTCCCGCCGCTGCAAGTTGCTCTGTAACCCACCCTCCCGCCTTGCAGCGTCTCTGAATCCACCCTTCCATTCATTCTGCCATTCATTCATTCATCCTTTTCTCCTCGTCCCTCCTTCATTCATTCATAGCCCCCCTGCCCCGCCCGCCTCAGCATTTCATTCATTCATTCCTTCATTCATTCATTTCCCTGGTGCCAGGATAGCGCACACCCCTCCAAAGAGGCCTGCAGCGCGCAGGCGCGGGCCGGGAGAGGCACGCATCCTCCAATCGCTGGGCGGCCTCCCGCCTCTAGGCGCCCGCCCGCTTCCCCATGAATGAACATTGACGTCAATGGGGCGGGGCGATTCCCACGTGACCCCGCGCGCTCCTCTTTATAAGGCGGTAGCGGCGCGGGCGCTGTCCAGCGTGCTGAAGCCTGAGCGAGCGAGTCTCCCGGAGCCGCGCGGACCCAGCTGAGCCCAGCCCACTGGACGCCAGACCTCGACCATCGCTCGTATCCTAGCCACCGCTCGGAGCCGAGGCGGACGAGTCCCGATCTTCCCCTGTCCCCACCCCGCCCCGACCCTCCTCTCCACCTCCCGCGTCGTGGCACCAGCTGGTAAATACTCTGCTGTCCGTCCCTCAAACCCTCAGCAGCCGTGGGCGTGAGGGAGGGTTCTCTCTCCCCCAGTTGGGAGTGTTGAAAACACAGCGGGGAGCCCCCGGGAAGGGTCCCTGGTAAATGGGGGAGTCGCCGCTCTTCTCTTGCTGCTGAAGTCGCCCACGCACCATCCGGGGAGTCCTGTGGGGAGGGAGCAGAGATTTTTTTTTCCCCCGTATCCTTGCTGCTTAGTACGTGGGCGCTGCCAGTGAGCTGGCTCAGGGAAGGGGGGCGAGGAGGCACCGGGGGAGCAAGGGTTGCAGGCGTTTTCCCATTTACACGACTCCAGAGATCGGCACATCTTCGTCCTTTGCTCCTAAACGTCCCTTTTCAGGGTAAGGTTAGGGGGATAAGGGAAGCCCCGGCTTTCCTGATTAAAGGTGGGGGAAGGGAATATAAAATCAGAGAGCGGAAAATTCTTACAGAAACCCTCTCTTTCTTTGGTCACTTCTATTTTTTC
Organism: Monodon monoceros; assembly: GCF_005190385.1. Classification (NCBI taxonomy): domain Eukaryota; kingdom Metazoa; phylum Chordata; class Mammalia; order Artiodactyla; family Monodontidae; genus Monodon; species Monodon monoceros. Next base: position 79,288,418 of record NW_021703769.1, read on the forward strand.
ACAGTCTCCGGCAGCCCTTCGGTCATGAAATCGCTCAGGTTGCCGGCTCCTGTCCTCCTCTGCTTCCTTCTACTGACCAAGGGGTTGGGAGCAGCGCCCCCGGGGCACCCTGAGGCTCAGCCACCTCCCCCCAGCTCTGAGCATAAAGAGCCGGTAGCCGGGGACGCAGTGCTCGGGCCGAAGGATGTTAGCGCCCCAGAGGTCCGAGCCGCTAGGAATTCAGAGCCGCAGGACGAGGGAGAGCTTTTCCAGGGCGTGGATCCCCGGGCGCTGGCCGCGGTGCTGCTGCAGACACTCGACCGCCCGGCCTCGCCCCCAGCGCCTGGCGGTTCCCAGCAGCGGCCAGAGGAAGAAGCAGCAGAAGCTCTGCTGACCGAGACCGTGCGCAGCCAGACCCACAGTCTCCCAGCGCCAGAGACCCAGGCGCCCGCGGCCCCGCCTCGCCCTCAGACTCAGGAGAATGGTCCCGAGGCGGCCGACCCCTCCGAGGAGCTCGAGGCGCTAGCTTCCCTGCTTCAGGAACTGCGAGATTTCAGTCCGAGCAGTGCCAAGCGCCAGCAAGAGACGGCGGCAGCAGAGACGGAAACCCGCACGCACACGCTGACCCGAGTCAACCTGGAGAGCCCCGGGCCGGAGCGCGTGTGGCGGGCTTCCTGGGGAGAGTTCCAGGCGCGCGTCCCGGAGCGCGCGGCCCTGCCGCCGCCTGCTCCCCCGCAATTCCAGGCGCGTATGCCCGAGAGCGGGCCCCTTCCCGAAGCCCACCAGTTCGGGGAAGGAGTGTCCTCCCCCAAAACACACCTAGGTGAGGCACTGGCACCCTTGTCCAAGGCGTACCAAGGCCTGGGCGCTCCCTTTACCAAGGCGCGCCGGCCGGAGACCTCACTCCTGGGCGGCTCTGAGGCGGGAGAGCGCCTTCTACAGCAAGGGCTGGCGCAGGTGGAAGCCGGGCGGCGGCAGGCGGAGGCCACACGGCAGGCCGCGGCCCAGGAAGAGCGGCTGGCCGACCTCGCCTCCGACCTGCTGCTCCAGTATTTGCTGCAGGGCGGGGCTCGGCAGCGCGGCCTGGGGGGTCGGGGGCTGCAGCAGGAGGAGGAGCGAGAGACCGAGAGGGGGCAGGAGGCGGCGGAGCAGGAGAGACGCGGCGGGGAGGAGAGGGCGGGGGAAGAGGATGAGGAGGCGGCGGAGGCGGAGGCGGAGGCGGAGGAGGCGGAGAGGGCGCGACAGAACGCGCTACTGTTCGCCGAGGAGGAGGACGGGGAAGCCGGAGCTGAAGACAAGCGCTCCCAGGAGGAGACGCCCGGCCACCGACGAAAGGAGGCCGACAGGGCAGAGGAGGGCGGGGAGGAGGACGACGACGACGAAGAGATGGACCCGCAGACAATCGATAGCCTCATTGAGCTGTCCACCAAACTCCACCTGCCAGCGGACGACGTGGTCAGCATCATCGAGGAGGTGGAAGAGAAGCGGAAGCGGAAGAAGAACGCCCCTCCCGAGCCTGTGCCGCCCCCCCGGGCCGCCCCCGTCCCCACTCACGCCCGCTCCCCGCAGCCCCAGCCCCTCTCCCCCGCCCCGGCTCGGGACGAGCTGCCCGACTGGAACGAGGTGCTCCCGCCCTGGGATCGGGAGGAGGACGAGGTGTTTCCCCCGGGGCCCTACCACCCTTTTCCCAACTACATCCGGCCGCGAACACTGCAGCCACCCGCTGCCTCGCGCCGCCGCCACTACCACCACGCCCTGCCGCCTTCGAGCCACTATCCCGACAGGGAGGCCCAGGCGCGGCGCGCTCAGGAGCAGGCAGAGGCAGAGGAGCGCCGGCTGCAGGAGCAGGAGGAGCTGGAGAATTACATCGAGCACGTGCTGCTCAGGCGCCCGTGACCGGCCCCGGCCCCGCCCCCGCGCGCCGCCGCGCGCGCCGCCACCCCCCTCCGTGTCGCTCCTTTCCTCTCTCAGTGTTTGCATGCGCCCGGCCCCGCCCTCGGCCGCCGCCCAGCCCCGCCCCCGTCCCCCCCTCCGCCCGCGGGCCGCCCCGCCCCCGGGCTACGCCGGGACCTGTCAGACCTCTTCGTGCGTCGGTCGGAAGCCCGAAATCCCAAACTCACTCACGGGTGTCTCGGGGCCAGCACGGGGGGGCGGGTAGTTTGTGCGAGTTCCCTGCCCCCGCGGGGCCCCGTCCCCACCTAGTCCCTCTCGGGATGTCCCGGTCTGAAACCGGAAAAAGGATTTCCAGTTAACTGTGTGAAGAAGTGTCTGTCTCCCGTCCTTTGGGCCTCCCAAGAGCCTCTCCACCCTCTCCGGATCGCTGTGAATTTACCCCTTCTTTCCCTACTCTGTTGTAAATACCCCTCACGGAGGAAATAGTTTTGCTAAGAAATAAAAGTGACTATTTTATTAGGACTTTGTTCTCGGTTATTCACCCGTCCCCTTGGGCCTGCGTGGTCCTTCCCAAGGGGCGGTGAGGGAAGCGCCATCCACAACACCCATCTCCTGCTCAACAGCGAAGGTTGAGTGACAGAACCTCTTTCAACCGTATTCGGCGTGGGGGAGGGGGCGTAGAATAGGCTCACATCCTTTAGGAAACCCTAAATTCCACTTCCAGCTTGGGGGTTAAAGTCACAGGTCCCCAGGCCCTGGCAGAGAGATGCAGAGCGAATACGGTGCCACAGCTCTGAGCCACCTAGTAAATCCTTCTTTGCACGATCTCAGGGCCACCTAGGCAGTGCTGGTGGCTCCCACCACCCCTGCTCTACCTTACCCACCCACCTCCCTTAACTGCTCCCTAAATTCCCTGGTCCTATGTACCTCACAAGACATATGGGGAGGAGGGGTTGGCGGCCACGGAAACATCCTGCTTTTAACTTCTTCTCAAGCCTTTTCTAAGCATAGAGGCTGGGATACATCCTTGAACTCTTGAGTCTCCTCCCCAAATGAAACTAAACCAGGTGAATGACCACAAAGAAACTTCAGAGGAGTGAAACCATGTCCCCAGGAGTTGCTCCTCCCTGTCTGAAGGCAGCTCAGGGAGCTGGAGGCACCTTGGTCAGCGGTCACTGAGGTCAGAGAGACACTGAGCTCACAAATCTGTTTGGGGGGAGGGTGGTGCCAGGTAAAATACAGGACACTCAGTCAAATTTGCATTTCAGATAAACAATGAATACATTTGCACAGGACACACTTATCCTAAAAACATTATTCATTATCATAACAAATTGAACTGGGTATCTTCATTTTTTTTTTTTTTTTTGGCCTTAAATCTGGCAACCCTAGTTCCAGGGATGAGTGGAACGGGCAGTGTTGCTTTCCCGTCCTGACTGATCGCAGCAGCCCTCCTTCACAGAGCCTAAGCCAGGCAAAGTCCAGAAATGCTTTTCCTTTTATTTTAGAGGAAAAGAAAAAAAAATCAGACACTTTCCCCACCCCACCCACTTAGCTCCTGCCTCACTGGGAACTCGGAGTGAAGGAGGGACAGGGCCCAGTCTTCTGTAAAGCCTACCCTTCCCCCAGCCCTCCCTTTCCTCAAAGTAGCAAGGTTAGAAAAAAATTAACTATGTTGCTCCTCCCCTGGAACTGAACGGAGGCCCCACTGCAGCCAAGAAGGAAGGGGAGGAGACAGATGAGGGAAAAGGACTTCCCTCTGGAGACACGGAGGTCCCCCTCCCAGGCAGAGAAGCTGCCCTGGCTGGCTGCGGGGAGGGCTGGAGGTAGGTTATGGGGCAGGGAGAAGAGAAGAGCCCTGAAAACCTTTTCCCTTTAACCTGACATATTTATATATTTACAGTTATAAGGGTGGGGGGGAGTCTGGGGTGACATTAGTTCTTCAAAGGCAGGGGATGAAAGCCAAATAGCACCCCCAACTTGGTCACATTTTCCTGCCTCCTAGCTCCTAAAACCTTCAGTGGGAAAAGGGGAAACAGGAGGTAGGGGGTGGAGGGAGGGAATGTTTGAGGGTCCTGAGCCCACAGCTCACGGCAAAAGAAGGTGAGGCAGCAGAGGAGGGGCAGCTGGGTCCCACCAAGAAAAGGGCCACCGATGCCCTGCCTCTCCACCAGCTCCCCGCATCTCCACGTGGCCCCGGGCGGAGGCTAGGCCAGACCCATCTCCTCCAGCACACTGCGTGGCGACTCATCCTCCTAAGGCAGAGACAGACAGAGGGTGATGTGGAGACGCCAGGAGAGGCAGACAGGGTGAGGGAGTGGAGGGTGGGCAAGACAGCAATCGTAAGGACAGACAGAGGAGGGGGAAGCACAGACAGACACGGCGAGGGAAGAGAGAAGCCAACGTGAGCCCAAGGCTGGAACAGCTGGGGACCCTTCAGGGGAGCTCTCCAGCCTCCCAGGAGCACCTCCCAGGTGCACCCCCCAGAGCCAACCATGGCAAGGAGTGGGTCCAGGTTGAGTCCACCGCCACCCAGAGAACCCAAAGCCAGGAGCCTGGCAAGCAAGGGCCTCGGCCTTAGTATCCGAAGGGGAGGGCGTAAAACTGGGACTGGGGGCTGGGAAACTGGCTTTCCCAGGGTTGGGGGCGGCAGATGGTTGGGTGCGGGGAGGGAGTAAGAAGCTGGCATCAGGTCCCCGAGGAAAGGTGGACCAGACTGCAGAGAGATGAGCCATCAGGGTCTGAGCAGAGCAGTAGCAACAGGGTGGGTGTGCGAGTGCCAGGGCACGTGTGCATGAGTGTGCATGTGTGTGTGCATGTGTGTGTGTGATGGGGGAGCTGAACCAGTGAGATGGCAAGTTGGATTCTGCCCTTTCTCCTTCTGCAGGGATGAGCCCCCCCCTCCCCGCCCCCCATCTCTCCCCCTCCTCAGAGCCAGCTCAGGCCGGCTTGCTCATCATTGCAGGTTCCGGTGACTCATCTCCCTGCACCAAGGCTCAGCAGTGGCACAGCAGAGAGGGGGCAGGCAGTAATGGCGTGAGGGCGGGGGTGCCGGATAGAAGGGAGAATCAACAACCAGGCGCCCTCAACCCCAACCCCCAAATCCCCATGGCAAAATTTTGCTTCTGAGAAGCAGAGGCTTTGAGTATGTGTGTGTTTAAAAAAAAGAAAGAAAGAATGACCTATCATGTGCCCCTTCTCCAATTCTCTGAGCAACCCTAAATGCCAAGAGTAGCGTGGGACAAAGGCGATTTGGCTGGGATGAGATACCCTGGGTCTTGGGAGAAGGAGGGGGGAACTGGCACAGGCGGCCGTCCGCCACCCCCACTACCTCCCACCCCGAGCAGTTAGGGCTTGAGGGCCAGCTGGCCGGCCAACCAGGCGCCTTGGGGGCCAGACGTCACAGGGAGGGTGGGAAGGGGCAGCTGGGGCCCGCAGGCAAGGTGTCCAGAGCAGGGAGGGTGCCCTTGGCCTTGGTCCTCTTCCTCCTACCCCTCACCGTCCCGGCCCGTACCTCCTGCAGCAGGTCCGCCTGCTCGATAGCCTTCAGCACACTCTTCTTGGAGGTGTCCTGGACATCACCCCCCATCAGAAACTCATCCAAGATGAAGTAGGCCTTCTCAAAGTTGAAGATGATGTCCAGCTCGCAAACCTGGGAGGAGGGGGGGGAGGCAGAGCTGAGTGTCAAGGTGCATCTCCACCCCACTTTTTTCTCATCACGGTTCCATGGCCTTCGTGACCACTCCTGCCCACCTTGGGTTCTTGCCCCAGGTCTATGTCCTCCCAACCCCTAGGCCTTAGTCCTTGGTTCGGCTTTTCCTTCTCCTTCTCTTGCCTCTTTCTCTGTGATCATGAGACATTAGTTGCTCTAGTCTACCCTTGACTCCTGTTGCCTTCCCCCCAGATCTGTGACACAGTTCCTACCAGAGGCTGGGCTAGCTTCCCTCCCTAGGCACAGTGACAGGGCAGGGAAGGAGATTCTGGATCATGGGGTAAATGACTTCGGTTCCAAGCAGCACTGTGACACTAACCAGCTAACTCTACATGTCATTTAATTTCTCTGAGTCTCAGTTTTCTCATCTGAAAATGGAGACACCAACACCTACTCATAGGACGGAATGAGGAGCAACCAGGAGAACCTGAAAGCACTGTGTGAATTATTAAGTGGAATACAAATTATGGAGTTATTACTATTCCCCACCTAAGATCTGAGCTCACTGCCAGTGTCCAGGGCAGAGACCGGAAGGACCCCAGAGTTTGGTAAAAAGAGGGGATTGCTGCGTATAGAAATGGGTGGATGGGGAGACTTACGCTGCCGAAGTATTTGTCCAGGAGCTCCACGTACCGGTGGATCAGCTCCAGCGTGATAAGCTCATTGTCTTGGCCCTCGATGGCACAGCAGAAGTAGAGGCTGGCATATCTGAGGACAGGGGCATGGGAGGGATGGCTGGGATGGCTCCTGGGGCTGCTTTGGGACCCAAGCATTTTGTGCCCAAACCTCTCATTTTCCCCCATTCCCAGTCTGTGCCCCTACTGGACACAGGCGGGGTGGCCCCAGGGTATGCAAACAGTAACTCACTCTGCCTTAGTGCCTCTCACAGACGCAAGCTCTTTCCCTCTCGACCTCTGACCTGTTCAGTTTGACTCGGCAAAAACCTGAGCCACGAATTCACCTGCTCAGAGGAGGAACTGGAAAGGGTTGGTGCACGTGTGTGTGTGTGTGTGTGTGTGTGCACGCGTTAGGAAAGTGGTGCAGGATCTATGATTGTTGAATGAGGCTGCCAGGGACGTGTGCAATAGACAAGATGGGGCCTTCGGGACAGAGGTAGGTGCATGAAGTAGGTGTCAGGCTTGAGCAAAGCCAAAAGGGAACAAGAATTTCTTCAAGGTGAATTTGGAAAGTAAAGGCGGCTGGAGTTCATCGCTGCCCTCCGGATGTCCTTAGCTCTTCCTGACCTAAGGGACTGCCTATTTCTTGGCCAGGTGAACCCATCCCAGACCCCAATCAAGCAGGATCCAGGCAGGTCTGAAAGTAGGTGGGGAGTCACCTCTTATAGACAACTTTGAGGTCCCTCCACTCCAGGAAGCTGCACATCTTGGGCTTGCGAGCCAGAACGACCTGCATAAGCTCCCGAACCATCTTCTTTCGCTCCTTGTCTGAGGTGGCCAGGTACCATTTTTGTAGCCGCAGCTTCCCCTGCCGGCTGAACAGCAGCATAAATCGCATCTGGGGGTGGGGGGGAGTCAGAGCCAAGGGTCAGAGATGTGGTTCTCTGAGCTGGTTTCCTCCAGAAACACACAGCCCCAAACCCATCCCATCTACCTCTTCTCTACTCACGGCTCCTACTTTCTTCAAAACATCAGCCCTTGCTGTCAACACTGGCTACTCCCACCAGCAGGTGCCTTTCCTTGTAGGGGGTGTCAGAGCTTCTGAGTCTGTCATTTGGGTTCAAATCCTGGCTCTAGTAGTTGAGTAATTTGCCTTGGGCAATTACTTTATGTCTCTGGGCTTCAGTTTCTTGGTGTGTAAGATGGAAATAATAAAAGTACCTACTTTCCCAAGTTGTTAGGTGGGATTGAAGGAGTTGATACGTGAAACAGTGCCTGACACGTAGGAAGCACTATAACACATTAGGTATCATTATTATTATTTCCTGACCTCCTGTTTCCTAATCCTGTTTTCCAAAGGTGGGTAAAATGCTATCACGGTGACAAGAAGCCCATAGCTGATGTCAGAGACATCTGCTTTCTTTCCTGCTCTTTCTATCCACCACCACGCTGAAATCAGGTATTTTGTTCTCAAGAAGCTACCTCAATCCTCCACCCCATCCTAGCCATACACCCTTGCTGATGTCCCCAGCACACTGCCCTCCAGTGCCAGTCCTGTGCTCAGGGGTATTCTTCACGTTAGCACATGGTATTGGGAGCCCCGGATTCCACCCTCTGCTCTCCTCGGCCCTCCAGGCATTTGGCCAGACATATTCCTCTTTTACTCCTTTTAGGGTGCCTCCTGCTGAATGCCCACACCTCCCCAGATACCAGGTGACCAATTTCCCTTTCGGTCCCTCAGTTTGGACACAGCCATTCAGGGTGGCTCGTCTAGGGAATGTTTGTGGAACAAGCCCAGGGGGGTGGACTGGGGAGTGCAGAGCCCTCACTACCCCGTGCAACCACAGCTTCCCAGTTCGGGGGGGTGGGCGGGTCCGGGCCACATCCTGAAGTCATCTCCCTCTCCCTGGAGCTCTTCTCTCCGTGTACATTACCAGGGCCGGAGTCCTGGGTGTGCGGAACAACACTAGTTTAGACGGCTAAGGATCAGAATTCGAGAGAACTGGGGTTTTTTTGGTGGCGGGGAAGGGGAAGCGCTTCTAGCGTGGTGGGTGGTCAACAGAGGGACACAAGAGAGCCGTGTGCGGCTACGATGGGGGGTGGGCCGGGAGCAGGAAGACGGAAGGCCCGAGTTCCGGAAAGAGGATGGGGTGGGGGCCGGAGAGCCAAGAGCACCGGAACCGGGAAGCCAAAGCCTGGGTCCCCGAGAGCAAAACCTCGAGCCCACTTGGCTTCCCCACCTCACCCCCGCCTCTAGGTGAGGCAGGACGTCCACTCCTCGGACCCGGAAACTATACCCTCGCACACACCGCCCTTCCCGCCGGCCGCCGCTGCTCTGGGCTGCACGTGGACAGAGGGTCTTGGTGACTTGCGACCCCCGCTGCCTCCCTCCGCCAACAGGCCCCGGAGCCCCCATTCCTCGGGCGACTTCCCTGCGGCAGTGGTTGGGACTCCTTGGATCGCGACCCGCGCGCTCCCCGTGGCTCCGGACGGTCCCACCGCCCCCTAGTCACCTCCCTCTCTCCCCACAAATGCGCCCCCTCTCCGCGCCTTCTCCCTAAAGCCATTTCCAGCTGGTCTTCCTTCCGAGGCCGGCTAGCCCACCCGCCCAGGTAAGTGAGGGCCTCTGAGGACCGGAGGGAGAAAGAGCGGCTCACACCGAGGGCGGCCCCAAGGACCCCTGCAGGTGCAGCCCACGCCCCTCGGTTCCCCCTCCCCTCCCTCTTTGCACAGCCTACCATCCTGCAGCCTCTGGCCCTGCGCGTCCCTCTTCGGCCACCGTAGGCGCCAGCTCCACTCCCGTTCTTATCCTTTTGCCTCCTTCCCTCCCTCTCTCTTGAAGCCCCGCCCCGTCCGCCGCGGTTCAGAGAACCGAGGCTTTGCGTACTGCGCAGGCGCCAACGCTGCGGAGCGCGCGGGCGGGGCTGGAGGTGGAGAAGCGGAAGCCATGGCAACCAGGTCCTTGACTTCAGCTTTGAGTAGCCCTGTCGTCATGGTAACAAGGCTGTCTTGTGGGCTGGTTGGAGGATGGGGGAGGAGGACAATGAGGTCCTCGCGCTTTGGAACCTTGGGGGAGAAAGGCGGGTAAAGGGGTGAGAGGTGGATAAGGTGACCGCTGGAGTTTGTGAGGAAGTAGGGTGGTTTAATGGAAGGGGCGTGGGCGATTGAGAGGGAGCAGGGTGGGAATTGTCTGTAGGGAAGGAGGAATGACGAGGAAGGCAAAGACAAAGGGTGGTGGTGGGGCAGGCATGAGAGAAGTATGGAGCTCAGAATAGACATCTACTGGGAACCTGCTAGATGCAGCAACAGTCAAAGTAAGAGAAAGGTGTAGGTAATGAGGCAGACGAGAAATAAAAAGAGAAAAGGAGGGGCTGATAGAAAAGTGATGTTAGGAAGAGGGGGAGGAGCATGATTAAGGCGAAAGAGAAAGAAGTAAAGAGAATCTTAAAAAGTTGGCATGGGTTAAAGCTAAAAAGGGACAGTCGTAACCCAGACACAAGTGTAAAGATGAGAAGGATGTAAATTGTAATACAAGCTTTTTGACTGAGGATGTGCATGTGTGAGTGTGTATATTTGTGTGTGTGTGTCCACGTAGTAAAGGAGTTTGCATATAAATGGATAAGAGGAAAATCTTAAATTTTGTCATGCTGAAAACTTAATGGCACATTTCTAGATAATTGTTGGTAACTAATGATGCTATTGTTTTTGAGTAGCACTTGAAGCAAATGTTGGTAAGGCTCTACCTGTCTCCACTTTGCATTCTTTTCTTCTTACTCTTTGTTATGGAGGTCATATGCTTTAGTTGCAAGGGGGTGGGCCTAATCACCTGGGATGCAATCTGGTCTCTGCTCTCTACTTGATGTATAGTCTCAGGTGGGTCCTTTAACCCTCCGTTTACTCATTTAAAAAATGAAGATACCTACCTTGCAAGTCCGATTTGAGGCTGTATAGAAAGTATCTGACACACTGTAAACACTTGATATTGGTAGCGATTACTACTATTTGCCTTTCCCAACTTCTTTGGTCTACTACTTTTTCTTCTTCCTTTTTTTTTTTTTTGGCGGTACGCGGACCTCTCACTCATGTGGCCTCTCCTGTTGCAGAGCACAGGCTCCGGACGCGCAGGCTTAGCGGCCATGGCTCATGGGCCTAGCCACTCCGCGGCATGTGGGATCCTCCCGGACCGGGGCATGAACCCGTGTCCCCTGCATCGGCAGGCGGACTCTCAACCACTGCGCCACCAGGGAAGCCCTTCCTCCTTTCTTTTTCATCTCCCTTTTTCCTCTGCCTATATCATAGGCTTGCCAATGGCATAGACATTGGCTGAACTATCTTGGTGTTATTTTTTAGGTCAAGAATCATATCAATAAAGCAAGTTGTCATCATGGAGTGAAAAGGAGTGGGAGTGTGTGAGAAGGGCAGAAGGCAAAATAATAAAATGTGCTCATAGGGGAGAGGAGAAGGTTGTATATAAAGAAGTGATGAGCAGTGAGGTAAAGATGTAAAGCAGAGGGCTTCCCTGGTGGCGCAGTGGTTGAGAGTTCGCCTGCCGATGCAGGGGACACGGGTTCATGCCCCGGTCCAGGAAGATCCCACATGCCGCGGAGCGGCTGGACCCGTGAGCCATAGCCGCTAAGCCTGCACGCCCGGAGCCTGTGCTCCGCAACAGGAGAGGCCACAGCAGTGAGAGGCCCGCGTACCGCAAAAAAAAAAAAAGAAGATGTAAAGCAGAGATCTAGGCAACAGCCTGAGGAAGTGTAGAAGATCTAGAGATGTAAACTCCTACACTCCTTGGAAAGATGACACTTTCTAGAATTCCTTGTCTCAACATGCCATGCCTAGCTGCAGGGAAGATAAGATCCATGAGAGAATGGTGAGAAATAGGGGTTTTGCTCACGTAGAATCATAGACTCAAGTGGTTTGAACTAACTAGAAGATGATGGACCTCATTTATCTCTTCGTGGTTAGTGAATGATACACGTAGAGAATCTGTGAGTCAGTGGGTCCAATGAGCTTGTGTCTGCAGATGAGTTCGGATTTGATGCAGTGGGCGGCTGGGAGTCATTATAGTTGTCTGAGCTGCTTGGTGAAAACAGCTTTGAAAAAGTTAATCTTATAGTAATATGGGGGATGATTTGAAAGGACAGATGGAAGGCTGGAAGATCATCTAGGAGGCAGTTTTGGGAATCTAGGCACAAAAATGAAATGGAGAGGGACAAATTGGAGAGATACCTGTAATGGGCCAGTCACCTGAATTTAGAACTCATCTAAGTAGAGAAGGAAGAAGAATCAAAGATGAGTCTGGAGAATTAGTGGTGCCATTTGTATAAATGGAAAAATAGAAGAGGTGAGATTCTCCCTCATTAGTATGGATGGTGTTTTTATTGTTATCTTGCGAAGCCCATGCTGACACCTCCCCAAGCCTTCCCTCTTCCCTCATCTGGTTGGAGCGGTGGTTCCTGCGGTGGGTGGAAGGGTGATCCACGTGGCCTCAAAGCCTTTCATTTCTGAGTCTATGATCTGTGTTTCTCTCTCTTGTGATGATGCTCCCTGCCACCTTTTTAAAAAATTTATTATTTACTTATTTATTTTTGGCTGCATTGGGTCTTCGTTGCTGCGCGCGGGCCCTCTCTAGCGCAGCGAGCCGGCGCTACCCCTCGCGGCGGTGGGCGGGCTTCTCATTTGGTGGCCTCTCCCGTTGTCAAGCACGGGCTCCAGCAGCCGCAGCACGCAGGCTCAGTAGTTGTGGCTCGCGGGCTCCAGAGTGCAGGCTCAGCAGCTGTGGCGCACGGGCCCAGCTGCTCCGCAGCACGTGGGATCCGCCCGGACCAGTGCTTGAACCCGTGTCCCCTGCATCGGCAGGCGGATTCCCAACCACTGCGCCACCGGGGAAGCCCCCGGGAAGCCCCTGCCACCATTTTTGGTGTATTCTTTAAGTACTCATTGTTCCCTGATGATGTCATTTGCACTCATCTCTGGGTTTTTTTTTTAACTTGTTGTTTTTAACTAAGCAGTTGGGACCTTATCATACGCTATTCCTAAGGGTCCTGAATACTTTCTGTGGTAGATGTTTGCCATTTTTTTCACTTCCCTGGCTCTAAACCCCCTTCCTAGGGTTTCAGAATCCCCACCTTACGAGTCTAGGGGGAGATAGAGCAACCTCCCAGTGTAGCATTTGAATTTCCCAGATATTCCCTTTGGCAGCCCTCTTTGTGCCCACAGCATGGGCATGTCTGCTGGACTCGGCCAATCTTTACTCTCACCTGGACTTTGGTCCAGGAAGGAATGAGGGGGGATGGGGTGATAAGGATAGGTAAGACTCTGGCAGAGGGTCAGAGGACAAAACCTAGGGCGCAGGTGGAGTGGTGCCAATGGCAGTGTCCCGTACCAGTAAGAGGTAGGGTGGGGGTACCTGGTGATTTGTAATTTGGGGCTCTGTCTCTAGTGTGAGACCTCCTGCTGGTTCTCTGGCCCTCCTGGCAATTCCCTGAGCTCCCCAGTTTCCTTTTCTGCTTCATTTAGCCAGAGTTGGTTTCAGTTCCTGGTAAAAAGGACTCTGACTGGTAAACTAGGTAATCATGCCACACTGTCTGTTGATGAAACATGTGAGTTGTAAGCTCCTCTTGGGACAGTGTCTTACTCATGTTTTATTTCTTTACAGCACCTAGCACAGTGCTTGTTGATTGGCTTCAATTATGATTGGTATACATGGTTACCTAATCGAGATATTTAAATCTTACATCTCACCCCAAATATGCTAAATTCTAATTTTCTATATATTAGTACATATTTAATATCTATTATTCCTGCTAGAGGATAGACTGCCTTCTTTTGCTGTTTCTCCTGTGCCTAGCACAGTGCCCAGCACACAGCAGGTACCCAAGAGTTGTTGAAGAAAGGTACACTGGATCCTCCACTGGAAAATTTCATTGTCATCTCAACCTTCACTTGCCCCAAATGAGTAACTTCCTTCCGCCTTCCCCTGAAACCATCCCATTTCTTGGTTTCCCATTGTGGTCAACATCGCCGCCTTTTCCTAAGTTTGCAGACTATCAGCCTGGGACATGAAGGATCACAAAAAGCATGGCTTATTCAAGGGACATAGATCAGACCTGCCTGATAGACTAGGAGAGCGTATGGAAAAAGGGGAGACGGGCTGGGTTATCAGAGGAGGGAGGCAGCAGTCTGAAAACCAACTTGATGACCTGGGACTTCATTCTCAGGCACGTCCCTGGAACCTGCCTTGCTATTATTTTTCCTTTGTGATTTTGTTCATATTGTTTTCTGGAATGCCCTGCCATTCCCTCCCCACAGACCCAAATCCACCTTATTCATCCTTTAAGATGGAACAAAGCAGCCGGTCCTGATGACCCTTTACACTCCAGTGATCATTTCTAGAATGTTTCTTTCAACCATTTTTGCAGTGATTCCCGTAACATTTCAGCATTTTGGTGAGTATTCTCCGTAGATGCTGGCAGACCTCATTTAACTGCGGTCTGCTTTACTGTGCTTCTCAGATACTGAGTATTTTACAAATTGAAGGTTTGTACTGTAGCAACCCTGCACTGAGCAAGTCTACTGGCGCCATTTTTCCAACAGCATTTGTTCACTTCATGCCTCTGTGTCACATTTTGGTAATGCTTGCAATATTTCAAACTTTTTCATTATTATTATCTTTGTTATGGTGACCTGTGATCAGTGATCTTTGTTACCACTGTGGTAACTGCAGATGTGGTAGAAATGGCAAGAGAACTAGAATTAGAAGTGGAGCCTGAAGATGTGACTGAACTGCTGCAATCTCACAATAAAACTTTCATGGTGAGGAGTTGTTTCTTCTGGATGAGCAAAGAAAGTGGTTTCTTGAGATGGGATCTACTCCTGGTGAAGATGCTGTGAAGACTGTTGAAATGACAGGAAAGGAATGAGAGTATTACATAAACTTAGTTGATAAAGCAGCGGCAGGATTTGAGGGAGTTGACTCCGATTTTGAAAGAAGTTCTACTCTGGGTAAAATGCTATCAAACAGCATTGCAGGCTACAGAGAAATTGTTTGTGAAAGGAGGAGTCAATCAATGCAGTTAATCACTGTTGTCTTATTTTAAGAAATTGACACAGCCATCGCAACCTTCAGCAAGCATGACCCTTATCAGTCAGCAGCCATCCATCAAGACAGGACCCTCCACCAGCAAAAGATTACAATTACGGGCTCAGATGATGGTTAGCATTTTTTAGCAATAAAGTATTTATAAAGTAAGTGTATCTCCGAGGTATGCCTGTACTTGAGAGTAAGAAACATCAATCACTTACATCATTGTTGTTTTTTTGGCCTGTGCTGAGCAGCATGAGGGATCTTAGTTCCCTGACCAGAGATGGAACCCGCTCCCTCTGCAGAGTCTTAATAACCACTGGACCGCCAGGGAAGTCCCTCACTTACTCTGTTTTAAAAGTCCTTCACCGCCCCCAGTATACAGTTACACGTTTAAAGAAAAACTTGTTAAATTGGAGTTCAGACTTGGCAAGATTTCGGTTGAAGCCATAGCTGCTTTGCTTCAGAAGCTTTCCGCTGGCGCCAAAGCGACCTCTGGTGGCCAGGGGAGAAAAGGCTACATTCAGGACGCTGGTGTTCCAGCTGGTAAGGCACAGGTGTGCACACAGGATGCCCTGGTGACGGGCCCGCGAGGGCAGCACCTTTGCTCCTGACTGCGTCTGAGCCCTCCTCTGTGTTCAGGGAGATCTGTGTTCACAAATGCCACAGAGAGGGCGGTACAGTGCAGTGGCCAGGAGCACAGGCATGGCTGGGCCAAGTGATTCAACCTTCCTGTGTCTTACCTTCCTCATCTCTACAGAAGTGCACGCCATGATTAGTGCAATGAAACTTACTTGAGGAACCGCCTGGAAAAAAAAATGATTTGGAAAACAGATGGTGTCTCCTTGACAAGCTTCATTCTGATAGAATCTTTTTACCCTTGAGGGATTTACAAAATCCATACTCATTGCCCACACCTGGGCAGATACATAATTCCAATGGGTGAGGTGAACAAGAAATCTGCAGTTATGATAGATGCAGACAGATCTTGTGGAATTTTCATCCCTAGAAATAGACAGAGGAAGAGTGGCCAAGGAGGACTGGGTGGGCTCCACACTGTGAGGCTGCATCACCGTCTTTGTCCTCAAAATATCTGAGAAGAACAGAAGGTACTGTTAAATGGGGCACTTCCTGGGGCAAACTCCCTTGGTGGCGAAGAGACCTTCTGAAGAACTCTTTTCTTCTGAGCCTTCTCAGCATGTATGGACAGTGTTTGAATTACATCCTGCAGAATTAAGGCTCTAATGTGTTCTGCTTTTGGAAGCATCTTGTGCAAAAAGGAGGCTCTTTTGGTCTCTAAGCAAATCTGTCACAGATGGGTAGCTCCTCAACAACTAGCCCAGTGCCTGGCATTGGTCATATTTTCAGGGTATAAGGAGGACAAAAGATAAATCTGGATCCTGGTGTCCTAAATTCTTGGCCTTCATGAGCCTTTATGAGCCTGAATCGGGATCTGTATGAGAGGAAGGAAGTATTCCTGCAGGAAGAGGAATCCTTTAGCCCCAGCTGAAGTTTTGGCCATAAACCTCAGCGTAGAAGTGTCTTGTGAACTGGCTCAGGCTACATCTAGTTTTTGTGTACGGGCTGGGCTGTAAGGCTAGGAAGAGGCAAAGTGGCCTCTCTGGCCTTTTTCCCTGTAGTTCTACAACCATATCTTAGTCCTTCAAGGCTTGCCAGTTGCACAGTGAGAATAGGAAAGGAAAGACGGAGAAGTCATTGAGGTTAAAGGAGAGCATCTCTCTCTAAAGCTGAGAGTAGCTTTGGAGAGCTACTCATTCTAGGCCTCGTTCCTCTGGGTCTTGCCCTTGTTCCCACTGGCTTTCTAAGGGGAGAGGAAGACCTTCCTTCCAGGCTTGATTGCACTCTGGGGCCTCTCTTACTACAACAGCCTCGTGCGAGACAAGAAATCCTGAATGTAAAGAGAGGAAACCATGAGGAGGAGGTGTAACAACCACATCTCCTTGGAACATCCTAGTGCATTGTGTTGGAGGCCCCAAGAATGCCCCTGGACTGACCCTTGAGAGGGATACAGGAGCGGAAGGGCAGTGAGAAGGCCTTAGTACGTGTTGAATGACTGAGGAGGGAGTCAGTGAATGGAGACCTTTTCTAGATTTACTCTCCAAAACATTATAATCAAAATTTGCTCCAAAGAAGTCTAACATAATATTAGGGAAAATTATAATGTGAAGCTTCTTTCAGTTCAAGGTCTAAAAATCTATCTTTATTCATGGCAGTGGGGTTATTCAGGAAAGTTGTGAAGGCTTTTTTAAGCTTCAGAAAACGTAGGATTCTTACCAGGCAAGAGGATCACCTTTGATTGTTTTGTACCATTTGAAAATGTTGGTGTCACCAACATAATCACATTCTTGCGGGATTAGGAGATTCTTAAAAGATACTTAGTCCCATTGCTAGGAAGTTATCTTATGCATATACGAGCATGTGTGCACTGGGATAAATGTGCAAGGATGTCCGTCTCAGCATTGTTGGTAACAACAATGACATTTTTTTAAAAAGCCACAAAACAACCAAAATGTCAATCAGTGATCCACTTTTACCCTT
The DNA here is from genome assembly GCF_005190385.1 of Monodon monoceros. Taxonomy (NCBI): domain Eukaryota; kingdom Metazoa; phylum Chordata; class Mammalia; order Artiodactyla; family Monodontidae; genus Monodon; species Monodon monoceros. The sequence continues at coordinate 79,305,264 of NW_021703769.1, forward strand.
TCAAACAGTTTGAATGTCTTAGTATGAGCAGGTGTTCCTTGTCATTTAAAAAAATCACCTCTACCCTGACTGCTGACTCATCCCCACCAAGAGGTCATCCTGGCTGTGCTTGAACACTTCCAGTGATGGAGAACTCACTACCGCTTAACTATCAGACAATGTTTTGATCAAGAGCCTCTGGACAATAATTAGTGCCTATTAAGACATGATCTAGGTTTCCGGGGCGGGGGGGGGTCTGGGTCTATCAATTCCATCTTCAGGGCTCTGGAGCTGGATAGCATGCAATTTTGACAGCTAGTTCTTGGTATTTTTTCCATTTAAAAATTATTTTTGAATATACGAATGGAAAATAATTGGGGGAAATATGTCCTCTGGCAAAAGCCTTCAAGATACTGGAAGAAGACAATAAAGGACTGTTCAGGATAACATTTTAAGGAGGATATTAAGAATCTATGTAGGGGCTTCCCTCGTGGCACAGTGGTTAAGAATCTGTCTGCCAATGCAGGGGACACAGGTTTGAGCCCTGGTCTGGGAAGATCCCACATGCTGCGGAGCGACTAAACCCATGTGCCACAACTACTGAGCCTGCGCTCTAGAGCCCACGAGCCACAATTACTGAGCCTATGCACCTAGAACCTGTGCTCCGCAACAAGAGAAGCCATTGCAATGAGAAGCCTGCGCACTGCAACAAAGAGCAGACCCCGCTCGCCACAACTTGAGAAAGCCTGTGTGCAGCAACAAAGACCCAACGCAACCAAAAAAAAAAAAGAATCTATGTAACCTAGGGGCAGGACAGGAATAAAGATGCAGACATAGAAAATGGACTTGAGGACACGGGGAGGGGGGAAGGGTAAGCTGGGACGAAGTGAGAGAGTGGCATGGACATATATATACTACCAAATGTAAAATAGCTAGCTAGTGGGAAGCAGCCACATAACACAGGGAGATCAGCTTGGTGCTTTGTGACCACCTAGAGGGGTGGGATAGGGAGGGTGTG
>NW_021703769.1:79306360-79348228 GCF_005190385.1 Monodon monoceros
AGGGGGGGGGGAAGGGTAAGCTGGGACGAAGTGAGAGAGTGGCATGGACATATATATACTACCAAATGTAAAATAGCTAGCTAGTGGGAAGCAGCCACATAACACAGGGAGATCAGCTTGGTGCTTTGTGACCACCTAGAGGGGTGGGATAGGGAGGGTGGGAGGGAGACGCAAGACGGAGGGGATATGGGGATGATATATGTATAGGTATAGCTGATTCACTTTGTTATACAGCAGAAACTAACACACCATTGTAAAGCAATTGTACTCCAATAAAGATGTTAAAAAAAAGAATCTGTGTAACAAAAGAGCCTTGTTCTCAAGGAACGTGCTATGTCAGTGGGGGTGGGGAGGATAACATGCACACTCAAAGAGCATACACACATGCACGCACTGTTACACACCAGGAGAAAGAAAGATGGGCACATGCCAAGCAGAGACCGATGACGTCGACTGGATCCATGGGCTATCCATGGTGGGGGAAATGGATCTGGTCTGGGTTTTGAGAAATGGGGAGTGGGGTAGGCATGGGGGAGGGTGGGGACATTTGGTGGGGAAGGAAATGGCATGAACAGAGATGGGAAGTGACAGGGGCAGTGAGCAGGTGTGTCTGGGCAGGTGGCAGGTGTTTGGGGAACCCTCTTTCCTTGTTGAGGATGATGCCCAAAGGGAGAATCATGTCCTGCACAGTATATCCCTGGAGGTCTTCTTGCAGAGCCCGGTGGCCAGCCCTGTGGATTCACCCATGACGGGACAGTGAGCCTTGAGCTTGTGGGTGTGTGTTTCATAAAGATCCCTTTCACCCGAGAGGTCTGTGAACTGACAGGGTTTGGATTTTGTACCGTGTGAAACATGGAAAGTCAAGGCCAGGGACGATTTTGGAGTATTTTTATTTATTTATTATTAAAAAAAACATTTTTTAGCTGCTTCTATATCAAAAGTGAAAAAGCATAGAATTCAACACACTTTCAGGAATGTTGGACCCCACATTTGGGCATCCTTGAGGGTACTGTGTGTGGCTCTCATTGTCCAGTGCATCATGAAAAAAGAACAAAAACACACAAAGAACGAAGATTTTTCACTGAGGGGCACAGTGGGATGATTAGGGTTCTATGAGGTTGCATTCGTTCGACGCCTATGTGCAATTCTTCAATAAATTGGTCTTCATGCCTTACCCCCCAGCTAGTTGGCTTTCAGAAGGATTATCTAACGGGGGTAATTGAGCCCGAGCTTCTTGCTGTCTCTCTCATTCTCTCTCTCTCTGTCTCTCTCTCTCTCTCTCTCTCACGTGTCCACAGCTCACACACAGCAGCCGGAAATGACACACTGAAGTGAGTCACCAATGCGGCTGTGAGTCACCATGTAATTGGGGAAAGTTCTGTCCTGCTAGGTCGTGTAGCCCCTTGCACTCCTGCTCCTAAGTATATTGGAAAATTTTGAAACAACAGCTCTGTCTGCCTTCACCTACCACATCCTTTTGGTCCTAAAGTGGGCTGAAGTTGGACAGTCCTGGCAGGGGTCCTGCTCCACGGAGTGGAAAGGCCAGGAGAGGAGCGATGGGATTCGGGCAGCCACCAGGTGGCAGTGTGGGCCCTATCACTCCCGCTGCCAGGAGGGGAATGACAGGCAAGTGGCCACTCCTGAGGTGCAATGACACAGACCACAAAGGAACACTATGAACAAGTTTAAATAATATGTTTTCTCCATAGTCCTTTCTCTCTCACAAGCACACAAGGACAAGGATGTGATAAATGCTCAAGGACACCCCTGGCATCCCACCCTCCCCACCAGGATATTGGCGCCAAGAACGAGGCATAAATCTCATCTCTCTCCCTCTATTTCTGCAACATAAAGTTTGTGGGAAGCAGAAAGCTGCTTCTCTGAGTAAACAAGCCACCTACACTCCAAAATAATATATGCACACTGTTTCTGGGGAGGGAGCAGCCAGGCCTGGGTGGGTCTCGTGCCTCTGAGCTGGGGGAGGACAGACCATGACATGAAAGAGTGTTTCTCCCATTGGCCTTCTTTGGCCTGCAGCCAGCTTTCTCAGCAGTAGCAGACAGTGCAAGAGTGACGGCAACGTGACCGGAACACAAATTATTTCTAGCGAACACACAAAAGCTCCTTCCTGTAAGCCTTGTGGTGCCATCCTGCCAGGGCCTCAGTGGGATCCAGGTCCGAAGACCCGAACAGGCAGAGCGATGGGCTGAAGCAGCCGCGCAAATGATCCTGGGAGTTCTGCAGTCTTGTTGGGAGACCTTCGGGGCATTGTGCTTCCGAAGTCTCTCCCAGGGTCTCCGCTGGGGAGTTTAACTCAAAGGTCCTCTTTCCCCCTCCTGGGAGAGCCGGAGGTCTAAGAAACAGATTCGAAAGATTTACCATTAAAAAAAAAAAAAAGATAAATATCTTCTCTTTCTCCAGAAAAATGAATTAAAATAAAAATTCTTTGCTCTGGAGTTTCTTCTTCTTGGACATCTCCAGTTCCGTCCCAGATGAGGGCTGCATTTCCCATGGTCAGGGTTCCATCACTTGGCCCATGAAAAGGACAGTTCCTGAGGACGGAAGAATCATGGGAGATGAGAAGGGGGGGGAAGGGGAACAGCACAGCTCACCCAGCTGGGTGTTTACGGATGAACTGAGATACAGGGAGATGAGTGAGTGCCTGGAGGCACAGCTGCTCTAGTGACTAAGCTGGGACTGGGGGACAGACTGAGCACCCCGTCTGGAGAGAGCACTGCCTCCGAGGAGGGTAAGGGGAACAGAGCTATGATTCCTTGCCTGGAGTCCTCTTGGGGGGAGTGGGGGTGTCTACACCTGCCCGGACTAGTGCCCGAGTCCAGGAGAGCGGGGGGGGGGGGTGTCTCCCGGGCCCCCGGCTCACCTGTGGGGTTATGCCGCACCACGAAGAGGAAGGGTCTGTCCATGATGATCTCCTCGGGGGCCATTCGGGCTGAGACTGTAAGGGCTGGAAAAGAAGGGACCACGTCTTAGAGCGGAGGGACGTGGGCACGGAAGCCTGGATTGTTCACAGGTGATCCAGTGACAGTGGCACTGGGATGGGGGCGTTTTAGGAGGCTCAGTTATTTCCTGGATGTGAACCCTAAAAGTGTTGGGATGTCCTCTGAGGCCTGGTTTCCTCCAGGAATTGGGTAGAGATCTCTCAGGTAGTCACTCGCAGGCACGTTTATCTAAACCCTTTTAGGGCGTATTGGAAGCAAGTGCCTCGTGACTGACCACTGAGAGCAAAGCCAGGACCTCACAGTCAGAGGACCTCAGAGCCAGTGGGGAGGGGGCGGGGTGCCGGGGAAAGCAGGCCTGTATTCTAGTGGGATCGGGGTGATGCGCTCCACACAGGAAGCGAAGCTCTACCAGGAGAGACACTGGTGGGCAGTGGGGTCTTCCCAGTTCACCCAGGGTCTGGGTGCCAGACCGCGGCCCCTCCTGGAAGCCTGGGGCTGAGACTTGCCAGACCTCACCTGAGCCTGACTCACCTGTGGAGGAGGACGCCACCGTGCCGCTCTCATTCACCTCAATCTTCACTTTCTGTAGCGCCTGCGACACATACAGAAGCTCTTGATCTGAAACAGAGGTGGATACCAAAACACATCAGCTTTGGTTCTCAGTGAGAAGCTCCTTAGTCCTCTTAAGGACCCCACTGTCCACCAGGGGAAGAAAGTGAAAGGAAAACCTCTTACCTGAAAGTCTTGAGAAGTCTGCCTGGTTTGGCCTAAACATGTCGGTCATTCCCAAGTTCTCCAGGGGCCTCCTGAGGTCAACTTCACTCTCCAGGGAGAACCTGCAGACAGGAGCAGGACACAGCTCAAGCTCAGGCCACCTCTAACCCCACCAAGTATCTCCGTCCCCACAGACCAACAGGATGGGGACTGATGTGAAAGTAGAAGTGGGGGCTTCCCTGGTGGTGCAGTGGTTAAGCATCCTCCTGCCAATGCAGGGGACATGGGTTCGAGCCCTGATCCGGGAAGATCCCACATACCACAGAGCAACTAAGCCCATGTGCCACGACTACTGAGCCTGAGCTCTAGAGCCCGCGAGCCACAACTACTGAGCCCACGCGCCTAGAGCCCGTGCTCCGCAGCTTCTCTGAGAAGCCTGTGCACCGCAACGAAGAGTAGCCCCCACTGGCCCAACTAGAGAAAGCCCGCACGCAGCAACGAAGACCCAACACAGCCAAAATAAATAAATAAATAAATAAATAGATTTAAAAAAAAAAAAAGAAAGTAGAAGTGGGAAGCTTGTTTTTTCAAATCCGTTTGCAAGGTCTCTTCCTTGCTGGGAGATTCTAGTACTAATGAACATTTTCCTGCAATCTCCCCACCCCCTTGAACCTATGACTAATTACTTTCCTCAAATAAGGCAGTAGTTTGAGCACAATTATACTCAGCCTGACTGGGGAGGGAGGGGGCAGGGCAAATTCTTCTGCAAGGATATTTGAACAAAAACCTTGTCTGTAGATTGTGTTCTGAGAGCTGAGCCTGAGGAGGACTCCAGCAGCGAGGCTTTGGGGCTCTCGCTCTGCTTCCCATCAGGGCACAGCTAATTACCTCTATTTTTTTTTTTTTTTGAGAGAGAGAGAGAGTGTGTGCTAACCAACTAAATGATCCTCTTTCCCTAAGCCTGGCATTATGGCATCTGGGAATTTGGGGTAAGCATGGTGGGAAGCTTCCCCACAATTCTGGAATTATCCAGCCTCAGCCTCCGGCACCCTCTTTGCTTCTGCAGAAGGATTTTTAAAACTCTGCTTCGTTGGAAGCCAGCTAGAAGCTGTAGTTCTGGCTGTTTCATCTGCAGAAGTGATTCCTTTTGTCTCCATTGTTTAGATGCTAACTTGAAGAGATGGGGGTGGGAGTGAGGGGCATTCCTAAAAGAGTGTAGATCAACGTATTCCCCTCCACCCCAACCCTGCATCATCTATCTCTCTGGCTCTTCCTTTGGCTAGCTTTTGCTGGGTATTCAGAGGGTGGTAAATGTGGGGCATGGTATAGAAAACTCCCCCGCTGCCCTCCAGCAGAAGAGGGATGATGAGAGGAATCTTAATCAAACCCAGGCCGGAGTGTTTCCCATCAGCCACCCACACATGTCCCTGTCCCTACCCTGCAGATGTCACGTTTGGGAAACTCCACATGGAGGTGGCACTTTCAGGGAACCAGGGGAGAGGGGAGGGGGTAGGCAGAGGGGACTAGAGCATTGGCAAGTGTGGCAAGAGCAAAGGGTGGCTTACTTGGGCAGGACCAGGAGGCGGGTCAGTCTGGTCATGTTCCCTCTCCACTGGCTGATGAGCTGGGCATCCAGAATGCTGGTGAGGGCAGAGAGAGGCACCTCTTTTTCGTAGGGGGCAGCAATGAACATGCTGAGCGTGTTCCCATGGTAGGGCAATTCCAGGACGTCGTAGTAATGGCCGTCGGGGGTGGAGAACTCAGCTGTGAAGACACCAAGATGGCGCATTGGCAATGGCTCCAGCTCTTGTTGGTTCTAACCCAGCACTGGCTTTTCAACTGGTCCTCCTGTCCCCTCCACTCTTTGGAAGCCAGCTCTCCATCCTAGCTTTTGAGGCTCCCCCACCCCACCACTCCCCTGTTCAATGCCTTTATTCCCATTTCCCTTCTCTTCTGCTAAATCACAGTGTCTTCTGGGTTCTCTGTCTCCTGTTGGCCTTCTTCACCTTCACAGCCTTCTCCCCAGTACCCAGCTACTAATTCATTCCAATCCCCATCTCCTTAATCTCAACTTTCACATCACTCTTCCCCAGAAGGATCTGTGAACCCCAGGTTATCACACTAGAACCACATGAAGATGAGAGATGGGGTCAAAGTGGTCAAATATGGGCCTGAGGGAATTTCTGGATTTCAGCTTCATCTTGCACAAGGTAAAAGCTACTTTCTGCTGCTCTGATAATCCCAGTGTCTCCTACCTGGGGAGTCTTTGTCACAGCTGGGGTGTATTCTAGGGTTTCTCCTCCCTTAGAGGGGATGCCCCCCAGGGATGAGGTGCAGTCACTGTGGGACTTGGGGAAGGGAGGGTCTTGCACTTACTGTAGTTGAACTTGTTGGTCTGAGCCATCATGGGCACAGAGACAGTGCTGCCATCGGACTTGTGGAAGAGGCGGTGGTGGGTGCTCGACTCTAGAAAAGGCATCTTCCACTGGCCGTTGAAGTAGAGGGCGTTTACCAGTACCAGGCGTGTCAGCTGGTCCACAGCCCCTTCGCCAAGTAGGTCGCTGATCATGCCTGTGGGAAATCGAGGCGATCAGGAGGCTAGATATTTTTAAATCCTTTTAGATGGTCCTCTTTAGCGCCCAGTCCTCCAATGGATATGTGTCAGAAGGGATTCCGTCAGAAGACAGGCTGGGTAAGGTTTAGTGAACCTATCTAGTTGCTTTCAACCCCTTTCATCTTCCTAAGAGTCTCAGAAAGCCTTCCAGCTCACCACACTTTCGTGGTCTTGGGATCCTGTCCAGGATCAGACCTGGAAATATGTCTCCCCTTACTTTGCTCCCTAAGCTGCAGTCTTGACGGGTTGTGCGTGACCCTTGTCATGGTTATTACTGTTCTTATAACACCTCGCAATACTTTTTAGGGATGACTTTAGAGTTGGTTCACGGGGAAAGCCTAATTATGGAAAAACATGATGCTTTGATTCTTAAAGCACTTGACCTGTCTACAGAGCAGAAGATGCTGGAAGGGAGAGGTCAGGACACTTGGGATTTGAATCCCTTTTCTCTGCAGGCCCTTGGGAACTGGCCTCCTTTCCCTGCCTGCTCACCTTTTGTGTGTCTTTTCACCCAGTCGTTGACGATGAACCTGGCTCTCTCTGTCTCTGAGAAGTCCACCTGCTTGACTGTGGTGCGGAACAGCCTGAAGAAGTGGGGCATGAAACCCTGGACCAGCTTCAGATCCCGCTGCACAAAGATGGCATCAGCCGTGCTGATCTCATCCTTATTCCATGGTCCCATGAGCTCCTTGTACAGTTGATGGAGGGCAGGGGCCATGCCCTTCTCTGGGCCAAAGCGGGGAGGAAAGGACACATTAAGGTCATCTCAAACCCAGGGCTCCCAGTGGGGCTAACTTCCCCTAACCCTGCCCACATGCACAGGACTCTTCTGCTCCCCCAGAGGTCTCTGGATGGAGATTTCATTCCAAACCTTAATCTTTCCTGCATCTCCCTCTTTTCTTCAAAAATCTTAGGTCCTAACCCTTATCTTTGGCTTGGAATATTTTTCTCTGTTTTTAAGTTATAAACCCTAATTTTTTCTTTTAATAATAACAGTAGCTGTCAGGCACTTCACGTGCATCGTTCTAGCTGGCCCTTACAACAGCCCCATGTGGTGGATACTTTTATTGTCCCCATTTTGGAGATGAGGACACTGAGGTTCGGAGGGGTTAAGGTCACACAGTATATGAGTGGTGAGGCAGGGCTGTTTTATACCAGATCCACTGGCCCGTACACCTTGTGACTGTCCAATAACCAAGTGACACAGGGTGTGGTGAGAAGAAGATGCAGTGGTCCATCCCTGTGGCATGGGAGGACAGGAGTTGGCTCAGCTAAGCTGGGGTCAGCCCTTCCTCTGCCTCTGGTCGGTTACACCCCTGTCCTGGGAAGACCACGTGAATGCCCGCCTCCCACTCTGCCCCATCTCTCACCATCCACCTTGAATTGCATCGCCTCTTGGATCTGCCGCTGCGTTTCTCCTCCTGTGGTCAGCTGTAACATGGCCATGACTGAGGCTACCCCATAGGGTGAGAAAACCATGTTGAGGTCCTTGGAGGCCTGCACCACCTGCTGAAACACTTTCACTCCAAAGTCTGCGGCGAGGTGGGCCGCCGGAGACTGGTGATGGTAGGAGGCAGACCCTTCACGGAAGATGAGGGCCACGCCCAGTGCGAGGCAGGCAAAGACAGGAGACCTCGGCATCCTAGAGTCAGTGGAGAAGGATCTGACGAGGGAGTAGTTCCGGAAGGATGGTGAGTAGGGAGGGGTGGTGGGACCCCAGCCACGGCCGGGCTCCCCACGCTTGCCGCTAGCAGAAGATACGTGAACGGGGGGGGCAAGACAGAAACTGCGGCGGGTTCAGATCCTGAGTCTTTTCCCCTCTGTCTCAGCCCCAGGGAGTCTTTTTTTTTTTTTTTTTCCCAGGGAGTCTTAAGTGCGCTTTCACCTGTGGGAATCTTGGAACCCGCTGGCTCCACCCTCCAAGAGATCTCCTTTCCCTTCCAGGAGGCTGAAAGATGAAATGATCATAACATCTGTGATTTACACGATGCTTTTTAATTCTCTTGTGATGCTTTCACAATCATGGCTTCATTCAAGCTGGCAGGCATGAAAAACCCCTTTCCTGCGCTGGGAAGGGGGAATGTCTCAATGGAGAGGGTCCAAGAGAAGTGAGGCCCTTGCTTCTGGGTGGTGGGATTGTTGGGGGGTCCTGCGCATCTTCCCCGCTCTCCTGTGATCACTGATATGACGGGATCATCTCAGGGCTGCAGGTCTCCGGGGAAAGAAAGAGGAACACTGGGGATCGTCTGCAGAGGGGTGCTCCCTGCCTTAGCCCGAGGTCCGGAGATGGAGAGAGTTTGCTTTTCTCTTACCTGAAATTCTCAAGGTGCCTTGTGACGGTCAGTTTGTCCTGCTGCTGCTGGGGCTTCGGGTGTTGACCGTGGTGGCTACTCCTCTGCTGGGGAGGGGGTGTGGCTCTTTGGACAGTGCTCTTGGTCTTTCAGCCAGATGCAGCTGTGCTCCTCTGGAGGCTGAGGCTTCCCTTTATACCAGATGTGGGCCGGAAGTAGATTAACTCATGGCCCGGCCCCGCCCACTTTCTGGCTCTGGAAGTCTGTCTGAACAGCAGCCGGGCCCCCTCAGCACCTCCCTCTGTGGGACTTGCTGAGGCATCTGTGTGTGTGTGCGTGCTGCCCTGTGTGTGTACATGTGAGAGAGAGGGCTTGGAACAATTGAGCAAATCCTGGTTGCCTTGACCCCAGGGCCTCCCTTGATTCTGCTGCCCTCTGCCTCGGGATGTTACGCCAGCTTGACCCCTGGCACCCAGTGCTCACTTTCCCCAGTGCTCAGTGTAGGGAAATGATTTACACTTCCCCCTTTTCCTTTGGAGAAACAGATCGCTGCAGAGTTATCAAAGAAACTAAAGATCCTGCAGACTTTTGTCCACCAGCTCCATGCACTGGCCAAACTGGGAAGAACACCCCTCCCTCTTCCTGACTACATCCCAGCAGCCAGAGGGCCCGGAGCGTGCCATGTGATCGTCTGGGTTTTGACTGTCTAGGACATGAGCCTGGTGGAGAACTCCCTCCCCCCTTTCCGTCTTCCCTGCCAAGCGCCTGCCAGCCCGTCCATCGGGTGATGTGTGGCTGACTCCCCCACGTGTCCAGACTCTGGTGGTGTCCCCAGGGCTCTCTTTGTGTCAACAGTCCTGTATGGCTGGGATTTGAGGTGTGCTGGGTGGGGTGGTGGGTAACCGGGGTAAAGGGGTAAAGCCTTGGTGGGAAATTAGGAGCCCAGTGTGTAGGTTTCATTTTTCTGAGCCACCCGCTGTGACTGGGGAGGATTACGTCTTATCATTTTCCTCCAGATGCAAACATTTGGAGGGCTGGAGTGGCGGCGGTAGGGATGGAAGTAAGGGCGTCAATTCATGGCGGGTTTACGGGGTGTGCTTCTAGGACACTGGGATTAGGGGTGGCAAAGTGGCCAAAGAATTCTATAGACGGTGGACGTTGGCTAGAGGCCAGTTTGTAGGACTGGGCTGGTGCATTTAGGGGTCTGGTGGCACCCTTGGCTGTGTAGCCTGATGTTGTGGACAGGGTAGTTCCAGAGGGGTCCTGGGGGGGATGGAGCCCTTGACTTGGGTGGCGGAGTCCACACACTGTCATGTTTTGTGTAGGTGTTGGGGTTCAACTGGGAGTATCCATGGAGACAGCCGGTAGCAGAATCACAGGAAGTTTAAGTGGGTGGATGTGTCGGGATGTTTGTTTTGGATTTTTTAAGTAAACAGATACCAAGGGCAACTGCAGCTGGAGGACTTTCCCATTTTCACTCTGCCTCCACCTTTGTTTTCCCTGTTGCCCCTGGGAACCAGGTGGGAATGTGGGGTGGCACGAAGAGAAGGGGAAGCCTCCAAGCCATCTCCTAACCCCAGAAAGGCCCCAATGCCTTGCCCTTCACCCTTGGGGGCCACAGGGGGACAGGGACCTGGGAGTCTGTGTTGGGAGTGCCAAGCCCCAAGTTGGAAGAGCAGTGGGTCAAGAGGCGGCTGGGGGCTTCCCTGGTGGCGCAGTGGTTGAGAGTCCGCCTGCCGATGCAGGGGACGTGGGTTCGTGCCCTGGTCCGGGAAGATCCCACATGCCGCGTGGAGCGGCTGGGCCTGTGAGCCATGGCCGCTGAGCCTGTGCTCCGCAACGGGAGAGGCCATGACAGTGAGAGGCCCGCGTACCGCAAAAAAAAAAAAAAAAAAAAAAGAGGCAGCTGGACCTGCCCTCCAGGTGCCCCGCTGTCTGGTCTCTCCAGCCACTTCAGCTGAGCCTCATGCCTTCCTCCATGGGCTATTCCAGAAGCTGTTGTCTCTCTCCTCGCCCAGCCTCAGCCATAAAAGCCCTTTTGTTTTCTGGGACCGCCTGGGTCCTGCCAGGGCAGTGACCATTTCTGTCCCCACCCCTGGACCTGAATGATCCTGTTGCCGTTCCAGAAAAGCCCCTCTGTCCCTGGGCACAGGAGCACCTGGGAGCAGCTCTATGTCCTGTTGGAGAGAGAAGGGGTACGCTTTACCTTGGAAACAGAAAGGGCTGACTTACTAAGGGGTCTTTTCCCAAACTGGAGGAGACTTGTAGGTGTCTAGTGGGTGTGGATTAGAAACTGAGGCAAAGCCTAGTGTAACTGTGCCATGCTGGGTTTTCTGACCCTCCCTTTGACTTTCTGATCACTTGGGGCCGCCAGAGGATCTAAACCCAGACTTGATCGTGGTCCCTGCCTCTCCTCTCCGTGAAACGACCTTGCCTCCCCCTGGTCTGCCCTCAGGGGATCTTCTCCACACCAGGGTGCAGTCCAATCGCCCGCTGCCCCAAAGCAGACCTCCCTGCAACGTCCTTCTCAGAATCCAGCCTGACTCAAGGAGCTGTCACTTTCCCTGAACACCAAACAGCCTTGACCCCGTCACCTCTTTCAAGCATTGGCTCTTTCTTAAGGGGTCAAAAGTCCCTACTGTTGAGATAACTGGATCTCTGACTCCTGGCGGGTCAGAGGTAAGAGGATGAGTTACAGGGCTGTGGATTTCTGGGGAAAGTTCCGGTTCTAGCCAACTGGGAAAGATGTTTTCATCTGCTCTGAACAGGTGTTTCGTGACGAGATCAGACTCACACTTTCCGTGACTGTCCCCCTACCCTGTCCCCATCCCACCCCCCAGTAGCCCTGCTTCCACTGGGGCCTCCGCCATGCTGGTCTTCCCTCCAACGCTTTACCTCCTGCCCCGCAGTTGCCCTCTAGCTCTCTGCTCTTCCGCTTTGCTTCCCCTTTGCTCTCCAAGCCCCAGGTACCCACCCTCTTTTTCTCTTTCCTTTTCTCCCTCTGAGACTCCCTCTTCTTATCGCTTCTACTCATCCCTCCATCCACTGGGAATCTCCATCCCCTCCCGCCCGTCTCCTCTAGTCTCAGCCATGTGAGCTCTCTCCCCGTTTTCCCCCTCTCTCTTTTCTGCTCTCCGTGACTCAATCCCTCTTTCCCTCTCCTCTCCTTGTGCAGAATCCCTTTTACAGTCAAATGCTCTGCTCCAGGCCTTCCTGTGGGAAGAAGAGGCTGCCTCCTATCAGTTACACAGGCTCCCTGGAATGTTAAGAGCCGGCCTCCTGACTCTTGGTAATTTCACTGGGAGAGCCGGGGGTGGCAGAAGGCCGGGGTCCTACTAACTCACAGTGCTATTTCTGGCCTGGTGGTTTTCCAAAGAATACAACACCCAAAATAGCTTGTGTTTGGGCTGGGCTCTCAGCCCCATCTTGTAGGAGTGAGCCGAGGCCTGGGCTGTGTGTCAGCTTTTTCTCATTGAAGATCACGGCCCTGGGACAGCCCGACAGACATGGGCCACCTCGGCCTGTCCAAGGTCCCTACTCACACTGCCGCCAAGCCTGACTCCCCCCTAATCTGCCACCATAAGCCCCTCTCCTTTACGCTTTCTCCAGCCGCCACCTCCAGCCATCTCGCCTTAAATTCCCGTGACAGTAAAACCTGCATCCCCCAACGTGGGATGCTTTTTTCTCCAATCATGTCCTAGGGTTTCAGAGCGGAGGGCTCTCAGAACCATCTGGTCCGGTCCTTTGAATTTTCAGGTAAGAGACCTGAGGCCCAGAGAGGCCGTGGGATGTGTTTGAGAACACACAGCGACATACCATAAATGGGAGAACAGTGCCCATTGAGCCGGCCTGGTCAGGGCTCTGACACTTAGCTACTTATGTGTCTTTGGGCAAAACCGAACTTTGTGGGTCTCAGTTTTTGTATGTGAGGTAGGTATGTAGATGGACACTCATTCCCACCCTTCAGGGTTTTTGTGAGGATTAAATGAAATATTGTAAGCGTCTGACATATTCCAGGCTCTCACTAAGCGGCAGCCACTCTCGGTTGGGGCAGAACCAGGACAGGAACCCAGACAGCTTGAGCTGTTAACTTTGACATAAGGCAAGCGCCTTGTTATATATTTTGATGTCTCTCGGTGATTAGCAGAGTGGATGAAATGCCTTGGGAAGCGGACTGGCTGGTCACCCACGAGAATGGCTGCCAGCCCCTCTGTCCATTTCAGGCCAGGTCCTCTTGGTTTCACCCTGAGCCTGACATGCTCCCACTGGCCGACTTCACAGACTTTAGATCCTGGGAAGATTTTCCTCTCTGAGCTGTGGGGTCACACGTGGACGCCACTGACATTTGGCACGTGTCTTGAACCCTCCAGCATACCAGGAAGGACGGAGGCTTGTTTTCTCAGCAGGTGAAAGTGGAGTAGACTTTGACCTACTCTTCTGGTCTTGGCCCTTTTGTCCCCTTCTCTGCCACCCACATCCCCTACATCCTGTTGATTCCCCTATAACACCCCCTAACAGTTGAACCCCTTTTACAAACATCCGCTTCTCTTACAGTCACTTCTGTGCTTATCCTTCACTTTACTGTGTCCGTCGCCATGTCTTGTGTGTCCTTATTTCTTGGAGGGGCGTTGGGGGGCAGTATTCCCTTGGGGGTGGCCTCTCATAATGTCAGCGTTCAGTGAGCACCAGAGACCCCCCACAGACCCCAGGCAAGAAAGAGCCTGTTCTCTTGGAAGAAAGAGGCAGAGGGAGAGAAGGGGGCCCAGTGTGGCCACATGGGGGATGTATGGGGCAGATGGCATGTGTGATTCCTGGGGTTGGTGTGACCGCAGAGCCTGCCGGTGGCAGCCAGAATGAGGTAGTGCAGGCCTGGGAGCCTCCCACTCCCACTGGGTCTACCCCAGTCAGATCCTAACCCTGCTTCCACTTCTCTCTCCACGTACATAGATTGTCTAACTCTGATTCACTTCTTTCCTGTTTACCAGAACTTGTTCCTCATTCCCAGCGTTCCTGAATCTCCTTTTATCACTTTCTCTGGATACATCTTTCATTTTACCCTGGCTGTTGTGTGAATCTTCCCCCAAATGGCCAAATTGTTATTGACAATCAATGCCCGATGGTGTGATTCAGAGAAACATAAGCTTCTCCCTTCTCCGAAGGCACAGACACACGTCCTGGGACAGAAGATTAACATCATGCAATGATTAGATTAAAACCATCTGTCAAACTCTGTATACAAAGTTGTAAGACTCAGGCTATCAGGGTGTAGGCCCAAATGTGGACGGAAGTCTTCCCGGAGGAAGAGGTACTGATGCTGGGTTGCAAGGGGGAAGCAGAGGGCAGCTTGGATGGGGCGGGGGAGCGGGGGGCGGGTCACAGATCCCAGGACAGGGAGGGGAGACAATGCTCTCATCCTCTCTCCACCTGTCTCCATCTCTGGGCAGCAACCCTTTCTACCTGAGGCATCCCATCTCCGTCTTGCTCTCTTAATGGGCCGTGTTCTAGGTCTGCTCTTACTGCAACCTCTTCCCAGGTGCTTGAAGTAGAGGCTCCTGCTCTAGTCTGCATCCTGGCTCTGGACGCAACCAGTTTACTGAGCTGGGCAGACGCCCAGATAAACAAGCGCGGGTTCGAGCCCGCAGATATGGAGGGCTGACAAGAAGGGAAGGGGAACCTTGTGATGGTGGTGGTGACCCTGGGTCAGTGGGGAACTTGTGGTATCACAGGTCCCGGGAACGAAGCAGCCTGGTGATGCAGCACAGATGGAATTTGCCAGCGGGGAGCCAGGGACGTCCCGAGTCGCTGACCATTCCTTCTCTCTTACTTCGTCGCCATACGGAAGCAGGCCTTCTCTGCATGTCTGTCTATCTGAGTCACCCCGGGCCGCCTCAGCTGGCTTGGTGAGCAGGAAGGCAGTCGGCGTCTGTCTTGCTGGCTTGCTTGGATCCGTGGGGGACCCAGAACCCTTCCTGTGCCCCTCCACGTCGTGCGGCGGCTGAAAGGGCTGGGGAGAGCAGTGCAGCGTCTGAAGGAAAGGCAACAGGACGACCTCAGCTTGATCAGGGGAGCCACAGGACGGCTGCCTTCCCCTCATCCTCCAGCTCAGGTGTTCAGAAAGGAGCTTCTCTGAATCTCTTCTGGGATGGGCTTGATGTGACATTCAGAGATGCCTTCAGACACTGCACCGCAGCCGCTGCCCTAAGTAGCACCCTCTACTCGCTGCAGGCTGGAGGCCACATAGAAACACTGTCCCGACTCCGTCCACACCCGCCTCCCGATTCCTGGCTTCCTGGGCCCACTCCCTTCTCCAGAGCACCCAGCTCTTCCTTGCAACTGCTCCTGTCCCTTACGTTATCCTCGGAGACCTGCTTTTTCTCTCCTGGATCCCCGTGGCTGCCTCTTCCTGACCTCAGAGACCCCACCCTGATTAGGAAAGGCATCCCAAGGAGACCCACGACCAGAAGGTTTCCCTTCCCTTCTTGTCAGCCCTCCATATCTGCGGGTTCATACCCGTGGATGCAACCAACCGATCATATCTGCAGTCGGTTGAATCCCCTGATGCAGGATTTGTGGATACAGAAGCTGTGAATACGGAGGACAGAGTATACTATACCATTTTATATAAGGGTTTAGAGTATTTGTGGATTTTGGTACCTGCGGGGTTCCTGGAACCAATCTGCAGATACCGAGGGAAGACTGTATTCAATCAGACCTGCTTACTGAGCCACGTGTGTTTGCTCTCAACACGTCAGGATTCTCCGGGGGTCATCACTGTGACCAGACATTCTGGCTCCAGTTATCCACATGGTGGTGAGCAAATCATTTTCCCTTCCTAATGCTTCAGCCTCTCTAGACAGACACCATGGGCATGAACAAGATGTCTTCTGTAGAAAGAGGCAGATGTGGCCTGAGGACTAGCAGGAGACTCTGGGTAACGTTTTTACTCCCCACAGCCTTACTTTTCTCTTCTGCAAAATGGGGAGAATGATGCCACTTCCATAACTATCTTGTTAGGTAGGGTTTCAAAAGATGGCTTGAATGAAATGACCAAGTTTATCTATCCATAGGAAGAAAGCAATCAGTAGCCTTCAGCTGACTTTAAAAAATGTGTGTGCGTGTGTGTGTGTGCGTGTGTGTGTGTGTGTGTGTGTGTGTGTGTCCTCTCTTGAGCCCATTGCTTTCCTGAGGGTAGAGGGTAGAGACCAAGACTCCTGTGATAGAAGGGATTAGAGAATCAGGTCCTCAGGTAAGGAACCCCAGAAATTCAGCAGGTGGGGCCGGGGCACTGGGAAGGAAGGCCCATGTCTGGCACTGGCAGGGCAGGACCAGGCTTCCCGCAGATGCTTGAAAAAGACATCATTTTACCAAGTTAAGAAGTTCGACCTAAAGCAGGTGCTCGGAGCTGGCAACGCCTGCCGTCCCGCCTGTCCCCAGGACCCAGAATTATAACGTGACTTTGTCCTGAGTCCCTTGCCTGGTGGTGCCTCGCTGTGGCCCCCACTCCCATCAGTGTCAGGAACTAACAGGGCTGTGTGATTAAAGGGTGATGCAGGCAAACGCGTAACCGTCATTGCCATCGCAGCTCTGCCTGGGGGGACGGGGTGGAGGAGGGGCTGGGCTGCTGGAGGGAGGGGAGCTGAGGCGGCCCAGACCTGACAAAGTCTGGGGCTCCTTCTGCTTCATGGCTGGAAGGGCAGGTTGACCTGGGCTGCATTTAACACCCAGGAATCAGACCTGGGCCCTTTCCTGGAACTGGCCTGTGGGCTGGGGTCCAGGTCAGGAGAGCGGAAGCATGAACCACCCTGTCTCAAGCACCTTCCACAACCCCACAGGGAGCGCCATGGGCAGGCGAGTTGGCACAAGTTGGGCAGTACTGCCTGCCACCCCGCTGCACCCACCCCTAACCCCTGTCCTGAGACCACACTGGAGATTAGCCTCAATCTTGGCCTGACCGTCTGGGCTCCCTGCCTGCCTTAGTGCCAGGCGGGTCTTGTACCCAATCCAGGGAGGAACTAACTTGGGAGTGGGAAGTCCAAGGTCTGTCCCCGTCCGTGTAGAACCTCTCCATGTGTCCACCCCAGGCTTGCTCTCTGGGCCTCTCTGCCCACTGCAGGGGGTAGGGGTTGCCTGTGCATGGTGGACACACCACCCACTGTGCACACACTGCCCATGGTGGACACACCGCCCATGGTGGACATGCCCCCCACAGTGGGCACGCCACCCACAGTGGACACGCCACCCACTGTGGACACGCCACCCATAGTGGACATGCCACCCACAGTGGACACACCGCCCATGGTGGACACGCCACCCATAGTGGACATGCCACCCACTGTTGACACACTGCCCATGGAGGACCACCACAGGCCCTGCAGAAGAGGCCTGAGGCTCCAATGAAGGAGGAATGATCAGCTTCCCACTTCCCGCCTCCACCCTTTGCTGTCCTCAGCCCTTGTCCTCTCCACGAATGGCCGAGGTCCTGGCCGATGGCCAGCGCTGTCTGGACAGGAGGAAATCAGGATGTGAGGAACAGCAGCGGTGGGAGGAACGCAGAATGCTGAGTCTTCAAGAGCAGAAATTCCACCGGAAAGAAAACAATGCACGAGGGACAGAGTCACCTTCCAGGGAAGAAGGGGGAAAGGAAAGAGACTGGGCCTTCCTGCTCCAGTCAGGTAAACAACCCTGGGGATGCCCCAGCGTGAACTGGCTTCCAGGTATGCGCACTGGAGTGGAAGGTTGGAGGTCTGAGTCACGCTGTGTAGTGACTGGGAGAAATGGTCCCCGCCCCCTTCGCTGGCCTTCTTAGGCAGATGAGCTCCTAGGGGGGAAAACAGGGTCCCCTGCCAAGGTCAGGCGGATCCCGGGAGAACCGAAGGAGCATCTGGTAAAGAAGACCATCTATGCTGGGACCGCCACAGCCCCCAGATGGCCAGTTGGCTGTTGGAAATCAAGTAAGACAATTCTAGGTTCTAGGGCAGGATTTGCAGAAGCTGGAACCTGCAGGAACTTCATTAGAGATGAATGAGGTCATGGCCGGGACAGGGTGGAGGCCTGCCCGGGGTCCCCCACTGTGTGCAATACCAGAGGGGAGAGTTCCATCCTCTTTCAGGGCCTTTAGAAAGAGTGTGGCAAATCCCAGAGCTAGAGGAGAAGCAACCTCCATGTCAGGGCTGCAGGGCCCCTAGCCTCCCGGACTCCCATGCTGGTAAGCCTGGAGGAAGGATGGATCCTGAGCCTCTGAAAACTCGTGCCAGACAGCCTGGATCTGTGACTGCCCCTGTTGGTGTGTTGAGGCAGCCTCTGATCTGCAAATCCATTCTTTTCTAAGGTGTTGGGGTCTGCATGCCTTTTCTTTAGGGTTTCAGGAGTTGCTCTCTTCCCCAAACTACAGCAGTAATGATGGCTAAGGTATGCTGAGTGGTTGCCATCTGCCAGACCCTCTTTGGTACTCATCACCTTAGTTCGTTCTCCTGTGGCTCAGAGTCGGGGAGTGGCGATGTCCCCATTCTACAGATGAGGAAACCGACACACAAAGGAGTCGGATTTCTTGCTCAAGCTCACTCAGCTAATGAGAGGAGCTGGCTCCAGAGCCCCCAGCTCTTAACTCCATTCTGTTTTTCAGTGCCTCACCTGTCCACACAGCTGTCCCCTGCACAGCTGTCCCCCCTAACCTCCCAACCCAGGATGGGTCCATGCCCCTCCCTCACTGCATGTCCCACTGCCCCCTTCCCACCACCCTTGACTCTTTCCTTCAGAACTCTTCTGACCCTGGTCTCATCCCCTCTCCCCTCCCCGCACCCCCCGAGATCTGCTGCCCAGCAAGGAACTGATTCCAACTCAGGTCTTAAGGATTCACTGTTTTAAACCCTCCCGAGTCACACTCACTTTGGAATTATGACATTCTGTGCCTTGATCCAGTGGTTCTCAGCCCCCCACTGCACCCGAGGCTCACCCAGGAGCATTTGTTTTGTTTAAAGTTTAAAAAAAATTTTGATTGAAGTATAGTTGATTTACAATGTTGTGCTAATTTCAGGTGTACAGCAAAGTGAATCAGTTATACATATACATATATCTACTCTTTTTTTTTTTAAGCTTCTGTTCCCATATAGGTCATTACAGAGAATTGAGTAGAGTTCCCTGTGCTGTACGGCAGGTTCTTATTAGTTATCTATTGTATATATAGTAGTGTGTATGTTTCAATCCCAATCTCCAAATTCATCCCCCACCCCCGCCAAGAGCTTTTGAAAAGTCCTGAGACCCAGACTCAACCCTGATGATTGGAATCTTGAACTGGAATCCTGGGACACTGGGGTTTGTTTTGTTTTCACTAGCTCTTCGGGTGCTTCTAGGATTGAGACTATGACCTTAGACCCCGTGAGCCAGTGATGTGAAATGTCAGGCACTTGCGGCCCTGGGCAGGCTGTTGGAGGCAGAGCCCCCTTATCACACCTGACAGCTGGTCAGTGTTGCCCTAGGCCTGGAGGCTGGGTCACCTGGCGACAGGGAGCTGCAGCCTCTGGCGATGAGCTGGGGAGGAGGATGGGTGTGCTGAACTTTGACCCAGTTGCTCCGTGAGCCCTTTTCCTGCCCTGTTCATGTCTGTGAGCTGGTTTTCTGCTGACCTTGGACTTCAGGCTCAACTCTGAGATGGGTGGAGAGGGAGAGAGGAGATGAGAAGCTGGTTCAGGGCTGGAGGAGCCAGAACATGCCTCGAATGCCTTGAAAGAGCCACGCTGTGAACTGCTCGGCTGTGAACTGCTCGCTGTGAACTGCTCGGGAAGGCTCCCTGTGGGGCATGGCCTGTGAAGAATGAAGGTCACTATCCTAATTGTCATCTCCTGGCATTCCTGCAGAGCTGCTTTCATTGTGTTTTCTGCCCGCTGGGCATATAAAAGTGCTGGGGCTGGAGATCTGGCTCCAGCCCTGGAGGGACTCAGGGCTCTGTTCCGGAGAAACAGGCATTTCTAAAGATAAGCAGTTCCAAGGAAGGTTGGGCCAAGTGCCTCTTGAATGACACATGAAATCAGGCATACAGCCAAGGCCTGGGGCAGGTGGGGAGAAGTCCAGGGCCCCAACCTTTGGGATAGGGCAAAGGGGCGTTCAGGGAGGATGAGTCAGCCTGGAGAAGCAGAGAGTCGTGTGGGTAGAAGGGCCTGGAAATGAAGGACCCCAAAGAGCAGGCCGGGAGATTTGCTCGTGTGTGTGTGTGTGTGTGTGTGTGTGTGTGTGAGTGTGAGTGTGTCTGTGTGTGAGAGTGTGTGTGTGTGTGTGTGTGTGTGTGTGTGTGTGTGTGTGTGTGTAGCCTGACAGAGCCTCCCGACTCCCCTGTCATCGTCCACCCGCCCGGACCTGCTCTTAGTCAGTCCCTGTGCTGGGTGCTTCTGCCCCGTGGCTCTGGGGCTCTCATGAGGCCTCTGTTATTCACAGCCTAGACCAACAACTGGCTCTCTGGGGCCCACTCCCTCTTCCCCAGGGTGTAGCCCAGCCTGCCAGCTCACCATTCTGTGAGGCTGGTCCCAGACGCAGACAGCCTCAGTCATGCCAGGGTTGGCAGGAGCTGCGGGCCTCGCAGGCAGAGACCTCGCCCTCCTGAGTCCTCAGCTCCACACTGGCCAGCTCTGTCTAAGGGCCAGGCTGTCTGGGGAAGCAGAGGGGCCATTGTCTGGTTTCCAGGGTCTAGCTCCTTCAGAGGGGACACCAGGAAATTGGGGGTCACCCCTTCTCATTCTGAGCTCCTGCTTTAGACCAGCACTAATGGAAACCATTCTGCTCTGGGTGTCTCAAGGGTCTGGTCCTGAACCTAAGCCACCAGAATGGGGCTCTGAGGGGGTTTCTCCTCCAGTCCTCCCTCTTTCTGGAAATGGCATGCCAAACTCCATCTTGCCCTTATCTGCCTGTGCTGGTAGCTTACTCAGGGAAATGGGGGTGGAGGTGGGAGCCAGCAGCAGATCCCGGATGGAAAGCCCCTGACTCAGGAACTCCCTGTTATCACTTCTGAGAATCCCAAGGAGCTGGTAGGAAAGGGGAAGAGGTCATGTTGTGTCTAGCACCTGGGGCTGGTTTTCAGGCTGAATCAGGTGGAAAGCCCAGGGCTGTCCCTCCTGGCCTGGGGTGGAGGTTCCCTGCACTCCGACAGGGCTTTCCTGTCCAGCAGACCGTTAGTTCTGCTGCGTCTGGACACGCGTGTGTTTGTGTATGTTGGGGAGGGTGGGGGAGATGGGCGTCCCTGACTTCCTCCGCAAGCCCAGCTCATGCACGGGGAAGAGGAACAGAAGAAGTCGGGGTGAAAGAGGGAACCGGGAAGCCATTCATCACAGGGGCGGGATGTGAATTGGTCACATCTGCCCCCTTCCATCTAGACCATCTGATTTCCATTTTTCCCACCCATTTTTTGCCTTTGGAATGTTCCCCCTCCCCTGCTTTTCTTAGGTAAGTCAGCTGTCCACAGAGCCTCCCAAGATGCCTTAGCTCTGCCTCTTCCCCAAAGCCTTCCCAGCCTCCTCCAGGCCATCCTGAGCTGTCTGTCCTTTGAACTTGATCCCTCTTATGATCAGACCCACACAATCACACGTTCAGCACTGGATTATTCGTCGACTGCATTGTATGTGTTTGTTTTGTTTTCCTGGGTTGTACATCGTTTAGAGGTAGGAACTGTTTGGGTGTAAACTTTCTTCCTGTGTCCCTTAATACTGCCCCACGTGGGCGGGACTTGGGTCTGACAGCCAAGTACCTTGAAGTTAACATTGCCTTCTGAGAATTCAATTAAGAAGAAACTCAGTTTAGGCGAGGATATTAGCCCTCTGTAGAAATTACCTAGGAGACTGTCTGTCTGTGAATATCCCAAATCCAATTAAGGAGACATAGAGGAGCAGATAAGATTGTGATTGCATTTCAGCAAAGTAACTGCATTGTCTTCTGCCCGAGGGAAAATGCCCAGGCGAGGGGAAAGTTCCTCTTCATCATAAAGGGGGATCCAAGGAGACCCAACTTGGTGTTGGGGCTCCAGGCTGTGCCGGACAATCGGTGTCCCGTCCCGCAAATTTCAGTGGCTATAGGACCAAGGATGGGTGTGTCCGGAGGTGTAGAGGATGCCTCAGGCTATCATCCTGCCATTAAGATCATCCAATGTCCCGACTTTGTTCTGATTCCACACTAAAGCCACATTCCGAGGCCCCCAGGAGAGATGTGTCCAGGTGCCTGGGGATGTGACTCTGTTTGTAAATTAATAATCCAGCATTTGGGGTCTGTAAGCTATTCTTTCTGCGTCCGGTTCATGTTGATTGGACCTGAGATTGCTTTGTCCAAGGTGTGCACATGTAGCCGAGAAGGAGGTGCTGGGCTGTGATGAAGCACCATGATAAAGCTGCCTTGTCTGGGAGACCGGCCACCTTCCGCCCCGGCCATGTCGTCCCTGAACACTTTTTTTAAAAATTAATTTATTTTGTTTTTGCCTGTGTTGTGTCTTCACTGTTGCGTGCGGGCCTTCTCTAGTTGCATCGAGCGCGGGCTTCTCATGGCGGTGGCTTCTCTTGTTGCAGAGCATGGGCTCTAGGTGCATGGGCTTCAGTAGTTGTGGTGTGCAGGCTCAGTAGTCGTGGCTCGTAGGCTCTAG
Source organism: Monodon monoceros (assembly GCF_005190385.1). NCBI lineage: Eukaryota > Metazoa > Chordata > Mammalia > Artiodactyla > Monodontidae > Monodon > Monodon monoceros. Next base: position 79,328,552 of record NW_021703769.1, read on the forward strand.
AGCGCAGGCTCAGTAGTTGCGGCGTGCAGGCTTAGTTGCTCCGAGGCATGTGGGATCTTCCCGGGCCAGGGATCGAATCTGCGTCCCCTGCGTTGACAGGCGGATTCTTAACCACTGCACCACCAGGGAAGCTCCCCCTGGACATTCTTGCATTTGCTGTTTGCACTGGTTATTTAGGGGCAGGGTCCAGTAAATACCTGCTGCATGGTGAAGTGAGTGATGGGTGCATGGGGTGTTTTGCCTCTAAAAGGATGGAGAGAAGGCCCGTGGTCCCAAGGGCTGGGTGAGGGGAGGAGTGAATGGGTGGCCATGGACCGAACACCTCCATGTGCCAGGCACTGAGTGTGTTTGTGTTCTCCATCTTGTTTATTCATCTGGGAACCACTGTGCTGTCTTACTGCATCTTTTGTACAGATGAGGAACGGAGGTTCAGAGAGGTGAAGGAACCTCTGCACAGGGAGTGGTGGAGCTGGGACTAAATGTGGATCTCTTCCCTGTGACTCCCTTTCTTGAAGGAGGGAGGAAGAATCCAAGAGGGGAGGCACATGTGCTTCTGTGTTAGGAGACAGGCCTCTGGGCGGAGAGGTGAACAGGGCATGTAGGCACTCCTGGAGGGCTCTGCTCCTCGCCCACACCCAGCATCTGCCCTCAGAGGACAGATGTGGCAGCTCTGGTCCTCCGCTAAGTAGTAAGTGGTAGGAAATGAGCTTCAGGGAAATTCCAGCCTTGATTCTTTAATGAGGCGAAAGCTGGCGTGGTGCCCTGCCTGGGAACACCCTGACAGCAAGTCCCCCAGCCCTGTGTGCTTTGCAGAGCATAAACATAAGCATCTAAACACCAGCAAAGATGTCTGGCCCTGGCCACACCCACAAACCCATACATAGGGTGTGGCACTGCTTCTCAACATCTGGACACAGATTCTCGATGACAAACCCCAATCCAGCTTCCGCCTCCCCTGATGGACCACTTCTAGATGATGCTCAAACACCCCAGCATCCTTCCCTTCCTCTCCTGCTGCCTCCCCGAGGCCTCGGATGGAGATATATGGCGTCGTGTCTCCCTGAGCTTGGATGTGTGTGTCCTCAAGTCCCTGCAGCCTTCTCCCTGCTTCCTGGTGTTCTTGGATCTCTATTCTTTTCTCCAGGGGTCACACAGGAGCAAGTGGTTAGGCAGAGGCCAACGCCAGCCGCGGCCGGCCTGGAGCTAACTCTCCAGCACTCCCTGGGGAGGTGATTCGCACAAGGCCTTCCCGAGAGCCACAGCCCAGTTCATCTTTCCTGGGTGATGTTTTCTCTATAGCTCCCTTCCCGCCAACTTCCCACACGACCCCATTCCAACCCCAAGAGATATCTCTGCCCCAAAGTGTAGCTTCTCTTCGGCTGGAAAGACTTTTCCTGGTGAGAGAACCACGGAGGCACTGGAGCCAATAAGGGAACTGGGGAGAAAGGCAGAAGGTGCGGGGGCCTGGCTCTCTCCGCCTGGGCCTCGCAGGGCTGGCCTGGAGAGGAGACAGCGTCTGGAGTCTCGCGCCTTGAGGTGGGCAGGAACCTCCTTAGGTTCTAGCTCAGCTCCCAGCAGCACGAAACGCACAGAAGAGTGATGTAGGGAGTTCCTCCGGCCCTCAACTTGGGCCTGGGAGGCTCCCACGCAGTCTGTGGGGTGGGGGGAGGGAGGTGGTGGGGAGTAGCGCCCGGGCAGGGAGAGCCAGGCCCAGGCTCCCCGGCCCGCGCTCTGCTCCCATGTCTCCGTGGCTCTCCTGCCAGGAAAAGTCTTTCCAACTGAGAAGAAGCTGTACTTTGGGGCAGAGCTAACTTTTGGGGGTTAGAGTGGGGTCGTGTGGGAAGTTGGTGGGAAGGGAGAGAAAGAAAAAAAGCCTTGGGGACTTCCCTGGTTGTGCAGTGGTTAAGACTTCGCCTTCCAATGCAGGGGGTGTGGGTTCCATCCCTGGTCTGGTAGCTAAGATCCCACAGGCCTTGTGGCCAAAAAACCAAAACATAAAACAGAAGCAATATTGTAACAAATTCAATACAGACTTTTAAAATGGTCCACACCAAAAACAAACAAAAAAATCTTTAAAAAAAGAAAGAAAGCCTCACCCAGGAAAGCTGGACTGGGGTGGGGCTTCTGGGAAGGCTTCCTGCACATCACCTCGCCAGGGAGCGCTGCAGAGTTAGCTCCAGGCCGGCTGCGGCTGGCGTTGGCCTCTGCGCAGCTCGTGGTGAGCCTGTTCATGTCACATAACCTTCTAACCTCACCGTCCCCATAATTAAACCAGAGGTGATAATATTATGCACCTACCTGGACTTTAATACACATAAATGCATAACCGGTAGAGAGGGGCCTGCCTCCAAGTAAACGTTTCATAGATACCATTCATTCATTCCAAATCTACCATATCCCAGGTACTATTCTGTGGGCATAGGAGGTATTAGTGCACAAAACAGGCAAAATGCCCCATCCTGGGGTTTGCATTCTACCTGGGGTAGAATTTGGAGGAAGAGACAAATTATAACAATTAGTAGGACAAATAATTCAATGGAATAGTATGTTAGAAGGTTAAAGTGCTGTGGAACATAGGAGGAGTACAGCGGAGTGAGATTACTATCTTTTCTTCCAGATCACTTCACTCTTACTCATGTTCCCTTCTAAGGAAAAGGGATAAACCCTTTTTGCCTCCGGGCCTGGCCCAGCAATGTTTCCAGCTCCTCTCTGTGTTCTAGCTGACGTAAGTGACAGGGACTAGATTTTAGCCCAAATTCACTCATTTGTTCTTTTCACTCACCAGTATTTATAGAACACCTGGTTATGGAAAATTCAGTGTGAATCAGAAGTTCTTGTCCTGAAGGGTTTTGCAGGTGAGGAAAGAGGTGCGTGTGAATAATCGAGGTGAGAAAGTAGTCAGGACCGTCAGAGATGGGAGGGAAGCAGGCGCTGGAGGGAAGAAGCGGGTCTGTGCACACCCGCCCTGCACGTTGACCTCTGGCCTCGGTGCCCTGGCCCCTCGCTGGATTCGGGGGCTGTTCCATGTCTCCTTGCTCTGGCTCTTTTCTTCTGGTGAGACTGTCCCTAAATTAGTGTTCAGGGGAAAGGAAACAGACGCTGCCCTTTCTGATGGGGAAGAGACATTTTCTGAGTTGACCCTGGAGCAAAATCAAGACCCCAGAGCCCCCTTCCCCTGACCCCAGTGACGAGGAGGGATACAGTGAACATCTGTCGAGCTGTGTGCCCAGCCTGTGACATAGCCCGGCTTCCCCACCCCTACAGCGTGGCCTCTGCTGCCCTTATTCGAAGGTGGCCTGACCCCAGCAGGGCAGCGAAGAGGAGAGAGGCCTGCAGAGTCTGTGGCCTGGCAACTTGCTGCAGACCCCATGGCTGTGAGCAGAGGCAGTGGGTCTGCCGCCTCCAGGGCTGTGACTTCTCCAATGCAGAGGAGAGAGAGACCCAGGTTTGAGGGAGGAGGCTGGCCCGCATGGCTGGGAACCGAGGATGCATGTGCCTGACCACAGGGCCAGACGCTTCGCCTTGGGGTCTGGAGCTAGAACAGGCCGTTCTCCCCACAGCCACCGCTCACATGGACCCGCAGGCTCTCCCGCCCAGCCCCCTCAGCCGCTGAGTCACACTCCCCAGGGTTCACAGAGGCTCTGGTCCAAAGCCAGGCTGAGTCACTAGACGAGGAATTGCGGAATTCTTACTCAGGCTGTCACCGCAGCAGTGGTGGGTCCTCATCCCCACCCTCTGCTTCCCCACCGAGCCACTTAGAGCATTCTCTTGTGGCTTGTCATTCCTGCTCCGTGGGGAAGCGGGGCCTCTCTGGCACTGAGAAGATGGTGGTGGAGGTGTGTGGGGCATCACTGAGCTTCCCTTCCTGGGTCTAGATTCTGGACCTGTTTAGGGATAGGTCCTGGCCTGTTAGCTCGGGGAAGAACCTCAGATCTCATTTTGTTCAGCTCTCTCATCGATGAATGAGGCTCCGGATTCAGAGCTGGTCGGAAGGGCAGCCTTTGGAGTCAGAAACGAAATCTACTTAAAATGAGCAAACCTCGCAGGCCTAGGTCTCCGTGTCTGTAAAATAACGATGGTGCCTACTTCCATCCCGGAAGGCGATGGATGTGAAGCACAGGTAGGTGGCACTCAGTAACTGTTGCTTGACTCCTGTATTTGATGCAGAGGCCGGAGGCTGAGTGAATTCGAAATAAAGACCTGAGATCTTTTCTCTTCCTGCTCAGGACTCAGAAGGGAGGGTCAGGAGCTCCTGGAGGGGCTTTGGAGAGTAGGTCAGAGGGGGTGGGTTGGGCCAGTTGGCAGATATTCCTAGAGCCTGGGTATCTCCCAGCCCTGCAGGGGCCACTGTGGGATCACAAACGCAGCACGTTAGATGGAGCCCACAAACCAGAAAACAAGCAGAGGCCAGCGAGGGGCACAGCCATCCTGACCTGGGAGACAGGTCCTTCATAGACACCTCCACGGGGTCCTGCTGGGCCAGATCACCTGAGGGCTCCCTCCCACCAAATGTGAGCCTGGAAGATGCACATTTCTGCCCAGAGGGCCCCTCTGTCCTACAGGTGGGAGCGGCCCGGGACGAGGGCTGGGACCACAGACGATGACTGTGCTGATCACCCTGCTTCTGAAATGTCCCCAAGGATTCTGTGTAGCATCTTTGGAGCTACATCAGGGAATGGCCATGATATCTGATTCCCTTCACTACCCGGGTATTTTTATTTTGTTTGGTCGTGTCGCGAGGCATGTGGGATCTTAGTTCCCCGACCAGGGATCGAACCTGCGGCCCCTGCAGTGGAAGTGCGGAGTCTTAACCACTGGACCGCCAGGGAGGTCCGCTACCTGGGTGTTGATCATTTCCCAGACCCATGAACCATCTGAGAGAAGGTCCACATTTTTCAAAAGAATTTATTAAGAAACAGAAAAAAGATACAAAGTATAAAGGAATGAAAGAGTTTACAACACAGATTCTTCAGCCTGGTGGCAACAAAGAAATACTTGCTGGGCTGACACCACTGGTACAGAGGCCCCAATTCCACCATTTTCAAGCCCATTTCTCTTAGCTGCTAATGCAACCGGTTCAAACTTTCTCTGAAGACAAGTCAGATAGCCTTCTAAAACCTCCCCAAACGACTTCCTAATTGCCTCTTTACATACAGTCCCCTCTCCACCCGGTCCCAAAGATTCCTCACCCAGGCTTCAGGTGAGGGCGAGGTCAGCCAGACCCTGTTGAGCCTTCTCCACACCTCCAATCACTCTGTGGTTCCTAGACCTATTTTTGTTCCCATCCAGACTCATTTAATTAAACTACATTCATGAATCAGTTGGGTAGACTGGTTTTGTTACCTTCTGTCAAGTTACCTGTTTTCCTAAGCCTGCATCTGAACTTCATCTTTCTCCTAATGGGAACGTCTTCTTGAGCACTCTCTCTGGCAGCTCCCTGCCCCAGCTAGTCCAAGACTATTTTCTCCCCCAAACAGAACTCTGCATCCCCATCCAATCTCCCACCTAACTTAGGAGATAACTCTAGTTCTCAGCTGACCTGCCCAGGAGAAATGGTCAAATACCTTGATCTTGGCACCCACTTATCACATCTCGCCCAGCTCAGGTCACCAACCTCATCAATTTCCTCGGAAGACTTCTGACTTCTCTCTTGAATGTCTGCCCCTCTGGAATATTATCTCTGTAGATTATTCGATGACATGGCATTATAGATACAGTAATAATAAGACTACAGCAAAAGAAGAGTTATTTTCTCCCAAATTATATTTTCTCTAAATTACCAAAAAATTGGGCTACTCTTGCCATTTTGAATTTCTTCTAAATGTCTATGGCTATCAGGCCTTCATTAGTACAGCCTGATTCTCAGCTGGCCTGAGTCTTAGCAAGCGGGCCATCGGTCCCTTCTGCTCCTATGGTCACTGCTGTGTCTTAGCAAATGGCTTCTCCAAATAACTGCTGGAAAGTGAAACAGAACAGTCTCCTCCAAAGGAGAAGCACGTCACAACTCTACCCAGACGTCCTCGAGTTTTCCCCTCACAATGCATGCGCACAGTATCCCCATTCAAGCTTACCCTGATGGAAAATAAGTCAGTGCTAAAAGTCAGTTAAAATTTTTCCCAACCAAGACTGCAGATTTGAGCTTTATGGGATACAAAATCCTTCTCTATGCCTCTCAGCCAGTCCTCACCACCACCCCGTGAGGTGGGCATGGTGAATATTATTATCGCTACTTGACTGACGTAGAAACTGAGGTTCGGAGAGGTTAGGGAGCTAGACCAACATCACACAGCTATTTAGTTGGAAGAGCCAGCATTCAACCCAGGTCTCCACTGCCTCATTCACCTTCCTTTTTTTTTTTTTTTTTAAAGATATGATTTATCATTTAAATTTATTTATTTATGGCAGTGTTGGGTCTTCGTTTCTGTGCGAGGGCTTTCTCTAGTTGTGGCAAGCGGGGGCCACTCTTCATCGCGGTGCGCGGGCCTCTCACTATCGCGGCCTCTCTTGTTGCGGAGCACAGGCTCCGGACGCGCAGGCTCAGCGGCCATGGCTCACGGGCCTAGTTGCTCCGCGGCATGTGGGATCCTCCCAGACCGGGGCTCGAACCCGTGTCCCCTGCATCGGCAGGCAGACTCTCAACCACTGCGCCACCAGGGAAGCCCTCACCTTCCTTTTTTAAGCACAGAGAATATGAACAAGGTTCTCTACTCCCTTTCTCTCTACCCGAACAGCATTCTCCTTTCCTACACGATCTGGAAAGTTCCAAACAGCACAAGGAATGAGCGGTCATTGTCATAGTCCAATGCAGAGTGCGGATGTCGGATCTTTCACAATGTTCCTATTACTTAACATCTGTAGTTGAGCCAAGAACTCTCTCTCCGCACTGAGCAGTGCTTTCTGTGCCAGGATTTAGGATTCCCAGGTGACAGTTGGGGCACTGAGGATTTTACCTCCAAATTATGCTCAATGCTATACTTCTCATCCGTTTCACATTTTGCCATGTTCTGTGCCTTCCCACCCCTACCCCTTCACGAGGAAAATTCAGTAAGTCTGTCAATCGTCCAGTGCCCAACTCCCCAGGCTTCTTACAGCGTCATGGAAAGCCCTGTGCCTCCTTCATCTTTAGAGCATCTGTGGGATTCTCTTCCTGAATCCAGGTGATATTTCCCTCCGGAAGTTCTCTATTCCTGCCTCAGGGGTGAGCCACTTGACTGCAGCCATTCCACCAGCCGGGCCCTCTGCACGTGGTTCCCATGCGGCTCTGCAAACCTGTTGTTCCAACCTGAAGGTATTTATCCCCTAGAGGCCAGGACCCCCCACCCCCACCCCAGGACATATAAGAAGGACACGCGAATTTCACCTCTTTTGTGACTTAGAGCTGAGCCAGTCTCCTGGAGGCTTATAGTAGGCTGTGTCCACAGTGCCCCCTACTGGAGATTTCCCACAAGCCAAAGTTTTGGACAACCTGGCATTTTCTAGACATCAATTCACTCCACAGGCGTTTACAGAGCACCTACTAGGAGCCATCACTGTGCTGACTCTGTAGAGAGAGCTGCAAAGAAGACAGACACAGCACCCCCGTGCAACTCATCTTAAACCAGCTGGTTCCGCAGAACCGCCACTTGGTTTCCAGTTGGTCTGAATTAGTTGGTGAACTCAGTAAGACCTTCCCCTGCCTCTGAACACTCCACAATGACTGATCACCCACGGGGACCACCCACGGGGACCACCTGACCTCTGCAAACTTCCCAGGGCAGATTCCTTGGTCAGTCACCAGACAGGATCCTGCTCTGACGAACCTTCCTCCCTGCTGGGTCCTGACTGGCTGGGATTCTCCTCCTGACTCCTGCCTAGCCCCCCACCCCTACCCCTGGCAGAACAGTCTCACTTATTCTGACACATTCATTCACAAATCCAGTAGTTATTCTTGAGTGTATTTTTCTGAAGTAGTCAAGCATATATGTTATTTAACGGACAGTAATAACTGAAGTCGAAATGTGCATATATGAATAACAGCATGAAATAAAAACCCAATCTCCCCAATCACTGACTATTTACACATTTTGAACCCATTTCCACTCGGTAACTATTCAGACATGCTTTTATCTTGTTGCTATCATTACGTGAACAGAAAGCCAAAATCTTTTTTTTTTTTTTTTTGGCTTACGATTGCATCATATAACATCATATTCTCCTAAACAGTTCTCATAATTGTCATCCATGAAGGCAGCAGCTCACTGTCCTGGTAGAACACAGTCTACTTGGCTAGATTCTGGTCTAGCCAGAATTGGCGAGCTAAGCTGAGCTGTTTCCTGCCAAAGGCTGTAATAGATAGGGTGGCCACAAATACCTGTGTGCAGATACGTTTTTTCCTTTTGTATCCTTTTCCCAGAATGTACTCCCCAAAGTGAGATAACTTCGTCTTATAATCACTTCTTTGACTTTTGTCAAGAATTGCCAAACTGTTCACCAGGAAGCATCATTTATAGTGCCAGGGGTCTATTTCCCCACGACATATTTTTTAAAATGTACTTTTGACGAATGCAAGTGGTCGATTTTATTTTATGTTTCATTTTATGTGTCCTGCCCTGTGTGCCTTCCTCTTGGGTATACGGCTTATTTGGTCATTTGACCAAGTAGATCTGTTTAGTCACTCCATATACTGGAGACTCCTTAGATCAATGATCCGTAATTTCCTCATCTCATTGATTTTCCTTTTATCTTCGTTCTTCTTTCCTGTGCATACATTTCAAAATTTTATATAATTGAATTTTTCCACCTGACATTGATGATTTCCCCTTTCACTTCATTAAACAATCAACAACCTCCCTGGAAAAAGATTTTCTTTTCCCTACACTAATGTCCTGCATTTTCCATCTGGACTTGTCCAAAATCTCTCTGGTTCCCATGAACACTCATTGCCCATGATCCTTACATATTATTCCCTTTGGTCACCTCTCAACAGCCCCTGGCTAAACATGTCCACCTCAGTTCCACCGCTGCCACAGCCTATGCAAAAGGCCGGTGGTCATGGCTCACTTCTGATGGGATCCCTCCATGAGATTTTCACCCCTCCACCCATCCCAGCCCCACTACCGACTTCCCAGGTCTTCCAACCGGTTTGGCCCCTGAGTCCCACACCTGGCCTCTAGGCTTAGGTTTTTTCCCCACCCATAACGGCAATATGGACAAATGCCTTCAACCCCTTAGTTCAGCCAAAATTTCTCAAAAGGAATTGTGCCAGAAAACTAAGAGGGGGCTAAAAATAAACTCCAGGAAGTGTAAAGACATCAAAAAAGAAAAGGTTTTAAATCCTACATAGGTCTGGCCTCAGGTTGGCTTGGAGGTGAGGGGTGGTGGAAGTCGAGGGGTAAGACCCAGGGTCTCCCCTTGTCTCACACTCAGAACCCTGTGTTTTAGACTCCAACCCTGCCGGGTTCCATTTTCTAGTAGCACATTCTCTTCACGGACTTAGAGGTAAAACGCCTGTTGGCCTCGGCTTGTGTCTATACTTGGTCCCCCATGAAGTCCAGCCCGCACTTCACTGGGGGACGCCATTATCAGAGGAGCCTCAACTTCCCAGCCGAGGCTGGTGGAAGATGCCATTTATGGCCGGGTTCAAAATCCCAGACCTCTTCTGACTTGGTGCGTCCCGTTCAAGTCAGAGGGGAGGGAGTTCTCAGCTCTCTTCCAGAAAGTACATACCTGACATACCCTTCAAGCCCTGGGCTTAAAGGACTATTTCTACCCACTTCCCCAAGACTCTCCCTGGGCTACCCCATCAGGAATGGTTTTAAAGAAGAACTCAAATCAGGACTAGCTTACACATCTTGGAAACCTAGACTTTACGGCGGCGGCAGTGGCAGTCACCCCCAGCAAAAGCAAGAAGCATTAATGCCCAGCACCCCTCCAACCCTTCCTCCTCTGCTTCTGAGGGTTATGGCCATGCCACCCGCCTTGGTCCCTATTCCTGCGCACCTGAAGAGCGGTTTCGCACTTCACCTTGAAAAGTTGCCAACCCCTGCTCTCTGGGAAAATGCCCTCAGCCACCACATCCCTTGGGTCGCCCTGCTTCCCTTCTCTCTACCCCCCCAGTCCCCCCACCCCGAAGTGTATCTCCAGTCCCAGCCCTTTAACTGTCAGGAGGGCGGACCCGAAAGACATGGATGGTCCCATTACTGAGGGACACAACCAGGTACCTGCCATCCACCATGGTGGTCACCCGGGGCTTTTCCAGGCCGTGATATGCCGTCAGGAAGTCACCGAGCAGCGACCCCTTCGGATCGAGGATCACCACCTTGTTGACCTCCCGAAGGGTCAGAAAGATGTAGCCCTTCTTATCCACGGACACAGAGCCTGGCTGGCAGCCGTGCAGGCCCGGCCCCCGGTACTCCCCAATCACCTGGCCCAGCCCGTCACAGACCACCAAGCTACCCTGCTGCCAATCCGACCCCACGAAGTTGCCCTGGGGGCTGGTGGTCAGGAACACTAGTGCCCGCAGGCCCCGGCTGGCCTTGCCCCCAGGGATAAACCGGGTGGCCAGGCTGCCTTCCATGTTGTACACCTCCACATGGCCTGACACGCTGACGGCCACCCGGTCCCCGCTCGGCATGGCGGCCACGGCGTGGCTGGCCTGGCAGAGGCTCAGCGCCCGGCGCCACTGCACCTCGCCATTGGGGCGGATGAGATAGAGCCGAGCGCCAGCCGAGAAGGCCACGGCGTCCTGCAGGGTGGCCACGCTGCACGGGGAGCAGCCCTCGGGGATGGGCACCGCGCCCTTGTAGTCGCCATTGAGGGAGAAGCGCTTCAGGGCCCTGTTCTGCTCATCTGCCACCAGGATCTCCCGGGAGCCAAAGGGACACAGCCCGGTGATCCGCGGAGACCGCTTGTCCCCCGGCATCCGTGTGGGGAAGCTGCAGAAAAAGATGGGCCTGGGGAGGAGGCCAGAGCCCTCCAGGTTCGGCCCAGGTGCCGGGCTGGGCTCCCGGGAAACGGACTTGAGCCTGCCTTTGAACTTCCTCTTCTTGTTGGATCGGCCGCCCCTTGGGGACTGGGCTCCTCCATCTTCCTGGGGTGTCTGGGCTCTGCCCTCTTTCGGGGTCTGGGCTCCATCTTCTTGGGGCGTCTCGGCTCTCTCCGCCTTTAGGGTCTGGGCTCCATCTTCCTGGGGCGGCTGCACGCTGTCCTGCTTTGGGGTCTGGGCTCCGTCCCTGCTCTGGGGCGGGGTTGCAGCGCCTCCCTGGCTTCTGGCTCCGTCTTTCCCTCTGTCCTTCTGGGGCTGCTGCTCCTGAAAGGAGAGCCTTAGCAGCTGGCGGTTCTTGTCCAGGAGTCCAGGATGGAGCTCCAGCTGGGGCAGCAGGCAGGGGGCTGGCCCAGGCATCCAGGGACAACACTGCAGCTGCTGAAGCCTTTGGGCAATCGCCCCCTCCAGCGAGAGTATCTCGGCCTCCCGCCCCAGGCTGAGCACGCGACGGGCAAAGGCGGCCGCCTCCCTGGCCACCTGTGCCCGGCTCTCCAGCTCCCCCAGCCTCTCCCGTGCAGCCTCCTCGGCAGCCTCCACGTGGGCCCGTAGCTGCCCCAGCACCTCCTGCTTCTGGGCCAGGAGGGCCCGGAGGACCCCCTCGGCTGCCTCTTCCACCTGCGTGCCCACCTTGGCTGCCTGCTCCCGCAGACAGGCCAAGGCTTCCTCTTCCGCCAGCTGGGTGGCCTCCAGCTCGGCCAGGTTGCTGTCCACGCCTGCCAGTAGCCCCTCGAGGCCTGGCCTCCGGGCACGCACAGCCTCGGCCAGGGGCAGGCAGGGGTGGTCCAGGTGGGGGTCCAGGCGACACTCCCGGCACAGCAGCTGGGAGCAGGGCTGGCAAAGGAAGCGCAGGGACTCCCCCGGGTGCTGGGGACACTGGGCCGCCTGGCGCTCCCGGGCCTCCTCGTCGTACCACCCTGCCCTGTAGCCCACCAGGTCCACCACTCGGTGGCTGTGGGTCTGCCGAGTGCAGCGGTGCCCATCGGCACAGGCCTGGCACAAGTCGTCGGCGCAGTCCAGGCACCGGGCTGTGGCTGGCCCCCCGGCGCTGGCGCCCCCCATCAGCGGGCACAGTGCACAGGCCGGCTTCCCTGCGCGCAGGTCTCCACCGGCTCGGGCCTTCACCAAATCCAGGAGCCCGTTGACAAAGAAGTTGGTCTTGAAGGCAGCCACGCCCGTGGGCGGCACAGGCACAGTCTCGCGGCACTCAGGGCATCGGAGGTGGCTGCCCTCGGCCAACTGGGCCAGGCAGTCCTGGCAGTAGGTATGCAGGCAGGGCAACGTTTTGGGCACCCGCAGCTGCTCCAGGCAGATTTTACAGGCTAGGAAGTCGCTGCTCAGGGCCTCCAGCAGGGAGGGCGAGGAGCCCTGGGAAACCATTCTGCAAGCGAGGGGTCGGGGTCAGAGGACAGAGGGCACCTCCGCGGTGGCCCCCACCTGCCCTCTCACCTCTCCCCCATCCTCAAGCCCCACCAGGTCTGGGGTCTCACCTGAATGGCCAGGAATTTTCTTCTGGTCTCTTGAGATAAAGAGCCGCCTCCCTCCTCCCTGCAGACGTTCAGCAAATATGAAAAAGTAAAAGCTGCTTTTGCATGTCAGGCCCTGCGAGATATGACAACACCAAGAAGCACAGCCTTAGAGACCTGCTGGCGTAATGATCGGTGCCCCCCACTGACAGACCTTGTGGCACACGGGATGCGAGTCTGGTGTGAATAGATCCTGGGGGTCCTGCTGGGGGTGGGATGCCAGGTGAGGGGAGGGCACAGAGGACCAGCCGAGGGTCTGGGTGGGCAGACGTGCCTTGACTCCCGGAGGGTGGGGGAGTATGAGGGACCCCAATTCCCACAGCCCCGTACACCTGCCTCCTAGGCCCTGGCAGCGGCATCACGGGTTGTGAGGGCCCCTCTTCCTGCCTCGACTATCCTGAAATGAACAGGCAGAAGGATGCCTGAGAGGAAGGGGCCGCCTCGCTCTTTCCTTCCAGTTCCTCAAATTCAGGGTCACCGCGTAGCCTTTGCCCCATCTCCTCCAGCCCTTTTCTTTCAGCCTTTCCTGCTGCAAGAGGCCTCCTGCTTTCCTAGAAGCCTCTGGAGGGTATGAGTCACATGAGGATCAGTTGTGAATGCCCCCAGCTCCCTGCACAGTGGCTGTGAAATACTTGATAAAGAAACTTGGGGAATTTCCCCCAAACTTCCAGAAAGCAGGGGCTGGTTGGAGAGCTCAGAGAGTGGGAGGGGGTCTTCCCCAGGAAGTCTCGGATCTCTGGCCCCGCGGGGGAAGCCTCCCCTCTCCTCCCCTCTCCTCCCGCCTTCTGGGTCCCTCTCCCCACTCCCTTCCCCTTCCTCCCGCTCTCCCCCTTCCCCCACCCCCTCCTGTTCAGCTGTCCCTTCAATCGCCCTCCAAGCCCCTCTCCTTACCTAGCCGGGGCTCCAGGACCCGGACTGGGGGCCCCCGAGGCCCTGGCGCTGCTGTTGCTGGGCTCCTGAAAGAGAAACAAAACTGAAACTAATTGTACTTCTGCAACTTCCGTCCCAGGCCCGGGACACCGACTTGTACAGCCGCAGGCCCCGCCTTCCTCCCTACCCCGCCTGGAGCTCTTCCTCGGGGGCCTCCACCACCAGCAGGGCACAGCCCCCGCCAGCAGGCTCCAGGGCTCCGGGGCCAGGACAGCTTTGGCGGCGGGAGTTGCCGAGGCGGGCTTGTCAATTTGAGGCTGAGGATTGGCGCAGCCTGCTACGTGTGTTTGGCGCAAAGGCAGGGCAGATGCCTGAGGGTGCGTCCTCTGAGGGAAGAAATGAGAGATCATAGGTGATTCGGAGGCGTAGGGTAACTAGAGCCCCATCCTCAGGCCAGGGTTCCATTGCTGCTGCATATCTGCCAACCCAGTCTTAGGTGAGGCCCTTCGTACTATAAATCTCTGCTGAGATACGGGAGGGGCTGTGGGAACCAGATAAGGGGCCTCGAACTGAGGAGTCAGCAAAGGCTTCCTGGAGGAGGTGTCACTTGAGATGAGTCAGAAGAGTGCATGGGGGTTAGGGATCACCCGAGAAGAACGCAGGGAAAGGCATTCTAGGAATCGGGAACAGCAAGTCCGAGGGCTCAGAGGAATGAAATACCACGACTCTGCTGGGGCATCCAAGTAATTCAGGATGGCTTGTGGGAAAGGGATATGTGAGTGGTAGCAGACGAGGTTACAGAGGGTGAGGCAACGGCCAGATCACAGAGGGCCTTATGTTCTAAGCGAAGGGGTCTGAGTTTAATCCCAAAAGCCAAAAGAAACCATTGAAGGGTATTTCCCCCAACATCTTCTGAAAATTTTGAAGCACAAAGGAGTTGAGAGGATTGGAACACACACTCCTGTACCTACCCCTTAGATTCTACAGTTAACATCTTGCCGTAGTTGATTCGTCACACAGCTACCCATGTATGCATCGCTTTATCCACAGTGATGGGACTTTGCGAGGAAACAGAACCGGTGAGAGCTCACTCCGGCAGCGGCCAAGAGAATAAACGGGGGGCCTGACCATGGGTCCAGGTGAAAAGTGGAGGGGTCTGAGCTGACACAGCGCCACTAGGGGCAGAGAGGAGGGTGGAGGATGGGAGCCTCACATGTGAGCAGCTTCTACAGGTGAAAGAAGCCGTGGGTCTTGTGACTGTCCCTGTGGAGGGAGGTGCCGGAAGGAGGGTAGGAAGTCCTTCAGGTTTTGCAGGTCTGGAGGTCAGGACGGAGAGCTCGGCTGCTGTTAACCCAGCTTATGACTTTTCTAGACTTTTGCAAATGTATCTTTGGTTCTGATGAAGTCACCCAACAGTGTCCAAAGTGAGAAGGGCAGGGCCGAGATGGCGCTATGTGGAACAAAGACATTTAAGGGCAAGTTGGGGAGGAGCTGGGGCGCGAAGGAGGCTGAGAGGTACTTCCAGAGAGGTAGATTGAAATCCAAGCAAGAGTAGGTCCCAGGAGCCAGGGGTGGAGAATGCTGTACTTCCAGAAGGAGGAGGTGGTCAGCGCAGTTGAATGCTACAGACCCGACAGTCAGCCAAGATGAGCACAGAAAAATGTATTGGCACATGTGTGTCCCTAAGTGTGTGCACACATCTGCGCATGTGTAAGGCTCCGTGTATGTTTGTCTGTGCGAATCCAAGGACGATTTTCTGGATGTCTGCTGCAGTCAGACAGCATGCCATGTGCTGTGCAATAGACAAAGATCAACAAGATAGGTTCCCCGCCCACGGGCAGTTTACAATCACATAGGAGAGGTGAGATCTGTACATGTTGCCATAGGAAACAGACAAATGTCATATTAAGATGTCAAAGTAATCATCACAATGGCTTCCTTTTCCTGGGCATTTACCATGAGGTTGGCATGGGGTGCTGTAAACATAACCCGATTTAATCCTCACAGTAATGTCGTAAGATGGGTACTATTCTTGCCCCATTTTACAGGTGAGGAAACTGAGTTATAGAGGGAATAAGTCACCCAAGGTCACATAAAGTGCTACGGCAACACAGAGGGAAAGTCTGATTTCTCCTGGAATGGTGGTGTTGTGGCGGTGTGGGAATCAGAAAGGCCACGTGAAAGGGGTGGCATTACAATGCCTGCCCTACCCCACCTCCCCAAACACTGAACAATTGTTTACGGTGCCTACAGTGTGGCAGGCCCCAGGGAGACAGTTTCTCCTCCCTGAGAACAGGCTTCCAAGGCAAGGGATAACTCAGCTACAACCAAGTGGTAAGTGTTACCATGGAGACCCGGGGAGGAGGAGGAGCTCCTGCCAGATGCTGGGGTTCCTCAAGATGCCTCTCCTCCTGGATGTTCTGATACCGCTGGAGTGCAGGCAGGTGGAGGGAAGTGGCAGGAGATGGGAACGGGCAGGCAGGACAAACTTCAAAATTTCCTGTTGAGAATCTTGTAAGGCCTTAAGGTAACGGGGAGCCATTACAGAATTTTTATTAGGCGAGTTTGGACTTTGTTGTGCAGGTACTTGGGGGTGGGGGCAAGCAAAGGTGTTTAATCTTAATTTATACAAATAAGCATAATTTAAAATAAAATTCGAAACCCTCATCATCATTGTAACAAAATAACTTTTTTCCTAGGTGTATTTCCTTTGGTCTCTGTCCACATGAGTATGTTTTACACGATTCTCTCTCTCTCTCTCTATATATATATATTTGTACATATTTGACATACTGTATTTATAGTATGCGCATACTTCTTGTCTACTTGTCGATGTGCCTTTCAGGACTGGGAAATTCTCCTAAAGTATTTTGTTGATTCTCTCCCCCTCCGTTTTCTCTGTTTCCCTGTCTGGAACGTCCATCATTCAGAGGTTGCATCTCCCGGATGGTCCTCTGATTTTATCTTTTCTCTTATTTTTCATTTCTTTCTCTTTTTGTACTACTTTCTGGGAGATTTCTCACCTTGAACTTTCAATCCTTGTGTTTTTTCAAATCTGCTGTCCCAGTGTTAATTTATGAGTTCCCTTTCTTTGTACCCTATTTGTACCAGTATCTTCTTACCTCTCTGAGGATGTAAACAATAGTGTTGTTATTGGTGGTGGTGGTGGTGGTGGTGTGTGTGTGTGTGTGTGTCTGTGTGAGTGAGTTTTCTTCATCTTGCACAGTATCTGTCACCTCCAAGTTATGGTTTCCTTCCTCCCTCCTTCCCTCCCTTGCTTCCTCTTTAGATGACTGTAGTATTTATTGTTTTATATTTTATTTTGTTTATTTTAAAAATTGTTTTATATTTTAAAATTAGCTTTCTGAGGTATAATTTACATACAATGAAAATCACCAATTTAAATGTAGAGCTGGGCTTCCCTGGTGGCGCAGTGGTTAAGAATCTGCCCGCCAATGCAGGGAACACGGGTTAGAGCCCTGGTCCGGGAAGATCCCACATGCTGCAGAGCAACTAAGCCCATGCGCCACAACTACTGAGCCTGCGCTCTAGAGCCCGCGAGCCACAACTAGTGAGCCCACATGCCACAACTACTGAAGCCCGTATGCCTACAGCCCGTGCTACGCAACAAGAGAAGCCACCGCATTGAGAAGCCCGTGCACCGCAACGAAGAGTAGCCCCCGCTCGCCACAACTAGAGAAAGCCCGTGTGCAGCAACGAAGACCCAACGCAGCCAAAAATAATAAATAAACAAAATAAATAAATTTATTTAAAAAAAGAATAAATGTAGAGCTCAATGAGTTTTTACAATGTATATAGTCAAATAATTACCAACATAATCATGCTATACAGTAGTACAATATAAAAATAAGGAAACTGACATTGGCACAATACCGTGAACTCACCTACAGACCTTACTCAGATTTCACCAGTTTTTACGTGCACTCAAGTGTGTGTGTGTGTTGTGTATAGTTCTGTGCAATTTTATCACAAGTATGACCACCATGCGACCACCGCCATAATCAAGATACAGAGCTGTCCCGTAAACACAAAGAAACTCTGTTCCTTCTTTATTGCCTTATCTTGTGTTAAAAATATTTGTATTACATTAATTCCACTGTTTCTATGTTTTTAAACTCGTTTCTTAGTGATTGCTGTAGGGACTATAATATGCATCTTTAACTTATGAGAGACTATTTCAGGTTAATATTGACTTAAATCCAATAAAATACAGCCACATAGCTCTATTTCCTCCCCTTCTTTATTCTATTTTTGTCAAATCTATTACATCTACATATGTTAAAAACCCAACACTACAGCCTTATAATAATTGTTTAAACAATTTCATTTTTAAAAGACATTAAGGGAGGGAAAGATATAGATCAGTGTTTTGCATTTACCCACAAGTTTACCATTTCCCATATTCTTCCTTCCTGCGACCTAAACCTCCCATTTGGGGGTCCTTCCTTTTCAATCTGAAGGACTTTGTTCTGTAAAATAGTTTGGCTAGCAACAGTCTCTGTTTGTATTTATCTGGGAATGTCTTATATTTTGGCTTTAGTTTAAAATTTTTTTTAAATAAGAAATTTATTTAAACAATGTGCTTG
The DNA here is from genome assembly GCF_005190385.1 of Monodon monoceros. Classification (NCBI taxonomy): domain Eukaryota; kingdom Metazoa; phylum Chordata; class Mammalia; order Artiodactyla; family Monodontidae; genus Monodon; species Monodon monoceros. Next base: position 79,346,575 of record NW_021703769.1, read on the forward strand.
ACTCAAAGAGAAAACTACCTTTCCTTAAGAGTAACGTATCACTACTTAAAGACATATTACCATACATGTAACAGCTACATACTAAAAAAAAAAAGTTACAAAATTGCCCTTGATTTCATAATGACAAATGAAAAACATTGAAATTCTCCAAACAAGATATGAAGGATTTATTTTGTTGTTCTTGTTTTTTGTTAAACAGCAAGAGCTAATAACTTTTTGGAATAAGAAGATGGGCGTTAAATGAGCCTGCTCCTAACAGAGAAAGGAGGTATTTTCACAGAAACAGTATTTTTCCTGAGTTCACCTCCATTTGATGTTGATGAAAATATATCATTGGCCATTTAGCTAAAAAAAAAAAAAAGCAAGAGACTTGTGCACACGTCCCAGTCATTTCATATACAATGAAGGAATGGGGAGGGAAAAATGAAAGAATAGAAAAAATTATTCAGGATGTCCTGGGGCGAAATGACAGTTTTCCAACTGAGAACACGTTGCTGGCTTGTGGAAACAGAATTCTGGACCAAAGTGGCAGGTTCTCTTTTTAGTGGGTACTTCCCGTCCGCTCTAGGAAGCCGTCAATTGTATCTTTGCCCTCCAGTTTCAACTATGCAGGAGCGTCTGTTTCATTGGTTGGCTGCCCAGCAGATCAGAATCTGACCTGCCTCACTGACCCGCCTTGTCATTCAAAATAAGCTTTCATTAGCCTACTAAGCGGTATGTGCCTGTCTTCAACCACCTTCACATTAACATCAACATTGCTCTCGAGCTGGACCAAGCTTTCCATCATAGCAAGTAGTAATGAAGTCTCCTCAGCTTCTGCTTTTACAAAAGAGATACCAGAGCCGCACCAAATGGGCCCACAAGCAGTACCAGAAGTGGCTGAAGAGGTCGTGTTCATTTTCTGGTGGGGAGTAGAGCTGCTTTACAATGTTGTGTTAGTTTCTGCTGTCCAGCAAAGTGAATCAGTTATACGTATACATACATCCCCTCTTTTTTAGATTCTATTCCCATATAGACCATTACACAGTACTGAGGAGAGTTCCCTGTGCTCTACAGTAGGTCCTTATCAGTTATCTATGGTACATATAGTAGCATGTATATGTCAATCCCAATCTCCCATTTTGTCCCTCCCCCCCCAACCCCCTGGTAACCATAAGTTTGTTTTCTACATCTGTAACTCTATTTCTGTTTTGTAGATAAGTTCATTCATACCCCTTTATAAGATTCCACATATAAGCAATATCACATCATATTTGTCTTTCTCTGTCTGCCTTGCTTCACTCAGCACAACAATCTCTAGGTCCATCCACGTTGCTACAAATGGCATTATATCGTAGTTTTTGATGGCTGAGTAATATTCCATTGTATATATGTGCCACATCTTCTTTATCCATTCCTCTGTTGATGGACATTTAGGTTGCTTCCATATCCTGGCTATTGTTAATAGTGTTGCAATGAACATTGGGGTGCATGTATCTTTTCGAATTATGGTTTTCTCTGGATATATGCCCAGGAATGGGATTGCTGGATCATACGGTAGCTCTATTTTTAGTTTTTAAGGAACCTCCATACTGTTCTCCATAGTGGCTGTACCAATTTACATTCCCACCGACAGTGTAGGAGGGTTCGTGTTCTTTTTTTTTTTTTTTTTTTT
>NW_021703769.1:79348328-79508838 GCF_005190385.1 Monodon monoceros
TTTTTTTTTTTTTTTTTTTGCGGTACGCAGGCCTCTCACCGCTGCGGTCTCTCCTGTTGCAGAGCCCAGGCTCCGGACGCGCAGGCTCAGCGGCCATGGCTCATGGGCCCAGCTGCTCCGCGGCATGTGGGATCTTCCCGGACCGGGGCACGAACCCGTGTGCCCTGCATCGGCAGGCGGACTCCCAACCACGGCGCCACCAGGGAAGCCCTCGTGTTCATTTTTGAAGGATATTTTTTTCCTGCCTCGTTTTCTCTCTCTCCATCTTCCGGGTTCTGCATTACATGTACATTGCTGTGCTTGACATTGTCCCACAGTCTCTGAGGCTCTGTTCATTCTTCTTCACTTCTTTTTCTCTCTATTCCTTGGATTGGATTTTTATTCATCTATCTTTGAGTTCACTGATTCTTTCTTCTGTCCTCCCAAATTTGCAGTTGAGCCCTTCCGATGAATTTTTCATTCCAGTTATATTACTTTTCAACCACAGAATTTCTGTTTGGTTCTCTCTCTCTCTCTCTCTCTCTCTTTTTTTTTTTTCGGTACGCGGGCCTCTCACTGTTGTGGTCTCTCCCGTTGCGGAGCACAGGCTCCGGATGCGCAGGCTCAGCGGCCATGGCTCACGGGCCCAGCCGCTCCGCGGCATGTGGGATCTTCCCGGACAGGGGCACGAACCCGTGTCCCCTGCATCGGCAGGCGGACTCTCAACCACTGCGCCACCAGGGAAGCCCTCTCTCTCTCTCTTTTAATCTAATAAGTTTTGGGGGGGTCATGGTCATCATAGTTCCCTTTAATTCTTTGCAAATATTCTTAATAGCTGCTTTGAAGTATCCATCTGCTACATGCAACCTCTGGGCCTGCTCAGAGCCAGTTCCTGTTGACTACTCTTCTCCCGAGTATGGGTCACACTTTCCTGCTTCTCTGGGAATCTTGGAGTATTTGGGGCTGAGGATTGCTGCTAATGCTGCTGTTTAGCAACTAGACTCGACTTAAGCTGTGGATTTCGTTTCTCCATGGTGTGAGGTCACTGATACCTCCACTTGGTTTTTCTCTTCTTATTTTTTAGTCTGACTTTGGGAATCTCCCCATGTCTGATTAGCTTAGTTGTTTGTCAGTCAATGACTTGGGCAGAGGTTGTGCCCAAATACCTGGAGCCCTTAAGGCTTCCACCCTCTGCCAAGTGACATGTGTGTGACCTGTGTGTGGGCTGGGGGACACATCTGGGGTTCAGCTATACTCACATCTCTCCCGGCTTTTACTTTCTGCTAGGTTCCCTCAGTTTTCCAGAGGAAACCAACATGCGAGTCTCACGGGATACTTAGCAATATTTACATCCCAGACAAGTATCATTAAAAAGAACCATTACATTCTGGACGTAGTTATGCTGCAAAATAATTTAAAATGAAATTATTGGATAATAGTCACTTAAAAGTAAAATTATAGAGCCAGACCCAGCCCAGGGCCCTGGCATTTGTGTTCCTGCCATCCAGCGGAGCCGACAACGTGGGCTGGATGTCTGCTTTATTTAGGTCTGTGTGTATCCTAAACCCATCAGGCTGGAAGTGTCCACTTTCGCTGAGAAGCATGACTGAAACTTATCTCTTGCTCCAGTGGAAGCATACCTCCAGCTGTCCAGGCAAGTCTGGTTGCAGTCTCTAAATTCCTGCTCACCTTCTGTATGTAAAGCTGCCAGCTCAGTCGTGATTTTCTGGTTGGTGTGAGTCTGGGATTCAGTCAGTCTTACAGCAACTGAAGTTGCTCTGAGTCACTCAAAATCCATCTGGTCGCTGATCAGCCAGCCCTCGTTGCCCAGCGCAAAAGACCCCAGGATCAGATGCCCAGTGACCGCAAAATCTGCCTTGCAACCCAGGTTGATAGTGGGTTCCTTTTACCTTTTACATTCCTTGACTTCGCTGACATTTTTAAAATCTTTTTTTAAGGTCCCCGCCTCACAGTGGTAAGGAAGACCACTCTTTGATAGTAAGAACCTTATAAAGTGTTGGGAATTCTCTGAGACAGAACTTCACTTCCACTTACAGGCACTGCAGGTGACGTGTGTGAAGGGAATTTTTGGTCTTGATCCTAGACTCTGGAGAAAAGAGCAAATAATAGAGATGTTAAAGGTCCAAACGAAGATTCCTTTAGAAAATTTCCACATAAAAGGTAAATTTCTCATCTTAGTTTGCGTAATACCCTATGCTTGAAGAGGTTGACACACGTAAATGTACACTTCTTGCGGCGCCTATGTAAATAACCAGGCCGAAATTAATGGACGCCTCTCTGGCAACTCAAACTGTTGATCACTCCTTCCTCAAAACTTGCTCCTGGTGGCGCAGTGGTTGAGAGTCCGCCTGCCGATGCAGGGGACACAGGTTCGTGCCCCGGTCCGGGAAGATCCCACACGCCGCGGAGCGGCTGGGCCCGTGAGCCATGGCCGCTGAGCCTGCGCGTCCGGAGCCTGTGCTCCGCAACGGGAGAGGCCACAACAGTGAGAGGCCCGCGTACCGCAAAAAAAAAAAAAAACTTGCTCCTCCCTCGGCTGCTCCTCCTTCTTGTGGGACCACTTCCCTCCAAGTCAGCGGGCTTCCCGTCCTCTGCAGCTTTCAGCCCAAGCAAGCCCTAGACTCTCCGCCCCATCCGTTCTGAGCTGTCTTTCCCAGCCAGGCCCACCAGGAGGAGCTCTATCCCTGCTGAAGCGGACTATGTGCTGGGACATGGTCCATTGCCAAGCGGTGGGTACAAAAAACCTCTCCTTGTTTCTGGGCTTTGGGGGTGCCTGTCAGCCTGTGGGCCACCTTTGCCAATCATCAGAGGCCCTGTGCCCCTTTATTCTTATACACGCCCTAACTACAACCTCCCTCTTATACTAGAATATCTCTCAAAGATTCCCCTCCACAGGGTCTCAGGTGCAGAATCTAAAGGAACACCAAAAATTCCATTAATCAACATAAATAATATTTTAATAATTATTAATGCAAAAATACATAATGAACAAAATATCAAAATTTTAAGTCAAGACAGAATCAGTATTAACTGATTTTTTCCTTTGGCCTCAGGCTTCCATCTGGCTCAGCCTGACACTGATGGGTTTCACCCCCTGCCAATTAGTCAAGGACGCGGCTTTCTGCATTTGCCTCTCTCCTGCAGCATCACCTGTCTTCTCTCCCCTGGATCCTCCTTTAGCATATTTCCCGTCTTAAAACGAAATAAAACCAGCCCCCCGCCTGACTTCACATGCCCTATCATTCCTGTCTTGTTTTCCTTTTTCTCTTGAACTGACTATAATTGGGCTTTTGTTCTCAGCGCTCCCCGGGAAGCGGCCCTGGTCAAGGTCACCAACGATCTTCACCTCATCTGTGCTCCTCTTACTCTGAGTCTGGCAGAGGAGATCCACCCTCCTTGAAACTCTTTCCTCCTGGTGTTTTGGTCTCCCGGCTCTCCTGGCTTTCTTCCTACCTCCCTGCCCATGCCTTCTCTGGGTTCTCCTATCTTCCTGAGCCTAAACATCAGAGGCACTTACGACTGACCGTTCCCTCACACTGCCAAGGGAAGAAGGGAGAAGAAAAAGAGTCGTAAATCCCAATGTTTAAAGCCTTTTAATGGTTGGCACAATCATTCAAGAGATTTACACAAATAACTGTCACTCACCATTCCAAGTGTAGGAAGGAGGTAAGATCCAGGAGAAATACCTGGTGGAAACATGAGCTTTGGGGAATGCTTGTTCCCATCAGTGGAATCGATGTGACTTGTGATGTTGTGATTTAGAATAAGAAAAATATATTGGATCTTCATCCACAGTTCCTGGCACAGAGCTCCTAAAACCCTTGGAATTTCCTAAGTGAGGAGAACCTTAAAGGTTTCTTTTGTTAGGTTAATGAGATGACTTTCGGACCCCACCTAAGATTTGGGGCTGGTTGCCTGGAGAACCAACCAGGTGGTTAAAGGGTTGGAACTTTCAGTCGAGCCCCCTGACCTCCAGGGAGGGGAAAGGGGCTGGAGGTTGAATCAGCTGTCGATGGCCAGTGATTTAATCAATTATGCCTGTGTAATGGAGCCTCCATAAAAATCCCGAAGGACTTGGTTTGGGGAGCTTCCAGGTTGGTGAACCAGAACTCTTCCATGTGCCACTGTGCCAGCATCAAACTTCATGGGGACAGGAGCTCCTTGGTTTGGGAACATGCCCCACATATCTCTTCATTTGTCTATTGATTCATATCATTTAATATTCTTTGTAATAAACCGGTAATCTATTGAGTAAATAAGTTTTCTGGGTTCCGTGAGCCACTCTAGCAAATTAATTGAACCTAAGGAGGAGGTCATGGGAACCTCTGATTTATAGCCTGTTGACCACGAATATAGATAGCAGCCTGGACTTGGGATTGGCATCTGAAGTGGAGGGCAGTCTTGTAGGACTGACCCCTTTACCTGCGGAATCTGACGCTGTCTTCAGGTAGACAGTGTCAAAATTGAGTTGAATAGTAAGACACCCAGTTGGTGTCAAAGAATTGCTTGTTGATGTGGGGAAAACCCAACACACACACATAGGAGGTTGATGATCAGGACACTTTCCCCCTTACACAGAAAAAGTTTAAACCCCCTTGAGAGACTTTAAAGAAGTCCCGAATAAAAGGTGGAATATACTGTCTTCATGGATATGATGACTTAGCGCTGCAAAGATGACAGTTCTCCCCAAGTTAATCTATTAAACGCAATCCTAAATTTATATGGCAGAATAAAGTCCTTACATAGTTAAGAAAATGTTGAAAAGGAGGACTCACTCTATTAGTTTAAAAAATATTTTATAAAGCCAAGGTAATAAAACAAAACAAAAACAAAAACACCAAAACCACACTGATATTTGTGCTGGCACAGATAAATGAGACAATGGAACACAAGTGAGAGCTCAGAACCAGATCTGTGTGAATGCAGCTACCTGGCATATGCAAGAGGTACCGCCACAAATTGATAGGGGAAAATGACCTGTTGGTAGATGCTGCTGGGAACACTGTCTCACCATATGGAGCAAAAATCAAGTTGGTTTCTATGCTCAGCTGAACAATGGTACCCCAAAGATGTCCACATCCTAATTTGCAGAACCTGTGAGTATGTTACTTTACATAGCAAATGGGATTTTGTAGAGGTGATTAAGTAGAGGTTGCAAAAGGGGGAGATTGTCTTGAATTATCCAGGTAGGTCCAATCTAATCACATAAATCCTTCAAAGTGGAAAACCTTATCTGTGGTCAGAGGGAGAGAAGCATCACATCAGTTTTTTTTTTCTTTTTAAATCAAGGAAGGGGCCACAGGCCAAGGAATGCAGGTGGCCATTAGAAATTGGAAAATGCAAGGAAATAGATCCTCCCTAGAAGCTCCAGAAGAGAACAGCCCTGCTAACACCTAGGCTTTAGCCCCATGAAACTCATTTTGGACTTCTGACCTCCAGAACTGTAAAGGAATAAATTTGCGTTTTTTTTAAATTGGAGTATAATTGCTTTACAATGTTGTGTTAGTTTCTGCTGTACAGCGAAGTGAATCAGCTATATGTATACATATATCTCCTCCCTCTTGGACCTCTCTCCCCCGCCATCCCACCCATCCAGGTCATCACAGAGCACAGAGCTGAGCTCCCTGTGCTGTACTGCAGGTTCCCACTAGCTATCTATTTTACACATGGTAGTATATTTTTGTCAAACCTAATCTCCCAAATCATCCCGCCCTCCCCTTCCCCTGCCGTGTCCACACGTCCATTCTCTACGTCTACGTCTCTATTCCTGCCCTGGAACTATGTTCACCTGTACCATTTTTCTAGATTCCACATGCATGTGTTAATATACGATATTTGTTTTTCTCTTTCTGGCTTACTTCACTCTATGTGACAGACTCTAGGTCCATCCACATCCCTACAAATGACCCAATTTCATTCCTTTTTATGGCTGAGTAATATTCCATTGTATATCTGTACCACATCTTCATTATCCATTCATCTGTCAGTGGACACTTAGGTTGTTTCCATGTCCTGCCTATTGTAAATAGTGCTGCAATGAACATTGGGGTACCTATGTCTTTTTGAATTATGGTTTTCTCAGGGTATATCCCCAGTAGTGGGATTGCTGGGTCATATGGTAGTTTTATTTTTAGTTTTTTAAGGAACCTGCATACTGTTCTCCATAGTGGCTGTATCAATTTACATTCCTACCAACAGTGTAAGAGGGTCCCCTTTTCTCCACATCCTCTCCAGCATTTATTGTTTGTAGATTTTTTGAAGATGGCCATTCTGACCAATGTGAGGTGATACCTCATTGTAGTTTTGATTTGCATTTTTCTAATAATTAGTGATGTTGAGCATCTTCTCATGTGCCTCTTGACCATCTGTATGTTTTCTTTGGAGAAATGTCTATTTAGGTCTTCTGCCCATTTTTGGATTGGGTTGTTTGTTTTTTTGATATTGAGCTGCATGAGCTGTTTGTATATCTTGGAGATTAATCCTTTGTCCGTTGCTTTGTTTGCAAATATTTTCTCCCATTCTGAGGATTGTCTTTTCGTCTAGTTTATGGCTTCCTTTGCTGTGCAAAAGCTTTTAAGTTTAATTATGTCCCATTTGTTTATTTTTGTTTTTATTCTCATTATTCTAGGAGGTGGGTCAAAAAAGATCTAGCTGTGATTTATGTCAAAGAGTGTTTTTCCTCTAAAACTTTTATAGTGTCGGGTCTTACATTTAGGTCTTTAACCCATTTTGAGTTTATTTTTGTGTATGATGTTAGGTGTTGTTCTAATTTCATTCTTTTACATGTAGCCGTCCAGTTTTCCTAGCACCACTCACTGAAGAGACTGTCTTTTCTCCATTGTATGTTCTTGCCTCCTTTCATAGATTAGGTGACCATAGGTGCATGGGTTTATCTCTGGGCTTTCTATCCTGCACTATTGATCTATATTTCTGTTTTTGTGCCAATACCATACTGTCTTGATTACTGTAGCTTTGTAGTATAGTCTGAAGTTAGGGAGCCTGATTCCTTCAGCTCTGTTTTTCTTTCTCAAGATTGCTTTGGTTATTCATGGTCTTTTGTGTTTCCAAACAAATTGTAAAATCTTTTGTTCTAATTCTGTGGAAAATGCCATTGGTAATTTGATAGGGATTGCATTGAATCTGTAGATTGCTTTGGGTAGTATAGTCATTTTCACAATATTGATTCTTCCCATCCAAGAACATGGTATATCTCTCCATCTGTTTGTGTCATCTTTGATTTCTCTCATCAGTGTTTTATAGTTTTCTGGGTACAGGTCTTTTGCCTCCTTAGGCAGGTTCATTCCTAGGTATTCTATTCTTTTTGCTGTGATGGTAAATGGGATTGTTTCCTTAATTTCTCTTTGTGATCTTTTGTTGTTAGTGTATGGGAATGAAAGAGATTTCTGTGCATTAATTTTGTATCCTGAAACTTTACCAAATTTATTGATTAGCTCTAGTAGTTTTCTGGTGACATCTTTAGGATTTTCTATGTATAATATCATGTCATCTGCAAACAGTGACAGTTTTACTTCTTCTTTTCCAATTTGTATTCCTTTTCTTTATCTTCTTCGATTGCTGTGGCTAGGACTTCCAAAACTGTGTTGAATAATAGTGGTGAGAGTGGACATCCTTGTCTTGTTCCTGATCTTAGAGGAAATGCTTTCAGTTTTTTACCATTGGGAATGATGTTTGCCGTGGGTTAGTCATAAATGGCCTTTATTATGTTGGGGTAGGTTCCATCTGTGCCCACTTTCTAGAGAGTTTTTTTTTTTTATCATAAATGGGTGTTGAATTTTGTCAAAAGCTTTTTCTGCATCTATTGAGATGATCGCATGGTTTTTATTCTTTAATTTGTTAATATGCTGTATCACATTGATTGATTTGTGTATATTGAAGAATCCTTGCATCCCTGGGATAACTCCCACTTGATCATGGTGTATGATCCTTTTAATGTGTTGCTGGATTCTGTTTGCTAGTATTTTGTTGAGATTTTTGGGTCTACGTTTATCAATGATATTGGTACGTAATTTTCTTTTTTTGTAGTATCTTTGTCTGGTTTTGGTATCAGGGTGATGGTGGCCTCATAGAATGAGTTTGGGAGTGTTCCTCCTCTGCAACTTTTTGGAAGAGTTCAAGAAGGATCTGTGTTAGCTCTTCTCTAAATATTTGATAGAATTCACCTGTGAAGCCATCTGGTTCTGGACTTTTGTTTGTTGGAAGATTTTTAACTACAGTTTCAATTTCATTACTTGTGATTGGTCTGTTTATATTTTCTAACTTTTCCTGGTTCAGTCTTGGAAAGTTGTACCTTTCCAAGGATTTGTCCATTTCTTCCAGGTTGTCCATTTTATTGTCATATAGCTATTTGTAGTAGCCTCTTATGATCCTTTGTATTTCTGCAGTGTCAGTTGTAATTTCTCCTTTTTCATTTCTAATTTTATTGATGTGGGTCCTCTCCCTTTCTTTCTTCAGAGTCTGGCTAAAGCTTTATCAATTTTGTTTATCTTCTCAAAGAACCGCTTTTAGTTTTATTAATCTTTGCTATTGTTTTCTTTGTTTCTATTTAATTTATTTCTGCTCTGATCTTTATGATTTCTTTCCTTCTACTAACTTTGGGTTTTTTTGTTCTTCTTTCTCTAGTTGCTTTAGGTGTAAGGTTAGATTGTTTATTTGAAATTTTTCTTGTTTCTTGAGGTAGGATTGTATTGCTATAAACTCTCTTAGAACTGCTTTTGCTGTGTCCCATAGGTTTTGGGTCATCGTGTTTTCATTGTCATTTGTTTCTATGTATTTTAAAATTTCCTCTTTTATTTCTTCAGTGATCTCTTGGTTATTTAGCAGTACACTGTTTAGCCTCCATGAGTTTGTTTTTTACAGTTTTTTCCCTGTGATTGATTTCCAATCTCATAGCATTGTGGTCAGAAAAGATGCTAGATATGATTTCAATTTTCTGAGGCTTGATTTCTGAACCAAGATGTGATCTATCCTGGAGAATGTTCCATGTGCACTTGAGAAGAAAGTGTATTCTGCCTCTTTCTGGTGGAATGGCCTATAAATATCATTTAAATCTGTCTGGTCTATTGTGTCATTTAAAGCTGTGTTTCCTTATTTCTTTTCTGTCTGGATGATCTGCCCATTGGTGTAAGTGAGGTGTTAACGTCCCCCATTATTATTGTGTTACTGCCGATTTCCCCTTTTATGGCTGTTAGCATTTGCCTTATGTATTGAGGTGCTCCTATGTTGGGTGCATAAATATTTATAATTGTTATATCTTCTTCTTGGATTGATCCCTTGATCATTATGTAGTGTCCTTCCTTATCTCTTATAACAGTCTTTATTTTAAAGTCTGTTTTATCTGATATGAGTTTTGCTACTCCAGCTTTCTTTTTTTTTAATTAATTTATTTTATTATATTTATTTATTTTTGGCTGTGTTGGGTCTTCGTTGCTGCACGCGGGCTTTCTCTAGTTGCAGTGAGCAGGGGCTACTCTTTGTTGCCGTGCAATTAATTGCTTCTCATTGTGGTGGCTTCTCTTGTTGTGGAGCATGGGCTCTAGGCACATGGGCTTCAGTAGTTGTGGCACATATGCTCAGTAGTTGTGTCTCATGGACTCTAGAGTGCAGGCTCAGTAGTTGTGGCTCACGTGCTTTAGAGCACAGGCTCAGTAGTTGTGGCACACAGGCTTAGTTGCTCTAAGGGATTGAACACGTGTCCCCTGCATTGGCAGGTGGATTCTTAACCACTGCACCACCTGGGAAGTCCCCTTCATCTTTCTTTTGATTTCCATTTGCATGGAATATATTTTTCCATCCCCTCATTTTCACTCTGTATGTGTCCTTAGGTCTGAAGTGGGTCTCTTGTAGACAGCATATATACGGGTCTTGTTTTTGTATCCATTCAGCCAGTCTGTGTCTTTTTGTTGGAGCATTTAATCCATTTACATTCAAGGTAATTATTGATATGTATGTTCCTATTACCATTTTCTTAATTGTTTTGGGTTTGTTTGTGTGGGTCTTTTTCTTCTCTTGTGTTTCCCACTTAGAGAAGTTCCTTTAGCATTTGTTGTAAAGCTGGTTTTGTGGTGCTGAATTCTCTTAGCTTTTGTTTGTCTGTAAAGCTTTTGATTTCTCCATCGAATCTGAATGAGACCCTTGCTGGGTAGAGTAATCTTGGTTGTGGGTTTTACCCTTTCATCACTTTAAATATGTCCTGCCACTCCCTTCTGGCTTGCAGAGTTTCTGGTGAAAAATCAGCTGATAACCTTATGGGGATTCCCTTGTATGTTATCTGTTGCTTTTCCCTTGCTGCTTTTAATACTTTGTATTTAATTTTTAATAGTTTGATTAATATATGTCTCAGCGTGTTTCTGTTTGGGTTTATCCTGTATGGGACTCTCTGTGCTTCCTGGACTTGATTGACTATTTCCTTTCCCATGTTAGGGAAGTTTTTGACTATAATCTCTTCAAATATTTTTTCAGACCCTTCTTTTTCTCTTCTTCTTCTGGGACCCCTGTAATTCGAAGGTTGGTGCGATTAGTGTTGTCCCAGAGGCTCTCAGACAGTCCTCAGTTCTTTTCATTCTTTTTTCTTCATTCTGCTCCTAGGCAGTTATTTCCACCATTCTATCTTCCAGCTCACTTATTCGTTCTTCTGCTTCAGTTATTCTGCTATTGATTCCTTCTAGTGTATTTTTCATTTCAGTTATTGTGTTGCTCATCACTGTTTGTTTATTCTTTAGTTCTTCTAGGTCCTTGTTAAACATTTCTTGTATTTTCTCAATCCATACCTCCATTCTATTTCTGAGATTTTGGGTCATCTTTACCATCATTACTCTGAATTCTTTTTCAGGTAGGTTGCTTATTTCCTCTTCATTTATTTGGTCTTGTAAGTTTTTACCTTGCTCCTTCGTCTGTAACATATTTTTTGTCGTCTCTTTTTTTTTTTTTTTTTTTTTGATGGGTGAGGCTGTGTTCCTGTCTTACTGGTTGTTTGGCCTGAGGTATCCAACACTGGAGTTTGCAGGCAGTGGGTAGAGCCAGGTCTTGGTGCTGAGATGAGGACCTCTGGGAGACTTCACTCCAGTTAGTATTCCCTGGGATCTGAGGTTGTCTGTTAGTCCAGCAGTTTGGACTCAGTGCTCCCACCACAGGAGCTCAGGTCTGATACCCGGCCTGGGAACCAAGATTCCGCAAGCTGTGTGGCATGACAAAAAATAAAAAATAAAAGAAGAAGAGCAGGACAATAACGAAGAATAAAAAAATAAAATAATACTAGAAAAGTAAAAAATATATTAGAAAAAATAAAAATATAAATGAAACAACAAGGCAAAACAGAACCACAACAGCAAAAAAAAAAAAAAAGAAAAGAAAAGGACCAGAAAAGGCCTTGGCTGTAGGGGGCGGGGCTTAGGCAGGGGCAGGGCCTAGGCTCAGGACCAGCCGTTGGAAAATGTCCGGGGGGGGGGGGAAGGGGAGGGGGAGGGGCAGGGCTTAGGCTCAGCATGGCTGGAGGGGACCTTGGAGGGCAGAAGTTTAGGCCTGGGGCCCCAGCAGGCTGACCCCGGGGACGGATCAGGCAGGGGAAACACTGGCTGCATTCCCCTCCAGTCCTCCCATCCCCTGAAGGTCTATCCCCATCCCCACTGATCCCCTCATGGTGAGTGGGCCTCTCCCAGCGTGGGAACACTTCCCTTCCCCCAGCCACCCCTCAGGGGCACTGGTCCCATCTGGCCTCCACTACTCCTCCCCCCCTACATCCTACCTGGTCATGCAGGGGTTCCTCTCATCCCTTTATGTGTCCAAGGTCCCCCACCAGTGCCTGGTAGGTGCCCTAGTTGTGAGAAGATGTGAACTTCGCATCCTCCTACTCCACCATGTTTGTGTGGTTTTTAAGTCACTAAATTTGTAGTAATTTGTTACAGCAGCAATGGGAAACTACTACAGACTCCTGACTCACCATACAGAGAGGTGAACTCCCAATAGGCCCAGACCTAAATGTGGAAAATAAAATTACAAAACTAATAGAAGTTTATGCAGGAGAGTATCTTCGAGATTTTTGTATAGGGGAAGACTTTTTGAACTGGCGCTCCAAAACACAAACCATATAAGGGAAAGAAAAAAATTTTTTTCTGTTCAACAAAGGGCACTGCAGAGACAATTAAGATATGGGTGTCCAGCTGGACATATTTGCAATATCTGAAATTGACAAGGGATTCCCATCCAATAAATTCCTTCAAATCAATTTTTAAAAGACAAGCCACCCAAAGAAAAATAGGCAATGATTATGGAAGTTAAATGGCTAGCAAGCATTTTCGAAGATGTTCACTGGTAGCTTTTCACCCATCCAAAGACAGGTCTATGGAAACATGGGAACTGATGGGAGTAAACATGGGCACAGCCATTTGGGAGAGCCATCCGGCAAAGCAGCGAAACTAAATTATGTGTAAATCTGATGACCTAGAAATGCAACTCCCAGAGAAACTCTCATGTGGACTGGCCTTAAGAGCCTAAAAGAATAGACACAGAAAAAGACAAGATCCACAGAACACATTCACATATATAATCTTAAAACACTTGCATAGATGAAACAGCACGATATAACTTTCAAGCCTACCTTAATATATTAATGTATAATTAATATCTACGTGGCACATTGGAGTGGGCACTGATGGAGGAGGGGGAGGAGGAGGCAGGGAACAGAGGGCCAAGTTGATAAGAAATGACCCTTGCCTGGATTGTCGACTGTGGGGTGATGGGAGATGTGTAGCCAGCTCAGCCCTCTGCACCTGAGGTCCAGTTAAACTTGCTCCAGGAGAGTTGGCACACTTGGTGCTATCACGATCACCTGGTCCCCATCCTGTGTAACAGACTTGAGCCTCTGTGTCCTTTGATGGTGATTCTGCTCCTCCCCCAAGTGTGAGAACAGCTGTTGCAAGAGAAGAGCCATGCTATGGGTTGAAGTGTGTCCCCCCACCTCCCCATTTGTATTTTGGAGTCCTAACCTCCAGTACCCCAGCACGTGACCTTATTTGGAAATAGGGTCTTGCAAATGTAGTGAGTTAAATTGAGATGAAGTCATACTGGGGTACGCTGGGCCTTAATCCAATAGGACCGGAGTCCTTACACAAAGGGCAAGTTTTGACGCAGAGACTCGCACACAAGGAGAATGCCGTCTAAAGGTGAAGGCGGAAGGGATGATGCTTCTACAAGCCAAAAAATGCCAAGATTGCCAGCCAACCATTAGAAGCCAGGAGAGAGGCATGGAACAGATTCTTCCTCATGGCTCTCAGAAGACACCAATTCTGCTGACACCTTAGTCTTGGACTCCCAGCCTCCAGAATTACTGCAGAATACATGCTTGTTGTGTAAGTCACCCAGTTTGTAGCGCTTTGTCATGGCAGCCCTAGGAAACGAATACAGGGGGTTAGCCTCTCCTTGGAGTGTGTGTGTGTGTGGGTGTCTTGAGCTGGTGCCTGGTAAGTCTTGGGGGGTCGGCCAGACCTGTGGGGCTGCTCCTGAGAAGAGCATCAGGGTTCCTGGGCTCAGCCTGCCTTCTAGGTTCAAGAGTGGAGGAAAGCACAGCAAATGCTTGGCTGCTCTAGCATCAAATTAGGCGTATCTGACTTATTGGACCAAATCCCAGGCCTGGATATTCTCAGCCTTGGTCTCTGCAGTGCAGACAGCCCCATTTCAGTAAGGGAGGAAGTTGAAGAGAAAACAGCCGAGTACCTGTGTCCCACTCCCCTACCTCCCCACCCCGGAAGGTTTTAGCTCAGCCCTGGGCATGAGAGAGCCAGGAGCATCTTCCCTTTCATTTCCATCTGGTCTACCCTGCAACACAGAAACAGACATCTCCAATGCTGTTGAAAGAGGGCCCCCATCCTACCAGGCAGAGAACCTTCATCCTGATGGAGGTGTTGGGAGAGAGCTGGCCTTGAAAGCGATCAGGACCTAGTGGCCCTGGTGTGGGAGAGAGGGCAGTCTGCTTTCCTAAAGGCTTGTTCACATAGCTGGCTTTCAGACTAAGCACACCCAATGCAAACCTACCTCTTCCTACGTGGGTAAACACGAGCAAGTGATTTAACCCTTCAACTCCTCAGTTTCCTCATCTGTAAAAAAGAGCTAAAGGTCCTTGCCTCCTAGGGCTATTGTAAGGATCAAATGAAATAACTATGTGCCTTCAAACCTTTTCCATGAGTGGCACACGTGAAAACATGATTGCATTGGTAACAGGTTACCTGAGGGTAGGGCACCAGTCTCTGGCAAGCCCCGTGGTGGGTGGTCCAAGGGCAGGGGGCTCCCCCTCTCCACCCACCGGTGACCCTTTCAGGGCACACTGGGTTGAGGCACCTAGGTTGGGAAGCTATGAATTAATGCACATGCATGCTTGGCACCAGGCCTGGCAGAGAGCAAAGCCTCACAAATGGTTGAGCTGTGACGGCGATCAGGAAGATTGTGGAAATCTGGAGGTGCCACCTGGCAGGGCTCACCAACAGCCTGTAATGGTTGTGGAGGAGAAAGTCACTCAGCGCTGGGCAGACATCATGGGTCTTCTTTTCTTGAAGATTCAAAAATTTAATCCTGTAGAAACAGGGGGGGAGGGGGGGGGGGAGGGCAGAGCCAGCAGGCTGCCACTTTATCTCGAAAACCAGAGCTGCTGGGATTCCTGACGCCACACCATGAGAACCTTGTGGCCTGCCACCAAGATCAACGCTGGCGAGCTCTGCTCTGGACAGACACATCTGGCACAGGCTGAGTCTCCAGGGGTGGGACCTGAGAGCGGGTTGCTGACGGCAGATCTTCAGCCTTTAACTTGGCCAGAAGTTGCGCAGTGAGGGGATGCACTATGGACACCACAGCTCTGCCCACTGTCCTCCTCCTCGATCCTGGCTTCCCCACCACCACCGCTGCATGTCCCCCCTACTAGCCTTCAGCCTGGTTGCTGCTTCTGACTCACCTTCACTCCCACGACTGGGCGTTGGGCTTGTTTCCACTGAGTTTGCTGCTCCATACACTCCTCTGGGCCTGAGTTGCTCTTGACCTTAGCAAACCCCAGCCCCTGGGGCTCCACCTTGATGCTGGCTGACCTGCCCTCCCCACCCCCACCCCGCACTGCCTCCCTGCCCTTGGCTCTCTCCAGGCACTGAGCTAATCAGGCTGATTATCGCCCAGGTCCAATTCCACTTTCCTTGGCTACAACGCGCAGTAAATTTCCTCAGCCGCCGGGCTCCCCTGTGAGCCCTGCCTCTTGTCAGGCAGTCCGACTTAGGAAGCCGCCAGCTCCCTGCCGGCTGTATCATCACAGATGAATCAGGCCTGACCAACCTGGGGGGTGTAATCTAAACGCCATCGACAGAGTCACATCACCCTCAGCAGCAAAACACAATTGTCACGTCTTCCCAGGTCTAGTAAAATCTCTGGGGTTCTAAATGCCAAGACCCTTACTGTTATCTGAAAGATTACACTAGAATCTGCCTTCACAGAGCTGACTTTTAGAGGAAGCTTTGGAAAATCTCCCTTGTCTCTACACATGTTGAGGGTAGGCTAATGGCATCGGTCTTAGTTTATCATCAGGGAGTGGTCCTTGAACTTCCAGCCTTATTTCATACTTGACCCATTCCCAGGGTCTCAGGGTGACTGGATCTGACCTGGAAAGATCCAGAGAAGGAGAAGAAAGGCAATCAGCTTGCTTATTTATTCCCAAACCCCAGGCCCCTGTGATGGAAAAAGAGCCTTTGCCGACCATTCCTTTGGTCTTGATCTCTCCAGAGAGGGCAAGGCTTGGCTGTGGGAGGAAAGGATGTACAAGTGCCCATGGCATGCATGGCCTGAATTGGATACCATGGCCCCAAACATGGGGCTTTCTGTAGGATCAGAGATAAGTACGTATGAAACAATTAGAGAACAAATAAGAATTCAGTTATGTCATGTTGACACAAGCCAAAAGGAGACTAGAGAAGGATGGGATGAATGTGGCAGGAGGTGCTTTTAAAAACTTTGTGGAGATGAGTCTTGATTCAATTAAATTTAACAAGCATTAATATCATCTCTGTGCACAAGGCACCGTGTTAGGCGTTGTGGGAGCTCAGAAGGGAACAAAGCCACAACCTCACCCTGAGGGGACAGTGTAGGGAAAATTATGAATGTGATGTAAGAAGTATACATAGCAGTGTCAAGGGGTGCTATGGACTGAATGTGCCCCTTCCCCAAGTCCTTACGCTGAAGCCCTAGCCACCAATGTGATGGTTTTTGGAGATGGGGCCTTTAGGAGGTGGAGTGAGATGAGGTCATAAGAGTGGAGCCTTTCTCTGATGGGATTAGTGCTCTTATAAGAAAAGACACCAGCCAGCTTGCTTTTTTTGACCCCTCCCCACCTCCAGTGTGTGCACGCACAAAAAAGTGGTCAGGTGAGCACACGGCAAGCAAGGGACCAGTGTGCAAGCCAGGAAGAGAGCGCTCCCCGGAAAGCGATCTTGTCAGCACCCTGATCTTGGAGTTCCAGCCTCCAGAATTGTGAGAAAATCAATGTCTGTTGTTTAAGCTGCCCAGTGTGTGGTATTTTGTTGTAGCAGCCAGAAAGACATAGATGAGAGAGATTACTTGTGAAGGGTTGTATCAGAGAGGGCTTCCTGGAGGAAGCGGAATTGGCTTTTCAGGATGAGTCAGGTTCTAGAGAGGAAGGTGTGGGAAGGGTATTGCAAAAAGACAGCTGACTATGAACAAGGAAATGGGCTCTCACCAGACACTGAATCTGTCAGCACCTGGATCTTGGAGTTCCTGGCCTTCAGACCTGTGAGAAATAAAGGTCTGTTGCTTTTAAGCCATCCAGTATATGGCTATATAAGCCCTAATATATATAAGCCCTACTATATAAGCCCGAATGGACTAAGACAGCCCAGTTTTAGGAGCTGAGTAGTTTGATGGCAAATATGAGAAGAAACCAAGTGAAGGCTAAAGATCTCTCATGGGGGAGAAGCCAAACGGTGCCTGCAGATGCTGTAAGTGTCCGTGAGGGGGCAGCAGAGATTAGCCTCTTTCTTAGGTTAAGGTTTAAGTGGAGTGGCCTGTGGGAGACACCTTGCAGAAAAAAATGAATCCTGAGCTGCATGACAGGGATAGTGATAAAGCATCCTAATAATGTTAAAAATGATAGCAGGGCTTCCCTGGTGGCGCAGTGGTTGAGAGTCCGCCTGCCGATGCAGAGGACACGGGTTCGTGCCCCGGTCTGGGAAGATCCCACATGACGCGGAGCGGCTGGGCCCGTGAGCCATGACCATTAAGCCTGCGCATCCGGAGCCTGTGCTCCGCAACGGGAGAGGCCACAACAGTGAGAGGCCCGCGTACCGCAAAAAAAAAAAGATAGCAATGAGGGGGACTTTAGAAACAGCCAAGTCTTTATTCAGCAGAAGGCAAAATTGAGTCCAAATGCTCAAATATGAACTTTCCCGAACTTAACCCAGAGATCTGATGAGAAAGCTGGAAAGAGAACCCAAGACTCCACCTCTTCAGATCTGTGGAAAGACACATGAGCTCATTTCCAGAAGGAGAACTTAGTTCTCTCACAGGAGGAAGTAAGTCCCTGTATCGTGTGAGTGAGTTATGCGTGGGTTCTGCCTCATTCGGGGCATCCTTGGTGGTCAGAGAATGATGATGGGGGAGGTCAGGGCCTGGTACTCTTCCTGGCTGCAGACTTCCCTCTAGTCATCTTGAAGCCAAACTTATCAGACTTTACATCCAGGGGGAGAGGAGGAGGGAGGGGCAAGCAAGTGACAAAAGGGAGCTTGCACAGGGTATTGACTGGAGAAAGGTCTGGGAACCATGAAAAGTTTAATGAAGTTGTTTTGTTGTTTTTAGTTATTAAACAGAGATGATTACATTGGCTTAAAAAAAAATTAGAACCTGCAGATAAAAATAAGAACTTTAAAAATACTCATAATGCTATATACTCAAAGAAGACACTACATACTTTAAAACATATGTTTTTCGTAGAAATGGAATGCAATAAATATTACGAGAGCATTTTGTCTAATGGAAAGTTCAGTCCAGTGTTAAGCGATCACGGCTGTAAGCGAATTGATTGGGGCGCTGTCCTTGGTGCTGAAACTGAACAAGCAGGAGGAAGAACCTTCCTGGAATGAGAGGGAGGCCTTCGCCTGATATCGTGACAAGCCTATGAGAGCTTCCATGGTGTTTCTACTTGAGAGTTTCCAAACACTGTGGTCTCTCTCCTCTCCCTCCTTGGTAAGTTCAGGTGTACAGGAAGACAGAAGGGAGACCATCACCTTCAGAGGGGTGACCAACACCAGCAGTTGCCATGGACTATAAAATCTAATTCCTTTGCTAGCCTACTGGGGGTTGTTCCAATCCCTTTGCATGAAGGTGCCCCCTTCTCAGTACCCCAGGGCTGCAGTACCTCACTTCATAGCTCGTCCATAGCTGCTGGCACTGGGGGTCCTCCTGGGATACATACCCTCCTCCATCCCAGACAGCCCTGTCCTCACTGATATCTGAAAGAGAAAGGGAAGTTACAGCTCCTGGAGCTGTAACCCTCCTTCCCATTCTGGGGGTCCTTCGTTCTCTCACAACTCCTATGAGTCCCCCACTCTCCTCTGGAGGGGCTTTGGCACTGCAACCACCTTGCTTGTTTCACAGCCGAGAAATCAGTCATCAGAACTTAATCCACATAGAAGTGAAGCAAGAAGATTGGGCTGGGAGATGAGGTCTTGCAGGTCTTTGGGGAGGTGGGAGCAATGTCCAATCGTGAAGCTGTAAGAAAGGGAGCTCATGCCCAATTCAGGAGCCAGATTTCAGAGAAGTTAGTAAGTACACATGACTAAGTCCCTTCCAATGGAATGTGACCACAGTGATGGATGCCACTTCCAGACCTGGTCCATACAACTTCCCTGATGGTGCTAATTGCTCTGCCAGTTAGAGACACGTGGTGAGGAGATCCAAGGGAATAGCAAAGCCTCTGGAAGAAGGAACCTAGATCCCTGAATCACCACATGGAGGAAAGCTAGCTGCCAACCAGGAACACTGTTACATAAGCAAGAAGAAGAACCTTCTTTTGTGGTGGAGCCATTATACATTTGGGGCATACTTGTTATAGCAGATACAAAAATATCCTAACTGCTACAGTGAAGGGTGCCACTTAACCCCAGGAACAGAATTACTCTAGTCGTCCCAAATAAATTCAGACCTTTAGTATTAGTATTAATATTTTTGTATCAGATAATCTCTTCACATTTGGGATTTAATATATTTGTAACATTCAAGAGAATTTGGCCTATTGGAACGTCAACCTTGTTTCAATATAAAATATATAATTGAGTGACTTAGGCTTGTAAGTTTACATTAAAACCTTGCTAAGGTTATAAACAGTATCAGAACACTTAGAAGGACTTAGGGTTCATCATATAGATGCATTTAATTTATTAGGTTAGTAGAATTACTTTAGTTTGGGGGAAGCTTAAAAAAACATATATTTAATCGTATTAGATTTGTGGAGTTTCTTGAGTCTTTGGAAAGGTTTTGTTTGTTAATCAAAAAATGGAAAACTTTTGGGCTTCCCTGGTGGCGCAGTGGTTGAGAGTCCGCCTGCCGATGCAGGGGACACGGGTTCGTGCCCCGGTCCGGGAAGATCCCACATGCCATGGAGCGGCTGGGCCCGTGAGCCATGGCCGCTGAGCCTGCGTGTCTGGAGCCTGTGCTCCGCAACGGGAGAGGCCACAACAGTGAGAGGCCCGCGTACCGCAAAAAAAAAAAAAAAAAAGGAAAACTTTAAATAGGAAATGTAATGTATTAATTTTATAAATGCAACGGTTCACGGACTTTAATTAGCCAAGCATGTAAAATAGATTAAACACTAATCAAAGGCCTTAATCAAAGTAATCATTCTTTTGCTTCTGGCCAAAATAGAGTAACAGGATCCCTGTTACTAGTCAGCTGACCTATCGGTTAAAATAGGGAGATTTTTGTGGATTATCAGGGCAGGTCCAGTGTTATCACATGAGCCCTTAAAAGCAGAGGAAAGGAGCAAAATGGAAATCAGAGAAATTCAAAGCATGAGGACCCACCAATGCTGGCTCTGCAGGTGGAGGGGCCTCCCGGCAAACTCTCTTCTGCCAACAACCTGAGTGAGTCTGGAAGCGGATTCCTCCACGGAGCCCCCAGCAAGGGACACAGCCCTGCTGACACCTTGATTTCAGCCTAGTGAGAACCTAAGCTGGGAACCCAGCTGACCCATGCCTATGCCCAGGCTTCTGACCCTCGAAACTGTGGAATAATCAGAGGGTGTTGTTTTAACTGACTAAGTTTGTGGTACTTTGTCAGGGCAGCAATAGAAAACCAATAGACTCAAGTCTTCTCCTTTGCTGCAGGGAATCTGAATATCCTTGTACACACGACCTTGGATGGGCCTGTGAGTGTATCTATAGGGTAAATCCCTAAACATCAGAATTGCCTTGTGAAAGGGCATAAGTATTTAATACTGTGTCACTTCTTTCTATAGAATTATAGCAATTGCATCCCCTCTGCCCCTCTGCAGCCGTGTCTGTTTCCCACACCCAATGTGCTATCTAGCTTTTTGATACTTGGCAATTGTTACACACTGAATTGTGCTCCCCCCCCCAAAGATGTACTGAAATCCTGACCTTATTTGGAGATACGTCTTTACAGAGGTAATTAAGTTAAAATGAGGTTGTTAGGAAAAACCCTAATCCAAAATGACTGGTGTCCTTGTCAAAAGGGGAAGTTTGGACACAGACACGCACACAGAGAAGGACACGTGAAGATGAAGGGCAAAGATCAGGGTGATGAGGTTACAAGCCAAGGAGGCCAAGGTCGCCAGCCAATCACCTGCGGCCAGGGGAGGGGCCTGGAACAGATCCTCCCTCTGCCGCTTTTAGAGGGAGCACAGCCCTGCTGATACCTTGGCTTTGGACTTCTGGCCTCTGTGAGACAATAAATTTCTGTTGTTTTAAGTCACCCTGTTTGTGCTACTTTGTTACAGCAGCCCTAGGAAACGAATGGACTGGAGCCAGGTAATGGATTAAAGATAGGACCTCTTGGTAGTTTGAATTTTTTTCTTTTTCTAGCTGCACTGCGGGGCTTGCAGAATCTTAGTTCCCCCACCAGGGATTAAACCCCGGGCCATGCAGTGAATGTATCAAGTCCTAACCCCTGGACCGCCAGGGAACTCCCCGTAATTTGAATTTTTATCTCTGCCTATACCCCCTCCCTCTTGTTTATTTTTTGTTTGTTTTTTGGTTTTTTTGTTTGTTTGTTTTTGCGGTACGCAGGCCTCTCACTGTCGTGGCCTCTCCCGTTGCGGAGCACAGGCTCCGGACGCACAGGCTCAGCGGCCACAGCTCACGGCTCTCTTTCTGGTCACTTGTGGTCGCAGGGGTGGGTTCTAGGGGAGAAAAGTTAGTGGAGACCCCCAGGAAGCTCCCTCAGAGGAGGTGGGCCTTATTCGGGGTGGGATAGGGGGTGGGGGAGGGATAGACACTTGAGTCTGTCTTCCCCAGACTCTCAGAAGGAGGACAAGGGTAGGATGGTGGTGGAAACAGGGACCAGGGGCAAATGAAAGGGCCCAGGTCAGATGATGTCAGGCAGGCGAGGATAAGGAGGAGGGTGGAAAGGACAGAGGGACCTGCTATAGACAGAGGACTGAGCAACCAGGCCTTGGTCCCATTCGTGTGGAAGGCGAGAAGGCACTTGCTAACGCTGGACAGGGCTGCACTGGGCTGAAATGGTTTGTGTTTCTTTCATGTACAATATAACTGGGGTGTGCTGAAAGCGGGGGCAGCGGGAGAGGGTGTGTCTTCTGGGAAAGGGAAAGGCCGAGCACAGGCCACCAGGATGTTGCTCACGGCCCACGCCCCATCCTGCCATCTTTAGCCCCATAGCCTGAGGAGGTATATGGTTCTGGGTCCCCAGAGAAGAAACATGGGAGAGTCAGATGCCACTCAGAGCTGGTCAGGGGTCTCCAGACCAGTGAATGCCAGGCCCAGAGAAAAGGCCACAGAATCCTGGGCAACAGGAGCAGAGAGTCTGAAAGGCTCCATTCCACAGAGGGGGAGACTGAGGCCAGAGATGCGATGAGTCCCAGCGAGCAGAAAGTGGTTAGAGGCTAAGGGGTGATGGAGGAAAGGTGGGGAGAATAGAAGGGGAAGAAAGGGAGAGGGAAGGGAAGAGAGGGCCAGAAGGAGGGAAGGGAGAAGCAGAGGAAAGAAGGGAGGGGCAGGGGAGGGTGGAGGCATCTGAGGGCGAGGCGGGAGAGATCTTCCCTAAGGCACACCACAGTGCCCCAAATGCCCCCATTAGAGATAAGTGACTAAGAGTCTGGAAGGCATTGAAAGTTCCGGAAAGAGGGTGTCAGTCTTACTACAGATAAGATAGCAGCTATTGGTTCTGTTACCCTGGGAACCTATACCAAGGAGTGGCAGGGTTCAAATCAGTGACGCACTGCCCGCTTTAGAGCAAGCCAAGCCACTGCCCCACCGTGCCCCAGCCTCCCTCACCCTCTTCCCACCTCCATCCTCTTCATTTGCCCAGTCAGCCCTCAGGTTGGCCCCCAGAGAAGGCCCTGCCTCCTGTGGGCAGG
Organism: Monodon monoceros; assembly: GCF_005190385.1. Taxonomy (NCBI): domain Eukaryota; kingdom Metazoa; phylum Chordata; class Mammalia; order Artiodactyla; family Monodontidae; genus Monodon; species Monodon monoceros. The sequence goes on from NW_021703769.1 coordinate 79,370,935, forward strand.
TTTGGACCAAGGAGGCCACAGGCTCCATGATTATGCTTAGGTGTGCTTTCTCCCCCTCCCTCACCCCATTTCCTCCTTGAAGGAGAGTTGTCCAGGGTCGGGGACAGGGTGTCAGGAGCCCCCACTGCTCCTGGGGTCGTGAACTTAGGGCAGGACACAGGCCAGGACATGGCTGTTTGAATGACATCTACAGGGCCCAGCATAAGCCCCCCACTTCGGCCCCCAAACTCCCTTCCCTCCTCACCCAGGCGATCCCAGGATGACACCCCTAGAGGGTGGGAATCCTGAGGCCCACAGTTTGATTTCAGCCTTTGTTCCCTTCCCTCTTTCTCTGGGGGCAGGTGAGGGGCAGAGTAGATCCTGGAGGGTCCAACGAGGACCCGTTATCATCTTCTGCCAACCTGAACCCAGTCCTACGGCCATGGAGCCCAGGGCAGCTGAGTTGGAAGGAATCCTAGAGACCCCAACCTTTGTCCTTTAGGGGGGGAAACTGAGGCCAGAGACAAACTGAGTTGCCCCATAGCACACGGCTGCTTCATGGCAGGATTAGAATCTGGGTTAGGGTTAGGGTTTGTCCCCAAACCCTATCTTGTGCCCATTTGGCTACAGCAGTGGCCTTTCTCCTGATTCCGGGATGCCTGACAGCCCTGTGGCAACCTCAGGGCACAAGGCAGGGATGGGGTGACGCAGAAATGGCCAGGACAAGAGTTGGAGAGAGCTGAGATGTAAGACATTTGTCTTGTGTTATGTAAGGGAGAGCCCTGGGCATCTGGGGCAGGGTTGGGAGGTGAGAGGGGGTTGGAGGGGCATATTCGCGGGGTAAGGACAGACCCTACCATTGGCTGAGCAGCCGTCATGTGCCAAGGATCATGCCTGGGGCATTCTGTCTGATTCTCCATCCCTGACAAGTCAGTTTTCTTTTTCTTTTTTTAAATGTTTATTTTAAAAAATAAATAAGGGGCTGTGCCTGCTGAAGCCCTGAAGGGCTTTCAGTAGTTGTGGTACACAGGCTCAGTAGTTGTGGCGCACGGGTTTAGTTGCTCCGCGGCATGTGGGATCTTCCCAGACCAGGGCTCAAACCCGTATCCCCTGCATTGGCAGGCAGATTCTTAACCACTGCGCCACCAGGGAAGCCCTGCACCAGGTCTTAGTTGAGGCAGGCGGGCTCCTTAGTTGTGGCTCCAGGGCTCCTTAGTTGTGGCATTCGAACTCTTAGTTGTGGCATGCATGTGAGATCTAGTTCCCTGACCAGAGATTGAACCTGGGCCCCCTGCACTGGGAGTGTGGAGTCTTATCCACTGCACCACCAGGGAAGTCCGCAAGTCAGTTTTCTTATTCTCACTTTCTGGAGCAGAAACTGAGGCTCAGAGAGGCTAAGGCTAACTCAGATGAGCCCCAAAGCCCTGGCTCTTCCCCCAAATCTCACAGGGGAGGGGAGAGGAGTAGGCGAGGGGCAGGAGGCTGAGGGTACCCCCAACTGTGGCCCCAAGACACAGCCCTCCCTGGGCGTGGGCAGGTCCAGGAGATGGTAGGGCTGGGGCTGTGAGGGCAGTGGGTGGGAGGGCGTCATTCACCATGTGGGGGTGGGAGCTGAAGGACCAGAGGCACCAGGCAGTGTCATTGTCACCAGTCTCGACTTTGGAGACTGGTGACTGAGTCTGGAAGGCAGCGCACCTGCCTTACACCCTTTCGGGAATTGGCGAAATGAAAGTCGGTCAAGAAATCCCAGAAATAAATGGGCCCCAAGCCCTTTGATCCTGAGACACCGGAGAGCTGGGGGTCATCTGAGGAAGCGTGGAAGCTTCACTAATGACTGGAGGTTCAGCTGTGTTCCAGGCCAAAGGGCAGAGGGAAGGGGAGCCCCTCCCTGGCTGGGCAGCACATAGGCACACAGGCCATCAGATTTGTCATCGCTCTGAAGGGACAGGCACAGGGCCTGAAGCAGCCTGGAAGAGCTAATGGGACCCCGGGAGGGAGGTGGAAGGTGGAGGAGAGGGTGGGCCTGAGCCTCCGAGGAGAAGGGTGCCCTGCTTCGACTCCAGCCCCAGGGAATGAGACCCCTCTCCCCTCTTCTCAAGCCAGCTTTACTGCCGCTATGGGTATCCCACCAGGTCACAGGGTGCAGGTCATGGACGCAGCTGGGCCAGTGCCCGGTCCCAGGATGGCTGAGAGTTCTTGGGTCTGTGGGTTCACAGGTAAGCACAGCCCCTCTGATCATCTGGAGTGACCTAGGCCCCTCTCAAGGTCAGCAGGGCAAAGCACTCACTCTTTGGCCTTTCTGGGGGCTCCCCCCGTCCCTGGACCCTAGATCCACTCTCGACCACAGAGACCTCAGGCAGAGGTGGGCCCGCCACTGCCCCTGCTTGGAGCAGACAAAGGGCTCACTGCCCCACATGTGGGACACAGGAAGGGGCCAAGATTTGGCCTCCAACCTTGGAAGGAGTGCTCTCCCGAGAAGGACCCTCCCAGACATGCAGGCCTGCAACCAGGCCCCTGCAGGGGAGGGGAGGAGACCACTCAGGCTACAGTCTGCACTTTAAGACTTGCTTTTTTTTTTTTTTTGCGGTACGCGGGCCTCTCACTGTTGTGGCCTCTCCCGTTGCAGAGCACAGGCTCCGGACGCGCAGGCCCAGCGGCCATGGCTCACGGGCCCAGCCGCTCCGCGGCACGTGGGATCTTCCCGGACCGGGGCACGAACCCGTGTCCCCTGCATCGGCAGGCGGACTCTCAACCACTGCGCCACCAGGGAAGCCCTAAGACTTGCTCTTTTATGGTAGGAAATTCCAGAGTGGGTGTCACCATAGAGCAAACAAGATGCCTTGGGGCTCCTGGATGGAGGGCAAGGGAGCAGAGGGTGGTCACAACAGTGGGGATGGGGCAAACCCAGCAGCCCTGAGAGGACTGTCCTTGGGCCCGGACGTCTGATTCCTCTTGGCGGCCCCGGGACCTGTGGAGGGCTCTGTCAGCCGCTATCTTGTCGTCCAGATCTGGGTGAGGGGTGAGAGCCCCTGTCCCCCTCACTGAGCAGTTGTCACCACTGTGGGCCTCTGAATGTGGAGCTGGGGGGTGGGAGAGGGGAGGTACCGCTGAGGGGCCAGTAGTGATGGTTGCGTCCCCAGGGAGCGACCTGCCTCTGGGCCGAGGGTGCCCCGCCCTCCCCAGGCAGCCCCAGGGGGTGGGGGACAGGGGAGCAGCCCCTAGCTGGAGGGGGGGGGTAGCTCCTGAGTCACCTCTGTGCTGGGGTCCACGTTCTGCAGGGAAGGCTGGAAGTGTCTGTAGACATTTTCAAGGCCAAACGTGTCCCCCTGCAGATTCTGACCTGTAGGGAAAGGTACTGGGGTGAGAGTGAGCCTGGGGGAAGCCAAAGAGACCCAGAGGAGGGTTTTTTTCCAGTAAAAGGAACAGCTTTGAAGAGTCAGCCCCAGAGCTGCCCTAAACTCCTTTCCCACTGCCCATCCGTCCTCCCAACAGCGCAGCTTGTCTGAGGCTCGGGAGGGGACCTGGGGAGCTGGCCCAGGGTCACGCGGGAACAGGAGGGCACCAGAGCGGCAGCCCTCCGACATGCTCTGGGGTCAAAAGTTGTGGCTGGTGAGCAGGGGCCCCAGGCCCAGGGGCCACTTGGTTTGGGTGGGGCAGGAAGATGGGACTGCTTGCGGTCACCGTGCACACTTCCTCATGGCAATGGTAGCCACAGCAGACACAAAGCAGCTGTGCCTGGAATCTCTTGTTTGAGTTGGCACGTGTCCAGCACTGTGCCCATCTTGCAGACAAACTCCCTCCTCGGCCTCCGGGCCCCAGGCTCCGGGTCCTCCTGGCATCTTCCAGAACATCCCTTTGCTGCTTCCTTCAAGATCCCCCGCGCGGCCCTCCACCTGCCCTCCTCGCCCACTGTCTCCCCACCGTGGGCTAGGCTGACCCCCAGTGCTGCCCACAGGCCTCAGGCCTGTCCCCAGGCTTCGGACTGGCCAGATCTGGGGTGCCACCCCTTCCCTGTACCCTGCCCTCCCACCCCCGCCCAGTGCGACCCACCTGCTGCTTCTCCCCACTGCGCCCCGTCACCCCTGCCCAGAGCCTGCAAACAACACGCCCTGCCTGACTCACTGGAATCTGAGCTATGTCATCTGCTGTCCACGCCTCCCGGTCTCTGTCACCCCCACTCAGCCTCATCGTCCCTCACCTGTGGTACTGTGCTTCTCCCTCCCTGGACTCCCCACTTTCATGCTGTCCCGCTTAGATCCTCCTGAGTGAGCTGCTCAAAACGAAGTCTGGTCCCCCTCCCTTAAAGCCCCTCCTGTGGGTCCCCCCATCATGGCCCACTGACCAGCCTTGACCTGGCCCTGTCATTCTCCCGTCCCACTGACACGCCCTTGGGGGGTCAGACCCCCCACAGACCGTGCTCTTTCCCACCTCCATGTCCTTTCTTAAGTAGGGCCCCCTGCCTGGAAAGCCCTTTCCCTTCCCATCATGGGACAAGGCCTCGCTGCCCACTGGGCTGTATGTTCATGGGAGCAGGAAACACATGGCTTACTCCCCACCACTGCCCTGGCTCTCAGCTCAGGGGATGCCCCTCCGCAGTCTTGTCTGACCCCCGCCCCACTCTGGGCTGGAGCAGGTATATCTATGCCCCGTCAAGCCCTGGCCATGGCCCTACCATCCTATTAAATGTGTGCGTCTGGTGTGCTGGGGGTGGCCTCCGGGGGCGGGATCAGGCTCTCAGCCATCCCTGGAATCCCTCCATCGTGTTCGTCAGGAAGTACCGGGAAGGGTTTTCCACCGCAGCTGGGTGCAGGGCCGGGAGCAGCTCTGGGAGCCAGAGCAGGCTGAACCCACGCGGAGCTCCATGGAGGGGCAGCTTATGAACCGGATTTTGGAAACAGGGTGGGATGCGGGTGCGCAGAGACTCAGGCCACCGGAAGCAGCCCAGTCTATGCAAAGGCATGGGCCACAGACTGGAGTGCACGGAACTTGACAGGGAGGAGCGAGAAAAGGCCGGAGGGTCAGCAGGGGCTGCCCGTGGAGGCTCGGGGTCAGGAGGCTGCAGAGGAGCCTGGCTTCTGCAGCAGATGTGGGGCGACCTGGCAGGATGTGCGTGCGTGTCACCCACAACCCCACTGAGTCCGACTTTGGCACTTCTACACCCTCCAGCCTGCCCCATCCTGGCCCCTGATGAGATCTACCTTCCCAGACGCCGGTGCTCTGGAAGCTGACAAGGACATCTTCTTCTTGCCAGTCTCGAGACAGGTTGTACTCTTGCCTGCCAACAGAAATGCCGTGAGCAGCTCGTGGCAGAGAGGCAGGGGAGGGGGCTCAGAGGCCTCTGAACCTCGGGCTTCCGGAAGGGGCTGTCCTGGCCAAGCCCTGAGTCAGGGAGGAGACTGCCCCCAGCGACAGCGGCAGAAAACTAAAAGCATTCCTGGGGATGTCACCACGGCCTGGCCCCCCCAACACCTCAGTGGGCCTCAGTGTCCTTATCTGTGAGATGGGGGCGTTGGACTAGAGTCAGGGCAGTTCCCTTCGATTGCCGGCCAGGTGCTGTGCTGAGCATTACTCAACCTTCTCAGGTGGATCTTATGCATTTTACAATCGGGGGAAAGAGATGGCGGTCTTTCCCGGTGTCCGAGTGTGACGGTGTTGCTCTAGGGAAGCCAAGGTGATAACGAGCACCAGGTAATTTCATTACATAATCCAATTTCAGTACATATGTTTTTGTTTCCATTTCTCTGCCAAACAGACATGTCCTGTCAGATCAGCAGGCTGCCGTGGGCCTCAGCTGACTGCTCAGCTGGAAGGAGCAGAGCCTCAGGTTATTCTGACTGTGGTCCCCTCTCCCCAGGCCCAGCCCCAGCCCCAGAAGCTCACCTGTGCAGTTTTCTCTGGGATTGGCTGAGTAAGATGGCCAGGACCACCACCAAGACCACCAGTAGCACCACCATGGCCCCTACGATCCCCTACACCATGCTCTTGCTGGTGCTAAATTCACAGCTTTCTCCCCAGTGCCAGTGCGTGTCCGAGTTCAGGCACCTGGGGACACACACAAGCTCAGCATCCCTCACACCAGCATCCCACACACCAGCATCCCTCACCCACCCAGTCTCCCGAAAGAAAAAATTCAATGTCAGAGCACAGGAAACCAGCTCTCCCTCTGAGGACAGTTGCTGGGTGCTCTCCCTGACTCCCAAGGCTAAGGGGCGGGGAGGGGGTGCAGGGACCACAGATCTGCGGAGCAGGAATTCAGAATCCGAGGGCGCCGGTACCTCGTCCCAAACACGTGATGTTCACCCATCTAAACACTAAGTAGTTGGCACTTTGACAGCCTGTTACCGTGGTTTATATTTTGTACTTTAATATATGATCTCCCAAATGTAGCGTCCCAGCTACAGCGGGAGGTGGTAATGGCACGGTGGCTGGGATGATGTCAGGGAAACGAATGACAGGTGGAGATAGAGATCCATAGATACAGATTTGGAAATTGATAACTGGAACTTTTTCAGGAAGGGGCTTGCTCAGTCCTACGATGCCTGTGTCTGTAATCTGCACCTCCCTCTCCCTCTGGTGGGGTGGAAGATGGGAGACCTGGGTAGAAGAAAGAGGGGTGTAGAGGAGGGGGGAGGGGTGCCTTGCGAGCTCTGCCCACTCCCACCCTGCCCCCTTGGGTGACTGTTGGGGAGAGTGGGGCCCTGCCACCAGAGAGGGTAGATGCTGGGCTTAGAGGGAACAGGCGCTCACAGGCAATGGGGGCCACTTCGCTGAAGCTGGCACCTGCCGTGGTGACAGTTCATTTGCGACTTCGTCCCCAGGGTGCACTTGGTCACACAGGCCAGCTTCCCATTCAGATCATCCACGTAGTAGAATTGGGCGAATTCCTTCGCAACTTTCTGAGTGCATTGCTCTGGGCGTGGGGGGAGGGCAGGAAGCGTCAGCCTGGTGAACGCGCCCTCTAGCCCTCAGGTTTACCATCCACACTCTGCGGAGCTGCTTACCTTGCAGGTCAAAGCCGAACTTCACGGTCTCATTCACGAAGGTGTCCTTCTCATTGTAGCACAGGAATGAGATATCTGCCCAGGGTGGTGGGAAAGAACAAAATAGATATGGCACCTCTGCCCCCTGGGGGCAGCCAGCCTTCCCCTCCTCCTTACTGGGAACAAGACTAGCAGGATCTTGGCCATCCCCAGATGCAGCTGGGCCTGTGAGCTTGCTCAGATGGGGACATTAGGGCTGGTGACAACCTCAGCCCGGGACTGGGAGGGACTGCTGGTAGCAGCACAGAGTCTGCGGCAGGTATCCGGGCTTGACTGCTGGGGAGGGAGGTCTCTGGAGCTCCGGAAGAGAGGAGGGAGGTGAGGTGTGGGGATGGGGCTGAGACCTCCCTAAGCGACCCCTCCCATCCTTTCCCCACCAACATCAAGGGGTTTTAGGTGGGCTTACTTTTGCACGCTTCAGAATTACTGGGTAGCTTTCCGGTCTCATTCATAACCTTGGCCTTTATGATCTTAGTGAGGTTTGCAAACAGCTCCTGAAACTCTGAAGTGAAGTTTGCCTCCATGATGACTTCATGTTCCACCAGGACGCTGCCTTTGCTGGAATTAGGAATCATCAGGTACCCTGTGTTGCCCGCCCTCCCAGCAAGCAGGGCCCGAGAAGCAAGAGAGGCGATGAGGAACAATTAGCCATATGTCCCAGAGGCAGGACAGAATAGAGACTCTTCCCTCCCAGCAGGTAACAACCTAGAGGGAGGCTACAGAGTAAACCTGTGATAACAACATATGCCAAAGGGTGGGATTCATTCCTAAAAATGGAAGCTGTTGGGCAAAGATGCGGAGAAACTGAACCCTCGGGCATCGTTGGCGGGAATGTAAAATGGTGCGGCCACTGTGGAAAACAGTATGATGGTTCCTCAAAAACTTCAAAACAGAATGACCATACGGTCCAGCAATTCCACCTCTGGACATCTAGCCCAAAGAATTGAAAGCAGAGGCAGGAAGAAATATTTGTACACCCATGTTCATCACAGTGTTATTCATAAAAACTAAACGGTGAAAGCAATTTAAGCGCCCGTCAATGGATGAATGAATAAACAAAATGTAGTCTGTACACACAATGGAATATTATTCAGCCTCAAAAAGGAAGGAAATTTTGAGACGTGCTGCAACATGCATGAACCTTGAGGACATTATGCTAAGTGAAATAAGCCAGTCGCAAGAAAACAACTACTCTATGAGTATTTATGAGTAATAATAGGAGGTCCCTGGAGTAATCAAATTTGTAGAGACAGAAGGTAACGTGGTGGTTGCCAGGGGTGGGATGAGGAGGAATTGGGAGTTATTGTTGAATGGCGACAGAGCTTCAGTTTGGGAAGATGAGAAAGTTCCGGAGAAGGACGGTGGCGGTTGCGCAACACTGCGGATGGACTTAGTGCCGCTGAACCGTACACTTAAGACGGCGAATTCAGTGGTTAATGGCAGATTTTATGTTATGGGTATTTTACTACAATGAAAACATTTTTAATTAAAAAATGTGAAGTAGAAGCTATTGGATTATATTTTCAAAACCAAAAAAGCAAGCGTTCAGAAATGAAGAAACATGAAGCTGCTTTAGAAACGTTGGATTTCAACCCAGAAGCTTCTTGTTAGACAGTCAGCAATGCTCTCAGCAGAGAGAACTTGAGACGAGGTCCATCACTAGTCACAGCCGTTGTGACAGAGAAGTCAGGAGCAGGACCCAGGAGGACTTGAAACAACAAAATCCTGAGCCAGAAGGGAGATGGAGACAATGGCTCTGATGCTGGGTGGGGGTGGAGGACACTAGGCTATGGAACCCAAAGGGCCCTGGACATGTTGGGACCTGACAGCCCCCAGGCTCCCTTCCCACCCCTCTGTCTGCTTCTTTGCACTCTCCCCTCAGAGTTCTGATTCTCCTGCCTATCCTTTCAATGTTGGGGCTTCCCACGCTCCTTCCCTGGTACATCTTCGCTTCTGTGCTGTGGCGACGGCCCCGGCCATCTGGTCTACTCCCAGGGCTTCCAGCGATGTCTATCTAGGGATGCCGACACCGGTGCCTCCACTGTAGACCCTTCCCGTCCCACGTTTGACCATCAGCTGCTCCATCACTCAGCCACTCCACGTGGCTGGGCCCCCAGGCCAAACACATCATCTTCGTCTCCCATGCTGCTCTTCCTTGCATTCCTCATTTCAGCAAAGGGCACCCCGCACTCCCAGAAGCCCAGAAATCTGGTGTCGTTCCTCCTTTTCTCAAAACACCCATCACACTCCCATGATCTGCTGGTCCTGCCCCCTAAAGACCTCTCACACTGGATACTTTTCTTCTTCATTATCACCTCTCAGGTCCAGGCTGCTATCATCTCGGTCCTCTGTCCACCCATTCTCAGCCCTGTAGCCAAATTGAGTTGTCCGCAGTGCAAGTCGGATACTATCCCAATGGGCCACAATTGCTGATGCTTCACATCCAAATAGCTTGGCACAGGTTACCTTTCTAACCTCCTCTCCCACCATGACCCCTTTGTCCTCAAGCAGCCAAGTGTGCTTTATGTTCTTGGAATCTACCCTCCTTTCTCTCACCTCTAGGCTCATCGTCATTGATTTCCTCTTGTAACACTCTCCTCCTCCTTTCCTTCTACTTGGCTCATTTCTCCTCATCCTTCAAGCCTCAGCTTAGCTGTCACTTCCTCCGGGAGGATTTCCCTCCATCTCACTGAGCTTGCATTCAGGACCTCTCCCACTGCACCTTGTGTGTCCCTTACCATAACTCTAGACAGACTGCACAGCCATTCTGCTACCTGTGTTCTGCTACTCTAAGCTCCATGAAGACCAGAACCACTGTGCTCCCAGCACCTAGCACAGGGTAGGCTTTCAATACTAGTTTGTTACTTGGATGAGTGCTGAATGAATGAATGCATGGTCTCAGAGCCCTCAGGTGTTGCCTTCTAGCTAGGGGCCTTTTTGACCCAGCCAGGTGCTGATACTCTAATCATTCATGATAGGAGGAGACAGGAGAGCAGGCGAGAGAGGAGGAGCTTCCCATAGTCTATAAATCTCTCCACCCCCATACTCACAGTAGTTTCCTAATGATCACGCCGCTGTATTGTGGAAAGTCTTTGCTCCTGTAAGCTTTATCCATCTGAAAGAAACAAGACCGCTGAGCTCACAGAAGCCTGGAGTGTGCAGCAGCCCCTGTTCTCTTTCCCCAAGGAGCCCCTGTATTAGCCCATTGGAAAGAAGGAAGGGAAGGCAGAGGGATGTTCCCTCTTCCAGGATGTGTTGGAGGGGTATGGCTCAAGGAAGGAGGCTCTCAGAGGAACCGCCCCCCTCTCAGGACTTAGGCTGAAGGGACCCAAGAGCTGAGAAGCCCTGAACAGTAAGTCAAGATGAGCCCTGGCATCCCCTCTCACATTGGTGAATCTAGGCTTCCTCTGCTCTTACCTGACTCTTGAATAGTTGAACAAAATTCAGGTATGTATGGGAGGATATGTTATTTAGGTCTTCTGTGAATTTCTGTTGTTACTTTCACTCTCACCTCTACAGCGGCATTGAGTTTTTCTGGGGCTTCTGTGGGAAGAGGACACATTATGCTTGAGTTTTTCTGGGGCTTCTGTGGGAAGAGGACACATTATGCATGGGACAGCAACCTCCCAGTAATGCCTTCCAGGATTAGTTAATTCTTCATCTATTGGCTTTGGGGAAGTAGAGAGAGTGTGTAGGAGGGAGGATGGAAACTCAAAAGGCAGGTAGGAGTAGCTGAAACTTCTGCCCCTTGCCTCTGTATACCAGGAAGAGCTAGTGGCCAGGATCACAACCTAGTGAGACCTAAGTGGAGGCCTCCAGATGATCATCCCGATGAGAGAGGCAGGTTAGCTAGTGAAAAGGACCCAGAAGAGGGAGGCAGAAGGTCCATGTTCTACCTGTGTTTTGGCCTGGGTGAAAGTCACATTTTCTCCTCTACCTGCACAATTAAGCAGTGGTAGCAAATGATCCTTCCAGTGCTGCCCTCCTATTTTAAGTGGTTAAGGGATGTGGGGATGATCTACAAGTCTCAGGAAAGGTCTTTACCTATGAATAAGTATTCCAAGAGGGACTGACACTGGTAACCAAAGTAGCCTTGGGTACAGGCACATTCTTCTCCGTTCCAAGTGGCCCCATTGTGGCACTGCCCTGAGAAGGGGTAGAACATTCACAGAGGTTACCATGGAAGCCCCAAACACAAAAACATTGACTCCTGTTCCAAGTCCCATCATTCAGACACTGCATTGAAAGATGGGGATGGGACCAGATGATCATGCAGCAACCGAGATCCATTTGTCACCACCTCAACCCCCAGGAGAGAGTAGGGAAAGGAAGAGGGACAACAGAGAGGAAGGAAGCAAGAGCTAAAAGAGGACACACAAAGGGGCTTCCCTGGTGGCGCAGTGGTTGGGAGTCCGCCTGCCAATGCAGGGGGTACGAGTTTGAGCCCTGGTCTGGGAAGATCCCACATGCCGTGGAGCAACTAAGCCCGTGTGCCACAACTACTGAGCCCACGAGCCACAGCTACTGAAGCCCGTGAGCCTAGAGCCCGTGCTCCGTGACAGGAGAGGCCCACACACCGCAGCGAAGAGTAGCCCTGGCTCGCCACAGCTAGAGAAAGCCTGCGTGCAGCAGCAAAGACCCAAAGCAGCCAAAAATAAAATAAATAAATTTTTTAAAAAAAGAGGACACACAAAGAAAACAAGGGCCCTACAAATCAAAGAGGCACTGGAAGTGTGGAACAAGACCACAAGGAGTACAAAACTGATTAGCTGATAAGGGAAGATGAGCAGGAGGAACCCACAGAGTGACAAACAAGGAGACTTACTTGTTGTCATAGCTGGAGAGTGGGTTGTCATCACAGCTGTGTGTGTACCAGTGAGTGGGGGACGCAGAGTTGAAATGGTACTGAAACCAGGGACTGGAGCACCGGTGGAGCCAGGTGAAGTGGAGGACAGAGGAGGAGAAAAGCCGGAAGTTGACTCCTCTTTGGCAGTCATGGTGATAGGTTCTGAGACAAAAATGTGGGTAGAGATCTCACTGGGGCTTAATGCGGAAGGACTTGCATTGTATGTACTATGCAAAGAAGGGGTAGAGAATGATGGTGTGGACCCCTCTGTGGAGGTTGTGTAGAAAGTGGATCCTGGAGGAGAAGATGTGGTCATGTGTCCATAACCACCAGAAGTGATTAAGGATTCTCTAGGCCTTGATGTGGAAGCAGAAATTTCATTCCCTTCAGTAACAGTGCTGTTCAAGGTACCGGTAGGTTTTGATGAATCAGGAGTAGAGGTAGAAAATGTGGTTTCCTTGGTGAGGCCTGTGGTTGTCTGTGCAGAGACAGAGGGGGTGGTAAACAGCTGGCTGGAGCTTGAAGAGGAAGCAACGCTACCATAATGCCCAGGATAGGATGTTCCAGACGAAATGGTTGATTTCGATGATTTGGAAATGGTTGTGAGGACCGAGGGCATTTCAGTAATTGCTGTTGTGCTGTGTCCAGTGCTGGAGGTGGTGGTAGAAAGTTGCTCAGAACTTAAAGGTGTAGAAGGTGAGGAGTAAGAGGAGAGTGTGTGTGTTGATGGCGCTGAGAGAGTCGTGGACGCAGTGGTTTCAATATAAAATGTCGTTGTTTGTTCATCACCACTGGATGTGGTAATGGATTCAACTGGACGTGAAGTGGACACAAGACTTCCATCCCCTTTAGAAACTGTTGTTGTAGGTGAGTCCATGAGCTGAGGAGAATCAGATATGGTGTTGTGATCTGTGGTTTTCTGAGTGACAACAGTGGCAGTCTGTCTTGATCCAGCTGGGCCAGTGAATGTCTCTCCATCGCTTGATGGGGCTGTAGAAATCCCAGCAACTGTGGTGTGGAAACCCTCAGAAGACACTGTGGATTCAGACCAACCAGACATGGTGATGGAACTCCCAGGGCCCGTGGTTGGGGAACCCTCATAAGAGAGTGTGGATTCAGACCAACCAGACGTGGTGGTGGAGCTCCCAGTGGCTGTGGTGAGGGAACCCTCAGAGGAGACTGTGGGCTCAGACCAACCAGAATTTGTGGGGGAACTTCCATCCCCTCTGGTGGGGGAACCCTCAGAAGAGATGGTGGATTCTGACCAAGTGGAAGTCGTGGTGGAACACACAGTGCTTTCGCTGGAAGCAGAACTTGGATTGCAAGTTGTGGTTGTCTCTCCTGGAATAAAATAAGTGGTAGACAGTTGATGAGGACTTGAAGGGGATGCAGTTCTTCCTCACTTTCGGTATAGGTGGTCAGAGGACTGTTGTTAACAAATCTGAAACGTGTCTAGAGAATTGTTTCTTTAGTGAGTGTCGTGGCTGTTTGTCCAAAGACTTGAGTGGCGGTTGATTCACCAGAACCAGAAGGTGATGAAGCCCCTATATTAGCAGTAGTATGGAAGGTGGCAGACGGAACTGATCATTCTTAGAGTATTGTAGGAGAAGTGGATTGCCCGGTAGTAATTATGGCTGACGGTCCATCACCACTAGAAGAGTATAGGAGTCACCGGGACTTGTTTTGTGGACATTCTTGGTTAAGGTGTTTGCAGACGACACAGTGAATTGGGAAAACTCAGAGATGATACTTTGGTATGTGATTTTGTTACTGAGTTTAATGGCAGTCTGTCCCAGGCTGCCTGGGACATAGCTCGTCAGCCTATGACACTGAAGCATGGCTTTCCTTTTCAGGGGTATAGGATGCCCCTATGTCAGGGGCATCTGTAGATATGGATAATTTACCAATGGTGATCTAGACCTTTGTCTCTTCTGTTGAGTATAGTAGTTTATTTATAGGGCAAAGTATCACTAGCTAATATTCTGGGGGTTAATGTGATTTATGACTTGAATTGTTAGTTGTATGGCTGTGGATTTTGACAAATCTGTATGTTCATATATATGCACATATATACATATATATACATATATACACATACATACATGTATATGATTTTTCTCAACCCACAGTGTCATCTGCAAACACCTTAAATAAGAATGCCTCCACATCAATTATATATGTGTACTGTTACCCAATATTGCCTGTACATTCCTCCCAGGCACCCAGAGACATGTTCATTTCCTTTGGCACTCCTGCATAAATTCAAGCTGAAATTAGTACTCACATACCCCCTGCACATTCCTTTTGCCCCTCACATTCTGTGATTTGCAGGCCACACACTCACCTTCCGTCATGTGGCTGACACTTAGTCTGACAAATCTCTCTTCACGATCCTTTACATGTGAGATTCCTCCTCTACCCCAGCACTTCCCACTGACCCAGGAGGAATAGGAGAGCTAAGGCAGTCACACATCACTGTGGCTAATTCATCCCCTGTCCTTTCTCTCCAGATACACTTACACAGAGGCTAGCCACGCTACCTGGAATACTACCACCACTACCTGGCTGTCCTGTGACCCCGGCGACTGCCCAGATGAGCTCTTCCTCCACCCTGGTCCCACAGCCCACTCAATGGGCTGCAGCTCTCTGATAATGGGAGCTGGGCTTGCACCCTGGGACTGGAGGGCTTCTTCTGTGTTCTCTGTGCCACTAAGAACATGTGACTGCACATGTGAGACTCTATTTTCCTATGGAAGTTGGGACTATAATCTCTGGCTCCTCTTCACCCTGCCTACAAGACGAATAAGATCGAATATGGTTAGAATCTTTGTGACAATTGTGCCATAAATCTAGGGATTCTTAGGAATTCCACAGGATGGTGTATAGAAACCTCCTTGAGAGGGCAGGGCATGTGACCTCCTGTCCCTCCTGTCGGTCCCCCACCCCTCTGCAAAGATGCCCTGGGGCTGCATCTTTCTCACCTCTCAGGAAGGTGGACTTTGGCCCCTGGCAGAGAGGACTGTGGAGGCCGTCAAGGCAGTGGCACCCTCTGCCCTACCAGACGCTCCCATTTTCACAGGGTCCTAAAAGAGGCAGACAGTCACAGGGAGAGGCCAGGAGCTGGACCAGGACTGGAGGCCAGGGTAGTGGACAATTAGCGAAGATATGTCATTCACACCAACAGTTCTGGATTGTTGGCTTTGCAGAGCTACCATCAGAACATTAAGGGAGAGACTTCCCTGGTGGTCCAGTGACTAAGACTCCATGGTCCCAATGCAGGGGTCCCAGGTTCGATCCCTGGTCAGGGAACTAGATCCCGTGTGCCGCAACTAAGACCAGGAGCAGGCAGATAAAAAAAAATTTTTTAAAGAAAAAGAACATTAGGGGAAGAGTGATATCAAATCGTTGATTAAGGCAGTTCGGGTCAAAGGTGGCATAATGCCTATGATTTGTGGAATTCTAAAGTAATGTAAAAAATTGACAAGATTGCTTGGTTGTTTTTAAGTCAGTAGATATGTTTGTTTTGCCCAATCCTCTTGCCTACGGTGTTAGGTTTTGCCTAATTCAGCATGGGGAAGAGAAGGGGCTGAGCTGAGAGGCTGCCAGCGGTGGAGGTGGGGGCTCCCTGGGGCTTGGGTATGAAGAGGATCAGAGAGAGAGAGAGAGAGAGAGAGAGAGAGAGAGAGAGAGACCACACATGGGGCCTCTGGTCAACCCAAAGCAGAGGGTAGCAGGGCTCAGAGTAAACCCAGGCTGGCGGACAAACGAGCCCCTACCCCTCACGGGGGGTCCTGGCCCCCCAGTGCAATTCGGGGGCAGTCAAGGCCCATTTGAAGGGACAGTGGGAGTCAACAGGGTGGGAGAGGGAGGGAACCACCCTTCTGCCTTTCTCAGAATGCTTTGAAAAGAAAGTAATATCGAAGCTGTCTTTTTCCCTTCTTCTTTAAAAAGAAGGGGTTTGTGGACTTAGGCATTACAAATTTTACTGGACTTTTTAAGTTATAAAAGTAGACTATTTTTGTTGAGAAAGTCAAACAATGAGAAAGCATATAAAGGCAATTTATGATCGTGTCCCTAACTGAGTCACAAAGCATAAATAGGGGTGGGGAGAGGTGACATTTATTGGCGGCCTATCAAATTCCTGTGTAGCCGTATCACAACTGTAACTCAATGACTGTGTATGTAATTCCCTTTGCCCCTCTCTGAGCACATAGAGAACATTTCTGCCCCGTTCAGCCTGAACCAGAGTGGGTGCTCCATGAGCACGTCTTGAGTGAAGGAGAGAATGAATACTGGAAAGTCTACCTGACACTTCTTCTTAGTTATTTAATGTAGCCCTGGGAGGTAGACATGAATATTCCTGTTTCACACCTGAATTGAGGTCCTAAGGGTTAAATATTTTCCGAGTTCACCCAGCTGGAAGGTAGAATTCAAGCACAATCTGAAGGTAGGGTTTACTTTTAACACAAGAAAAGGGTTTCTCGAGTGGCGAAGAGGAAAGAAAACGTTTCAGGCGGGGGGAACAGCATGTGTGGAGGCTCAGAGTACATGTTTGGGGCGGAGCTAAATACTGAGAGACCAGAGAGGGCAGAAGGAAGGCTGGCAAGGTGGGTGTGAAGCCAGCTCTGGACTTGACTCAGCAACAGTGGAGAACATCCAGCAAAAGGCCATGGTCACAGCTGTGCCTTAGGAGCAGAGCCCTGGAGTGAAGGGCAGTGAGGGCAGAGGCATGGAGGTTGATTGATGAGCCCACGGCAGTTACATAGTGGGACGCCGGGGGCCCCAGTGAAGGCCAGGACACTCGTTGGCATGGCCTCTGGACAGGCTCTCTTTGGTCTTTATTCCTGAATTCACACCATTTACTCCCTTTTACTGCCACCCACGTCTTCGCTATAGTTGCCAACCAGCTTGAGTGCCCAAATCCCTGTCCTTTTCACCAGGCTGCCCTTCCTCCTGGAATTTCTCATCTCCTTCAGGTCCTAAGACACCACTGCCTCCTAACCACCCTTCTCCTCCCTGGTGCTGTTCTTTCCTGCTCACGATCTAACTGAGACCCTCAAGATAAAGGCTCTGGGGCTTCCCTGGTGGCGCAGTGGTTGAGAGTCCGATGCAGGGGACACGGGTTCGTGCCCCGGTCCGGGAAGATCCCACATGCCGTGGAGCGGCTGGGCCCGTGAGCCATGGGCGCTGGGCCTGCGCGTCCGGAGCCTGTGCTCCGCAACGGGAGAGGCCACAACAGTGAGAGGCCCGCGTACCACAAAAAAGAAAAAAAAAAAAAGATAAGGGCTCTGCCGTATCCCCCACCTTCCTGGCAGCAACCCCCTCCATGCTCAAGGCTTTCACTCATTTCTGGGAGGGACAAGAAAAAGGCACCCTAGACAGTGCCCTGTGAAGAGCTTCAGAACCTTCCCAGCCTGAGATTCTGGTGGGCACGTCACCCCCAAAGGATGCGTCAGAGAAGTTGAGCAAACTCCTTCCCAAAGTCAACCTCCAGGGTCAGAAGATGTTCCACCAGGAAGCTGAGCAAAGGAAAAACACAGACATTCTCCACAGAAACAATTTACATGGCCAATAAGCCTATGAGAAGAAAATGGTCAACTTCACTGGTAAGCTTATCACATTGCACCCCGCTCTGTGATGTTAAGTAACGTAGCTGGTATTGGTTGCGGAATAAGATGCTGATGGACGTTAGCTTAGTATCATATTTCTAAAGGATAATTTGAAAATGTGCATCAGGGATCGTGGCAGAGCCATACCATTTTAATGATTCCACTTCTAGTTACTGACCCTAAAGTAAAGTAATCTGATGCAGATTTTTTTAAAAAATGTTTTACGAGAAGGTTTATTGCATCATCATCTATGAAAAATTGGGGAAAACCTGTCCAAGAATAAAAGAATAGGGGCCCATAGAATAAATCTAAATACCTATTCAGAAAAAGACCAAAATGTTAGCAATGATTATCTGAGTGGTAAGCTTAAGAGAGATTTTCCTCCTTTTGTTTGTCTATATTTTCTAAATGTTCTACCATAAATAGGCATTCACGATATAACGTCTAAACATAATAAATGCATATGCTGTAAAAATTAAAACTTAGGTGTGCCCAGCACCTTGGAGAACTCATGCAAAATCACTAATAATTCCCAAGCTGGGATTCCCCACACCTTTGTGATCAAAATGCTTTAACAAAAATGATCTAATGCCTGTGTTGCACTAGCCATCCAAGACACCAGCTCTCCTACCAAACAAGTAAAATTTTACTTTCTTGTCCTGTGTACAGTTCTTATTGCTTCTTTCTTTAAAAGATAATCATTTGAGTTAGGCAGCTGGTTTGCCAAGCAAGTTTTTCACTTGGTGGCATTCTTGGGAAAAAGCCCTCGAAAACACCTTGGGACAAGTTTGAAGATCGCCACCTCGATATAAGACGGTCCCCTCCTACCACCTCCAAAACACATTTCTGCTTGTGGTGGCTCAGCGGGGTCCATGGGAGCAGCCCTGAAGGGTGGGGTGTGGAGTGGGGGGCACACCTGTGAGGGCAGGTGCTACCCAGCTACGGGATCTTGTGCAGTTAACCTCTCTGGACTTCCATTTCCCCGGAAAATGGGGATGAATGATGCCTGCCTTCACCACCCTTCTCATTCTAGAACAGGGGTCCCCAACCCCCGGGCCGTGGACCGGAACCAGTCCGCAGCCTGTTAGGAACCGGGCCGCACAGCAGAAGGTGAGCCACGGGCAGGCGAGCGAAACATCATCTGCCGCTCCCCATCGCTCCCCATTGCTTGCATCACCGCCTGAACCAACCCCCCGCTCCCCACCTCCTGTCCGTGGAAAAATTGTCTTCCACAAAACCGGTCCCTGGTGCCAAAAAGGTTGGGGACCACTGTTCTAGAAGATCCTACAAGAGAAGCCATGTGGGAGCCACTAGGCTGTGTCACTCAGTCCTGGGTGTACTTTCAGCCCTGCCACACACAACCTCAGTGACTTGGGCCTGTCTCCTTTTCTGGAAGGTCATTCCCACCTGGCAGAGTCACCTTAGGGGTGAGACAAGGCCGGGGCCACCTTGCCTCCGTCCCCCACCCCCTGCCCTGCACACACCTGTGGCGAATGAATGGGCTTCCCGGCTTTCTAGCACCAGCAGCCAGTGCCACCTGCCGCTGCCCCTGCCCACTGCCTCCCTGAAGGGCTGCTGCTCTGATTGCTGTAGAAGCATGGTATAGTGGGTTGAATTATGTCCCCCCAAAAGATATGTCCAAGTCCTAATCCCCATATAACCTTGAGGGTGACCTTATTTGGAAATAAGGTCTTTGCAGATGTAATTAAGTTAAGGATCTCAAGATCAGATCATCCTGGATTTAGGGTGGGCCCTAAATCCGATGACTGGTGTCCTTATAAGAGAAAGGCAAGGGGGATTTGACACAAACAGGGAAGCAGGCTATGAGAAGACAGATGCAGAGGTTGGAGTGATGCCACACAGCCAAGGAACGCCAAGAACCACCAGAAGCTGGAAGGGACAATGAGAGCCTTTGGAGGGACCAGGCCCTGATGATACCTTATTTTGGATTTCTGGCCTCCATAGCTATGAGAGAATAAATTTCTGTTGTTTGAAGCACAAAGTCTATCGTAATTTGTTGTAGCAGCCTCAGGAAACGAACACACACGGACACCCCCAGTTAGAGCAAGTGGTAAAGAATGTGGGCTCTGGAGCCTGACAGCGTGGGTTCCCATCCTGGCTCCTCCACCTGATAGATGGGAAGCCTTGAACTAGTTAGTTAACATCTCCATGCCTCAGTTTCCCCATGTATAAAACAGAAATCAGTAACAGTGCTTCTTCCCAGGGTCGCTGGGAAATTTAACTGAGATATCACTTAGAACACTGTCTAGCATGTCGTAGGCCCTCAGTGAACACCAGCAGTTCTGCTCATTTAGTGTCATACCCAGACAGCGGGAGGCGTGGCTTCCTGATGTGTTGTACCCAGGGAATCTGTTTGTCACTATTCCAGTTCTGTCCATAGCTACGTATGGCTTTGTCAGTTCTGAAACTGTCTAAAGGCTTTGAGCATCTATTACTACTCCCTCCCTGTACTCCCCGTCAGCCAGCAAACTCCAGTGTCACCTCTCCCTACAGGCTCCCAGATCAGCCCAGGCGGACGGCCTCTGAGTGGCACCCCCTTCACCCTCCTCCACCGGGGCCCCTCTCGGAGCCTCAGCGCCAGCCCTGGGTTGTGGTTCTTTCTGCCCCGTTCCCGTGTTTCTGTCTAATAGACAAGACTATAAACTGGCTTATTCATCCTACCTGGTTCAGAGCACCTGCCCGCGCAGAGCCAGGTCTCCTGTGTTTGCTGAATGAGTAAGTTTATTACTCTGTGTAAAAGACACTAAACATAAGCCCACCCTATGGCTCAGTGACTCTACTTCCAGTTATAAATCCAAGAGAAATGAGTGCATGTGTCCATCCGAAAATGTGTACAAGATCTGTAGCAGCTTTATCCATAACAGCAAAAACAAAAAAAACAACTACTGCCTTTTAATTGCTCTCAATTTATGTCACCTACGCTTCAAAGGTTGCCCCTTTGTCTACTGCGAACAAGTCTGTTGTGGCCTTCACCACACTTTTTTTCTTTTTTTAAACCCCACATTTGTTTATTTATTTGGCTGTCATGGGTCTTCGTTTCTGTGCGAGGGCTTTCTCTAGTTGTGGCGAGCGGGGGCCACTCTTCATCGCGGTGCGCGGGCCTCTCGCTATCGCGGCCTCTCTTGTTGCGGAGCACAGGCTCCAGACGCGCAGGCTCAGTAGTTGTGGCTCACGGGCCTAGTTGCTCTGCGGCATGTGGGATCTTCCCAGACCAGGGCTCGAACCCGTGTCCCCTGCATTAGCAGGCAGATTCTCAACCACTGCGCCACCAGGGAAGCCCACTGCGCCACCAGGGAAGCCCCACCACACTTTTATACACTGAACGTTTCCACTTCCACTTTCACCTTTCTAGACTCCAGAACTCTGACCCCTTGAGGCTCTTGCACTTGGTGCCTGTTCCCTGCTGCCATCCCGAGCAGCTCCCCTCCCCCACCCTTCCTAGGAACACTTTGGAGCTTCATGTACACAAAACAGGACACAGACTCCAATCCTCAAGTTGATCCCTGGTGTTGTGTGGTCTTTGCGGCCCTTGCAGCACATGGAGAATGGAGAATTCTAGACCATGTCCCTATCTTTATCCTCCTTCCTGAGTCCCAGGCCTCTAGGAAAGCTCCATCCAGAAATTCCATGCTCACCCCAAGCTCAACGGGCCTGCCTGGAGCCCTTTGTCAACCACCAAAAAGAATCTCCTGCTTCCCAGTCACACAGGTTCTAGAACCATCTATCTTGGTGCCCATCATCAAGAGGAACCTTCCTCTCTATTTCCAAGGAACTTGGGTTCCCAGCTGGACCCCCATGGCCTCATGCCAGGATGGCTCCCAACGTCCCTCTTTGCATCTGTCCTGGCAGGGGTGACCCACCCCTGCTCTGTCCTTGCAGGTCCTCTGGTGTCTAAAAGCCTCCACCTGGTTTTGATGCTCCTGTTACCCAAAGGTATTCCCTCACCAACCTGCTTTCCCCACCGGGCACATGCCCCTCACCTTGGGGACATTCCTACACCTCGACTCCCCTGCACAGCCCTGCAGTGTTTTTCTACTTTCTCAGGCTGCCATTCCTTCTCCCCACTGTTCAGTTGTCCAAGACTTCATCAGTCCTCTTGGTGAAGTGGGGTACCAAGAGGAGGGAGCAGATGAGAAACAGAAAACCACATATGCCACCAGCGGTCTCTGATCTGACTTGTGAAGAGGACCCAGAATGCACGCAGTGGGCTGGACGTATCGCAGAGGGCTGAGGGCCTCCAGTGCAGCACAAACCCAGTGTCACATGGGTGAGGCCATGCTAATTGTCACATAATCATGGGTCATGCTGGTCCCAGGTAAGTCACTCGCCCTCTCTGAGTCTCTCTTTCCTGTCTGCCTTCCTTTCCTTTCATAATTTTCCCGATGAGTCATACAGGCTACATGCTCTGAAATGGCTTTGTAAATAGCAGAGCCTTCTGCGAGTAGGGGGCTGGGGGGCTTGGGGTATCATCAGACCTGGTGTCCCCCAGAATGGCCCTACTTGCCTGAACTCCCCACTCCTGATGGCTTTGTGCATTTATCAAAGATAGATGCTTTTGACTCCTTGGCGCTCTAATGGATTCAACATGATCTTTTCCATGCAATTATGAGCACCTTGCAATAATTTGTGTGGGTGGCTGTCTCTAAGGCATGGCGGGAGAAACAGAGGCAATGCCCTTGCTGATTTCTGGGTCCTTCATCACTGTCATTATCATCCCCACCATCCCTCTCCTCAGTGTCTGCCTGGGGAGCAGGGATGGGAGGACCCCTCCTAAGGTTGACCCCCTTCCATAGCTTCCTTTTCTCTGTATATTAGCTTAAGGCTAAAATGTCTTTAATTAACATATTTTCATAATGTCCCTAAAGCCACGAAGTTCACACCGCCAGTCCTGGCTCCTCTCCCCTTGGCTTCTCCCAGCCAGCGCTGCTGCCCCCAACATGTCTTGGTAGGGGAGGAAGAAGTACATTAAGGCATGGTCAGCTGAGGTGGCCCCTAGGGGCCTAAGTTCCTGCGTGGCTTCTCTCACAGCCGCCCTGAAGACCTCCAAGGCCCCCGGCCGCAGCTCCCACCCTCCCACCCACCCACTTGCCACCGCTCATCACACACCATGCATGTCCTTCAACTCAAGAGATGCCTCTTTCACCTGGCACCTTGGGCTCACTCCCCCAATGCCCCTCACCCCAGCATCTGCCCTGCTCACACCTTCCCAGGGGCACTTCCCTGTCTCGGGGGAACCAGAAGGTCTGTTCCGCATGAGGGAACCCACGGGAATCAGCTTGTAACCAGTCTCTTCCGAGACAAACGGCCGTGAAAAGGTTTAACACGGACCACAGAGTCTGTCTCTCCCTCAGCCTTTCAGCCATTTCTAACCAGAGGGGCTGTCCCTGGCACCCCTGAGGCTCTCCCCAGGCAAGGAGGGAAGCTGCTGGATACCCCGTGGACTCCTGCCCTCCCTGGCCAGGGCTGGCAGCCTGTGCAGTGTCTCTGTGAGGTTTGGAAAGAGCCGACCCTTAGGCTGGGGCAGACCCCAGGATGAGGGCAGGCAGAGCCCCCCGTTTTCCCAGGGGGAAGCCTGGAGAACAGAATGGGTGGATTCCAGCTCCCACTCAGCCCCGGGGTGGGGCTTGGTGCAAACTCTCAACAGCACAGCACAGCCCAGACCCCTTCCTCCTCACCCGCGGGTCTCCGGGGTGACCCTTTTAGCTTCCAAAGGCGGGATGAGGTCATGGCCTGGGTGTCCAGCCCTTGGGCAGCCCCCTCCCCTGAAAAGCGAGGGAGGGAAGGAAGAAGGGAGGCTAGCCACCTGCAGCCCTGCCTGAGGCCGGCACACACCGGGACCACCGTGGGGCTCGGGCTGTATCTCACTCACCTGATGTCGTGGATGTGGCAGTGTCGGACGCCCAGAGCCAGAGAGCCATTGACAGGATCCAGGTCGCCAGCATCTCCCTGAGAGTGAGGCCCTGGGTGTAGGATCTTCGCACATCAGAAGAAACTAAGAAACGAGTGCCTCCCGGGGAGGGGTCAGCCATATAAAGGAGCCCAGAGACCTTTGCCTCAGGAAGGACACTGCCTGGCCCCGGGTGGAGGTGAGACGATGGGGTTGGTGGGTGACACGGGGAGTTGGCCAAAGGGCAGACGGTCAACCCTCCTCCTCTCTAAGAGACCTGAACCTCCCTCTGCGGGATCTCTATAGTGCGGAAGCCAGAGTCATGGGAGGGGCAGGGCAGGAGGAAGGGACAGGCAGCAGAGGCGTGAGTGCGCGATGGTTGCTGAGATGCGAGGGCCAAGAAACCCAGGGAGACGGTGACTACGGAGGGAGGGTCAACAGAACCCTAGAAGGAGCTGCCAGAGGGACCAGGCCAAGTGAAGGACCCTCCGCCCTTACTCCCAAGAGGCCCCCCTTCGGGCCTTCCTTCCTCACCACCCACTTCGAGCTGGCCCCTTCTGAAGAAGGGCAGTGCCTTCCCCCGGGCCACCTCTGACCACCAGCGCTTCTCCTGGGTGGGACTTCCACTCGCACCTGAGGCTTTATGGTCCTGGTCTCTACCCACACACTGGCCACTGTCAGTCTCTCTCCTGTCCTGGACAAAGGTCCCGGGGGTCGTTCCGACACCCCCACCCGGAGAACCTCGTTCTGCCAGCCCTGACCACCCTCAGCTCAGTCCGACAGCCTGCTGCTGCCCACAAAAGTGGAAACAAGAGGGCCCCAGCCCCAGGCGTGGCAGGCCCTGGCGTGAGTGTGTCTGCCACCCAGGTTTGTAGTCTCAAGGTCTTTCGGGATGCCTGGCTCACCTATCAGCGCCAATGACAGCTGACTCAGCTGGAGTCACCCACCTCCCCGACTCAGCCGTAAGCTCTTAACGTCAAGGGGCACAGATGACAAACCCAACAGGCTCCCACCACCTGCTCCCACCCATTCCCTTAGAAAATGGGTCCTCCGATCTCGACGTTCCCTTTGAGGACGGTTATGGTCCCTGAGAGCTGCCCACGGAACCCTTCATTCCTTGCTGGGAGAAACCTGCGCTCCCAGGCCCTCCTACATCTCCTGACATCCTTGTTCCTCAACCGAGTGGAAGCACCAGAGTGTGAGAAAGAGAAAGACACAGAGCAGTTTCTTTTACAATAAATGCTATATTATGTTCAGTTGGGAGAACGGGAGACTTGCAGACTTCCTGTCCCCAGGTGAGTGAGGTCTTCCTGCAAAGGAGGCTGGGGGCTTCTGTCTTCAGAGGTTATTGCAGGGATGGGGGTGAGACCAGGGAGAGGAAGGGAGGAAGGGGTGGGGAAGGGGGTAGGAATGGGGGGAAGCACTGAGGGAGGGGAGGGAGAGTTAGGGGAATGAGGAGGAGGTGCTGGAGGAGCTTTCCCACCTCAGGACCCCACTTCCTCTCATCCTCAGGGACCTGGGGGTGACAGGAAGAATGGAGCCTCATAATGGGGGACCTGGCCTAGGGAGCACCACCTGGGGGTCCTAAGATGCAGAGGGCATCTGTACCTAGCTAGGGATGGGGGGAGAAGAGGAGGGAGGATTTAGGACTGGGGCACTGAGATGCGGGGGGCAGGGGGGTATTTAGGGCTGAGGGTACAGGGATGGGGAAGGGGAAAGTACGGAAACTGGGGGAGATGCAGGGCTGGGCACTGGGCTATTGGGGAGAAGTGACTTAAGAAGTGGGTTCAGAGGGGAGAAAGTTTAAGGGATGGGGGCAAGGGGTGCAAGGGGAGTTATATAAGGAGAGGGTAGGAGGATGGGGCGGGCTGCAGGCTGGCTGCATGTACAGGGTGAGGACCCGGCAGTAGGGATGCACCCAGGAAAAGGAGAAATGGAGGCCTGAGCCCTGGGGAAGGACATGGGGATTGGGGATCTCAGAGAAGCCATATAAGCATGAGGGCCGACACAGGAAGGTGCATTGGGACAGAGGTCTGACCAAGCACATCTGGTTTTCACAATAATCCCACAAGGTATTAGGACGAGTGGGCCACACTCTTTTTTTATTTTTATTTTTTGCGGTATGCGGGCCTCTCACTGTTGTGGCCTCTCCCGTTGCGGAGCACAGGCTCCGGACGCGCAGGCTCAACGGCCATGGCTCACAGGCCCAGCCGCTCCGCGGCATGTGGGATCTTCCCGGACCGGGGCACAAACCTGAGTCCCCTGCATCGGCAGGCAGACTCTCAACCACTGTGCCACCAGGGAAGCCCGGCCACACTCATTTTACAGGTGACAAAACCGAGGTTCAGAGAAGTGACTGACTTGTCCAAGGTCCCAGAGTGGAAGAGCCTGGATTTGAACTGGGTCTCCAGGTGGGTTTCACACAAGTTGGGAGAAGGATAGGGGTCAGGGGGAAGTCTGATGCTGCCCAAGGAAACCAGGAGACTGAGCCGCAGGAGTCCGCAGCCATCTCTTCAGAGGCAGTGCAGATGGTTCCCTGCACTGTCCGTGGCAGCGTGGAGAAGGCAGCGTGGGGCTCACAGTGAGGTCAAGTTCACCTCAGGTTTGTGGAAGTGCAGCTGCCACAGAATTTGTGAGACAGGCAGTGAGAAGAGGAAGCCACCCAGCAGAGGCCGGCTAGAAGGTCACCGCCTCCTTGTCCCTGCCCGGTCCCTGTCCTGAGAAGGAGGGCATCGGGAGCTGGACCTGGGAGCACTCCTTACCGCCACCCCACCTTGCCCCCTCACCGTCATATTAGTGTCCACGTTCTCCAAGGCCACATAGAAGTTTTCATCTTTAAATAGAGAGAAAAGAGAACGGGCGGTGGGGGGGGAGAGGGAAGAGGTGGGGAGCAAAGAGGAGGGAAGGAAACGTCAGGAAGGCAGGGCCAAGGGGGCTCCTGTGCCCCTGCGCCTGCCCTGCGGGGACGGCCTGTGCACGACCTGGGCCTTAGAAGGGGGCGCGGAAGCCACGAAGCAAACTCTGGGGCAAGAGGTATATGCCTGTCTTGGGCAAGAGAGGTCCTCCTGTCCTGCCCAGGCCAAAATGGTACACAGGGAAGCCCCCGTCTCCCTTCCCCAGGAGACAGGACTCACTTGTTCTGTCATTCTCGAAGCCCAAGTTAGAAAAAGTCTTCACGGTGCTCTCATCACAGGTCTCGAACCACTTGCTGTCGTCCCAGGACCTGCCAGGCGGGCGCTGCATCGTCAGGGCAGGGCCGCCCGGTCTGGGACCCCTTTGCGGCCCTCAGCCCTCCACCCCCAGCGCACTCACAGGCCTCCGCCTTGGCCGCGCCTCCTCCACGAGCGCGCGACGAAGACGCTCAGCACCCCCAGCAGCAGCAGCAGCAGCAGCGCCGCGGTCCCCGCCAGGCCTCCGACAAGCGCCCTCCAGGAGACGGTCACCTCGCAGCGCGAGCCCGAGAACCAGTGCGTGTCCGTGGAGAAGCAGCTGCGGGGAGCGTGTCACAGGTCACACGCCCTCACCACCTCCTCGGCTTGGTCCGCTAGTGCCCCTGGACCACGCAGGTACTAGCAGGTGGGTGACCCGGGGGCCAGGGGGCGGGGCCTCTGGCGGCGCCGGCTGAGCGGGGTCGGGTGATTGGCTCAGCTGGCTGTGGGCGGGGCCTCACCGGCAATAAGGACCGCTCCTCTGCAGAACGCACTGGCCCTGACGACAGTCGATGGCGCCGTCCACGCCCGCCGTGCATTTGGTGACACACTGGAGCTTGTTCTCTTTCAGCCAGGGGAAGTAGAAATCCTCGTAGCCCACGGCAGCAACGCGGCGACAGATGGCTGGGGGATAGGAAGGGGGTTGCAGAGGCAAAGACTTCATCCACTGTACTCTGGGGCCAGGCTATGAAATGACTCTGAAAATGGATGAGAAGCACTACATTTCCGAGGGTGGGGTGTCGAGGGGTAGACCTTGGGATTAGATGAGGGAAGGGCAGGCCCCTCACCCTCTCCTCACCTTCTCTGCTGGTCCTCAGGTGGAAGCTACTAACAAGGGCCAGGCAGGCAGCACTGCCGGGTCCGTATCACTTGCCTCCCCAGAAGGTCTCCCCATCCTCCCTAGGGAATTTCAGTGGACAGATGTCCCTTGTGGGAGGGGTCATGGCCTCTTGGAGCCGCTTAGCCCTTTGCCCTCCCTCTCACCTTCCCGGGATAGCTCCGTCCTCGTGCTGTTGTTCACCTTGATGGAGTCAGGCTTAAAACACAAGACTGGGGGCGGGGCGGGGCGGGGGGACACACAGGCACAGGTGGGATTGGGGGCAGGCACAGGGAGGGGCAGAGAGGGCTCTGTCAGTATGGAGGAGGTGTGAATGGGCAACAAGGGAAGACCCCTTTGGACTCCCTCATGTCCCCTGAATAGTCAGGGGTCCTCAGCCACCCTGGAAACCTTGAGCAGAACTGTCTCTTCCACAGCACCCAGGTTCTGGTGAGCCCTTCCTTAGCCCCATCCTTGACCCAGTTGGCTGGGGACCTGTGTCTCTTCTCCCAGCCTGCCAGAGGTACCACGGGGCTGGCACCTGACCCCAGAAGGACCCTGTCTGCGCTGGAGCAGGCTGGGATGGTGGCTGTGACCCTGGCCCCTCCCTGCAGCCTGAGGCCCCCAGCTTCTGTTCACCCTGTGGAGCAGGCTGGGATGGTGGCTGTGACCCTGGCCCGTCCCTGCAGCCTGAGGCCCCCCGCTTCTGTTCACCCTGTGGAGCAGGCTGGGACGGTGGCTGTGACCCTGGCCCCTCCCTGCAGCCCAAGGCCCCCAGCTTCTGCTCACCCTGGTCCTTCCCGCAGCTGCTATTCTGGCTGACAGTCTGGAGCTCCTCCTTCAGGGCCACTTTCACCTTCTCATACTCGCTCTCCAGCTGGAGGCTGAAGGGTAACTTCAGCTGGACCAGGTAGTCCACAACAATGCTGCCATTCCTGAGGGGGGCAAGGGGGCAGGGATCCTTAAAAGGTGCCCAGGCCCAGGCCATCATAGGTCCGTAGAAGGGCACTTCCAGACCAACCACAACTATACGGGTGTTGGCAGGAAGTGGGCATTGAGCTGGGATTCCAGACACATTATGTCCAGCATCTCTGCCTTTATCAGCCTGAGTAGGTGGGACAAGGAATGATTGACATTCTCTTGGCATTGCCTCAAGCCATAATCAAACCAGGCCCTCCTGGGCTCTCTGCCTCCCTCTTGCTGACCCATCCAGCAGACCAGGTGCCAACTAGAGAGAGACCAGCTATAGACCAGATACCAGGCATCATCCCTCATGCACCGCCTCCCTGTTTGTCCCACTGAATCATTCACCTTCCAACATGCTTTGAGAGTAGGGGTGATATCCCTCCTACAGAGAAATGACTCCAGAAAATGACTGCAAAATATCCTCTACAGAGTGCTTCGTTTGCATCCTCACTCCATCCCTCTCTTTATGACATCTGACGATTCCAAAAGCAAGGGATGTCTTCTCCAGCACTTCTTAGTTCATCCCCCCCACCACTTGACACTGTCTTCACAGTGCCAGAAGGGTCTCCTACCTCAGAGAAAGGATCACCACCTCCTTGAACCCCTCCACATTTTGGTAAACCTTCTTCATCTGAAATGCCAAGGATCCTGGGCTCACATCTGAACATCCAGACCAGAGGGTACCCAGGGACCCAAGCTCAACTCCAGGGGCAAACCTTTGAGTTCCCTCCCCTTTCCCCTCACCTGATTCCGGAAGGTGTCCGTGAAATCCCTATAGGCCTTAGAAGTGTTGTCATTGAGGTCCGGGGAGAACTTCTTGTCGACAGAAACCTCCATGCCCACTTCAGCGTCCACTTTGTCTGCACACAACATTCCCTGCTCTGGTCACTTCACCATCCACTCCTGTCTGACATCGCCACCACCACCCTGACCCAGAGGCTACTCCCGTGGCCCCTCTCCATGTTCCCTGAGAACTGACTGAACAGCAGGAGGGAGAGAGGCAGGAATTCTGGAATGAGGTGTCCTGAGATGTGAGAAACACTGAAAGTCAGGATGTCCAGCAGTCAGGCCTGTAGTCTCTCCCACGTCTGCCCCAATGGGAAGCAGAATAATGGCCCCCAAAGATGCCTATGTCTAATACCCAGAACCTGGGAATATCTTATGCTATATGGCATGGAGGAATCAAAGTGGCAGATGGATTTAAGGGTTCTAACCAGCTGACCTCATTATGGGAAAATTAATGTGGACTATCTGGGTGGTCCGAGTATTATCACAAGGGTCCTTAGCAGTGGAAGAGGGAGGCAGAAGTCAGAATCAGTCAGAGGAAGATGTGAGTATGGAAAACAGGCACAGAGGTGCAAAGCTGTTGTCATTGAAGATGGAGCGAGGGGGCCTTGAGACAAGGAATGTGGGCCACTTGTGAACCTGGAAAGGGCAAAGAGATGGATTCTCTCCTAGGGCCTCCAGAAAGAACCCAGCCCTGCCAACACCTTGATTTTAGCCCTGCGAGACTCATGTCAGATTTCTAATGTACAGAATTGTACAATAATAAATTTGCAGTGTTCATCTGCTGAGTTTGTGGTAATTTGTTACAGCAGAAATTAGAACCTAATACAACTCGAAGTAGCCCAGACTGGGAGGAGGTCCCAGGAAAGAAAGTGGTCCCAGCGACCTCCTGGAGGTGAGGGTGGAGATTAGGCATGGTATGGGGTAGGGAAGAGCATGAGGCAGAAAGCAAGGATGAAGGGATTCAGCAAAATGATTGGGCCCATTAGAGTCAGTGGCACCTCCCAAGAGAAAGTGCAGAGAGCAACTCACCCACATCTATGTGTTCCACAGCAAACTCACAGTGGGAGCCAGAGAAAGTGCTGGGGCAGGAGCAGTGGCTCTGCATCCAGGTGCCACCATTGTCACAAGTGCCTGGGGAGCACAGGAAAACAGGAAGTTCAGGACAGAATTGACCTTGGTCATGGGAATATAGCGGGAGAGGGCGGAGAGGCCACATGGAGGCAGGAGATCCAACCTGGGGTGATGGTCAATCTAGACTGTGTGGTCATCTGAGTCGTGGTCAAAGTTGTCCTGGGTGACGTAAGGGTGGAGAGAGTCTTGGTGGTAGCCGCTGGTATCCCTGGAGTGCTGGTGATGGGTGAGGTGGAGTGCGTCCGCTTGCTTGAAGTCATCACGGTGGTTGAAAAGCTGCCACTTGGTTTCACGGTCACTGGGAGGCTAGTGGAGCCGGGCACACGTGGGGTAGTTACAAAGTTGGTGCTGATCCAGGTGCCACTGGTGGGTCTTTGTGTGCTCGTGAAATCCGTGTTAATGGGGGTGGTTCCAGTGCTGACAGGACTAGGTACATCAGTCATGTCAGCGGGGTCAGTTTCGAAAACGGAAGTAGAAGTGTCCGTTTTTGCAGGGAACACAGTTGTCCTGGTGGTGGAACTGGGACAGGTGGCCCTCTCAGTAGTAGAGGTAAAAACTGATAATGGGATGGTGGGCGTAGAAGTAACTTCAGGATTTGGACCCACTTCTATACACGGTGTAGTGGGAGAGGCAGACACTATTGTAACCGATACTGATTCTGGACATTGGGTAGTGGAAGAAAGAGTCAACATGGTGGTGGTTTGGGTAAGACGACTGCTGCCATTTTGGGGAGAAGTGGTGAGAGAAGTTCTTGCAGTTTCAGATGAGGAAAAAGTAGGAAAAGCAGTGACAGAAGACCCTGTGATGTCTGTACTGTAGACATGAGAGGAGGTAGGAAAAGACTTACTTGTCATAGAGACCGGTGAACTTGTGCTGATGGACGATAGAGATGATATTGTTATTTCAGGTATTGAAGACGAGATGATGGTACTAAAAGGGGTACTTATTGCACTAGTAGAAGTAATCAATTCAGGGAGAGGTGTTGAGGGAGAAACACTTGAAGTACTGAGAGCTGTTATTGAGGTGCGTGCTGTTGCCACGCTTTTGGTCCCAGACTGGGCTACTTCTGTGGTTGAGGCTAGAATGGTAAAAGTGTTTGTGATCGAGGTGACAGGAGCTTCAGTGTGCGTGGGAGTGGTGATTTCTGTTGTGGACCTGGTGGGAGGAGTAGTGGGAGTTGAAGGGCCGGAAGTTGGGTGTGTAGTGGGGATGGTGGTAATCAGGGTGGACATAGGGCTAGTGTTTGCGGTCGAAGTGGAGACTGGCTCTGTGGTTGGGGAAGGTGGAGGGGAAGATGGGGTGATATTTGTGTGGGTGGGTGAGGTGCTGGAAAGAGCGAGTGTGGAGCTGAGTTCAGTGGTGGGGGTCAATGAAGCAGTGGTACTCAAGGATGTGGACTCAGTGTTGGCTGGTGTCATTGTTCTTCCTATAGAGAAACTGGTTGAAGATGTGATGTCTGGTGTACTTTGTGGTATTACTGATGTGGGTGTTGTTACTATATTTGTGGTACAAGTCTTGGTTATTTTTGTTGTTGAGGCGTTGGTCAATACTGCTGTTTTCGAGGTGGTACATGTTGAAGTGTCCATTAGAGGTTTTATTCCTGTTTTGGTCATGGTCACAGTACTAGTTGTAAATGGAAGGGTAGATGTAGCCTCAGTAGGGATTGTGGCAGTCGAAGGTGATAGTGAGGTAGTGTTTGTTGTTTTAGTCGGGACTGTTTCTCCTCTCTGGGCAGATAGAGAAAGCTCAGACTTATTGGTGGCTGTTGTCGAGGTATGGGTGGTCACTGAAGTGGAAGTAGTGGATGTGGAATAATTGACTGTATTTGTGGGAGTGTCTGAATTTGTGATTGGTGGAGCAGCAGTAATCTCTGTTGTTTGAGACTCTGTACTAACATCACTGGTTGTAATAAATGTGGCTTTCCTGGTTGATGAAGCATGAGGGGTTGTGTTGCTCGTCTTTCCTATTTCTATAGTGGCTACAGTGGTGGACGGTGGTCCCTTGGGAGTAGATATCACGTGTGATTCAGTGCTGGTGGGCACAGGGCTGGATTTAGATGTGGTAAATGTGGCAGGAGTGATTGCGTTTGTAGGAGTGATTGAAGACATAGTTGGAGAAATTGAAGTAATTGAGGTGGTGAGAGTTTCTTTGACAGTGTCAGTCACTGAAGTAAGTGTCGCTTTCGTGGAGCTCATGGTGTTCAGAGGAGTTGTTTTCCGTGTACCTAGTTCAGTGGATGCTTCTGTGGCGACAGATACAACTTGTGTTGTAGGCGTTGTTAATATATCATTTGAAGTAGGTGCTTGAGTGATAGCTGTGGATGTCTGAAAGGTACTGACCATGTCTGGAAATGAAGTGATGGTTGTAATCAAGGTGCCACGGGTGCTGAGTGCTGTTAACAAGGTTTTCCTAGTAGTTAGAGAAGGGGTAGGAGCAGAGGTAGACACGATTGTTGGGGTCGGAGACTGGGTTGCGTGGGTACTTGCAGCGGTAGGGATAGCCCTTTGTGTGGTACCAGTCACAGAGGAGATCGGAGTGTCTAGAGTTGTGTGGGTTGTTGGGACAAAGGAAGGGGGTGGGGTCATGGTTGTGGGAGATTTCCCCGGAGTGGTGGTACTGGGAGAATTGGTCACGGCTGAAGTGACTCTCTTGGTAGTTGTCACGGGATAAGTACTGGTAATGGTTGTCCGTGGCTTCTCTGTCACAGGAGTGGCGGTGTAAGAGCTGGTGAGGGACACTTGGGTCTGTGTCATGCAGGTGGTGGTGGGGTAAGTGGTAGTGATTACAAGGTTCGTTGGATTGATGCACTCTGTCGTGCCCATATAGACAATCACGGTAGGTGGAGTGGTCTCCACCTTGAAGACAAACTTGGACATGGGGATTGTTGAGGTGTTGGAATTGATTGGCGATTTGAGCAACGTTTCAGAAATGGATTTCAAGTGGGGGGAGGTGGTGATAGTCATAGGTCTGTGTTCCCTACTATCTGGAGTGGGAGAAATTTCGGAGGTACTCAGTGGCCGCCTTGCTGGGCCTTGAGAGTGTGGGGAGTTGCTGAGAGCAGCGTGCAAAAGCGCATTAGAGGTGGATGTGGCCACGGCTGAAGCTCCTGTATTGGCGGTAGAACAGAGGAATTCATTGGTAGGTCGTTTTGTCGCCATAACACCACATAGGTTACTCACTACCCCATTTTCCAGATACATGCCACAGAGGTAGGAAGTGCCACCAGTTCCTCCCGAATCAGAGGCAGTTCGGGGCTGGGGTCTTTCAAGGTTCTAAAGGCCAACATATGTCTTCCCCCCTGGGCAGCCTCCCCAAGGGGCGTTGGGTTGGGGGCGCGCTTAATCCCTTGCTCACCTGTCTGAGTACTGACCTTGCAACCCTGGGACGGCCGAGCTGAGCACGCAGGTTCAGCAGAAGGTCCTGTCTCCTCCCATCGGTACTCCCATCCCTTCTTCCTCACACACCCCAAAGTCCTTGTCCCTTCCGGTTCTCTGCGCCACCCCCGCCCCCTCTGGCCCACCTCTGCCCGTCTCCCTGTGACCCACTGCTGTCTGGGCTGACTCTCCTCTTTGGAGAGAGAGAGAGAACCCAGCCAATCCTGGGCTGAGGGTGGGGACACATCATGGACTTTAGGAGACGAGGGGTCAGAGAGCAGAAAGTTGCAAAGAGAATAACAAAGGGAAAAGCAGAGATTGAAGCTCAGACTTCATTGAGTTTGAGGGCAAGGAGAGAGGATCACACACAGGCTGAGGAACAGGACAGAAAAGGAAATTTCCAGAAAGAGATACCTTGGCAGGCAGGCATGAGTCCTGAAGACCTTAAGGTGTAGCAGTGAGTGTTAATAATAAAAATAGCTATATATTTTCCATCACCTATTCTATTTCGGCCAAGGAATTAATTAGTTTACAAATATGAGCCCCTCCCTCTACAGATGTTGTCATCCCCATCTTACAGGTGATACAAGTGAGAGTCAAAGATCTCATAATGCTGAGGGTGACCGGCAGCCACGGCAGCTGCTAGCAGGAAGCACCCAGACCTCCTGTCCACTCGGGGGCAGCTTTCTCAACTCAGACTCAGCACATCTTTGCTCTGAGAGCTGGGGTTTCACTACTCAGCTTAGCTGGGGTGTCAGGGAGATAGGGGAGGGGAATATGAAGGTTCCTGGCCCAGAGCCCTTATAGCCAGGAGGTGGCCCTGGAGATAAGTGAGAGGGTGGACCAGAGGACCTCTATGTTGGGAAGGTCTAAGGTTGGGGTTCAGGAGCAGACACTGGGGGGCAGAGGGAAGGGAAGTGAAGAGGAATTCCGACGTTCCAAAGGGGTGGGAGAGAGAAAGAGCAGGACCCCACACCAGCTGGTCTCAGAACCACCCTTTGGGAGCCATCAGGCTCTCCCCCCACAACCCTGCCAATGACAGCTGTGCCCAGAAACATAGGCTAGGTCGGGGTGGGAGAGTTAGGGGCAGGGCTGGAGGAGGGGGCACTGGGACCAAAGGTGTAGACTCCCCAGAGAGAGGAGGGGGCCCCAGGGGCAGAGCCAGGGACCCTCAGGAGGGCTGAACCGATGGAAGTAAAGGGAGGGATAGAAGCCAGGGTGGAGGAAGCATCAGTGCTGGGGAGCAGGGGCAACAAGAGGAAGAGGGCTCAGAAAACTGAGTCAAAGTGGGAAGAGCACTCTTTCAGAAACAGGTTATCCCATCCTTTTGATGCACGCGCGGACTCGGTCCCAGGTGTGGAGCAGCACCGCTGGACCCAGCTTCCCTCTCCTCCCTCTGCCTACAGCTCTCCCTGCACCAAGAGCTCTGAGGGGCCCCTCCTCAGCCTCCCCTTAGATCTCAGAGCCACCGCCCCACACACACACCCCTGTCCTGGAACATCAGGAGGGTCTCCCCAGCCCTCCCCCACCTCGCTCCCTCACCTGTGGCCCCCAGGGAGACCCTGAGCATCCAGAGGAGGCAGAGGAGCCTGAGTAGCTGCATGGGTCTGGTGCAGAGCAGGCTGGAAGCAGGACCAGCGCCAGAACGATGTGCACAGTAGCACCCAGCTGGAAGTTATCTGCCCTGCTGGGTGTGAGGGCTGAGCATAGGTAGCTTTACCTTTGTACCGCCCTTTGCCCCGCTGTTCCCCCCTTCTCCCTGTATCTGGCACTGCTGCAGGAAGAAAGGACTTTCTAGAAGATAAGACAAGCCCAGGAAGTGTCAGCCGGGAAGAGCTCCACCCGCAG
This sequence comes from Monodon monoceros, assembly GCF_005190385.1. NCBI lineage: Eukaryota > Metazoa > Chordata > Mammalia > Artiodactyla > Monodontidae > Monodon > Monodon monoceros. The sequence goes on from NW_021703769.1 coordinate 79,406,451, forward strand.
CCTGCCTGGCCCACTCACAGCAGTTCCCAGGACATTGCCCTGCTCTGCCCTTCCCTTGCCCCCAGCCAAGAACTAGAAAAACTGGACAGAGAATACGCTTGGCCAAGACCTTGGACGCTGGAGTCTGGGGCCTCTCCTTAGTTTCATTCCCAGCTGCAGGGGGCGGGGAGAGATGAAAACTTGTTCTTCTTCACTCCCTCTGCCACTCACTCTTCCCCATCTCCATCCTGCCCTTAGCATGACTCTGGGGCTATGACTCCACCACCAGTACCAGGGAACAATGCAGAATTCCATCAGAAGTCATTTCAATATCTGAGGACTTGGGCCAGGTCCCAGAAAAGGAAACACAGATGGCTAGTGGAAACAATCAAACAAAATGACTAGCTTGGACCCAGCAGATTAGCAAGTATTAGGAACTTTGATTCTGTCCAGTGTTGGGAAAAGTGGAAAAATAAACACTCTTACCCAGCTGGTGGGAGTGTAAGGGGGTTGTGCTGGTTTAAAAAGGCAATTTGGGGACTTACCTCGTGGTCCAGCGGTTAAGACTCTGAGCTCCCAATGCAGGGGGCCCAGGTTCGAACCCTGGGCAGGGAAATAGATCCGGCATGGCACAACTAAGAGCCTGCATGCAGTAAACTAAATGGTCTACAGTCCACAACTAAAGATCCCACACGCCGAACCGAAGATCCCATGTGCCACAAGTAAGACCTGGCATGGCCAAATAAATAAATTTTTTTTAAAAGAAAGGCAGTTTGGTGGCATCTGTTAAAATTTTAAATGCATGCTCGAGGACCCAGTAATTCCACCTTTCCATCTCTGTGTTCAAGAATCACTTCAAGGAGGCATTCATGAGAGTGTTTATTGCCATCCAGTTTGTCGCATTTCCGATAGAAATTGGAAACAACCCAAATTGCCCTCCATAGGAAACTAGAATGACTATGGACAAATCACACTATAGGCTACCACGTTCAAATAAAAAATAATGGTACCATCATGGCAACACTCTTGGAACGTCTTGTTCAGTGAAACCAGTAGAAACAGCTTTCTTAAAACGCACACATGTATGTCTCCTATGAATACACAAACACACGCACACACATACACATACACACATACATAAGTGCATTCAAACTTTGGAAGGAGGCTCACCTACTCCAATAACAGGGGTAAGTTTAGCTCAGAGAAGCATGAATGAACTAAGGTTGGGAATGATTGTCAGGCAACTTTGGCTGTATCTGTAGTTTTTCCTTTGACAAACATTATCTCCTTGACCAAACTCTAGCCTGGCTCCTCTGAGTCCCCCTCCTCACTAAGCCTCAACCCTGAACTATAAAGACTTGAACAGATACTACCATAGTTTCTAACCGCTCAAGGCCCCATCCCTATGATGACCCCAGCCCTCCTTAAAGTGCTTGCCTAAGAAAACTCAAGGCTGTCAAAAGACCTTACTCTTTGTTCCAGCCAACAACTGAAGACAGGGCTCCTGTCTCCTAGCCTTTATGGAGGGTAGGAGCCTAAATTTATAAGTGCCAGGTAGCAAATCGAGATGGGTTTCATGTGGACCACTCACCTCTTTTTGTAATTTTTCACTTTCCCAACACTGCTGAGCCCTTGCCTGACCTCTTGTCTATACCCTTACACTCCCTTTAAAGTGTTACTTTTGTGCAACTCGAAGTAGAGTTCACTTTATGCTAGACTCTTTTTCCTATGGCAATAGTATATAATGGATTAAAATCTGTCCTTACCACTTTAATGTCTGGCTTTGTTTACCTTTGACAACTTGGAGACTATATGATGTTTTTTTGTTTGTTTGTTTGGGTTTTTTTTTGCGGTACGCGGGCCTCTCACTGTTGTGGCCTCTCCCGTTGCGGAGCACAGGCTCCGGACGCGCAGGCCCAGCGGCCATGGCTCACGGGCCCAGCCGCTCCGCGGCATGTGGGATCTTCCCGGACCGGGGCACGAACCCGTGTCCCCCGCATCGGCAGGCGGACTCTCAACCACTGCGCCACCAGGGAAGCCCTGTATGATGGTTTTTTAAAAAATAATTTAGAGGAGGATTCTGGGGAGGTTGTGGGCTAGGACACACCAGGAATCCATCTCCCCACCAAGACAAAAATTGCATTAGCAGAATCTGTCTGATGTAACTATTTCAGAATTCTAGAGTCTGTTGAAGACTTGAAACTTCCAGGGGAAGACCTGGACGGTAAATTGCAAGTTTCAGTTAATTTTGGTCAATTTTAGCTCCTTAGCACAGTAGCAGCTACCCATTCAACACCTCCAGCCACATAGCACGTAGCTATGCATGTGTTCCAGGAGTTGCTTGCACATAGCTTGTGGTAGGCAAAAAGGACTATGTACAAATATCAGGGATCTATGTTCTAATTCACTGATTGCTGCTTCCGGTCACATAAGTGCAGGAAAACAGGTAGATAGCCACTGTTGTTGCACCTCCCCCTCCCTTCTTGCAAGAACTTCCCCCTCCATCTGAAATGACTTCTGGGTGATTTAAAGGGCCAACACCCCTCCCCCCCCCTTCATTTTTTGCCTTCTCCCCTTTTGGGATTCAGACATTAAAGACTAGGACATTCAGAAACTACTGCATATATGGGGAAAATTAGAAAGTGGCCATGCATGCCCAGGGGAAGGATTAAAAAAGACCTGAGAAGATCTTAATCTGCACATTATCCTGATCCTTGGCACAGACACAGACCACAATGATCAAAAAATAAACAAAAACAAAACAAAAAACCCGGCAGACTCTAGGGAAGGAGAACCTGATTTCCAGAGTTGCCACACTATCGGATTCAAATGTTTATTGTTCAACGAATGTTAGCAAATGTTAGCAAACCAAATTCAACATTACATTGAAAGGATCACACACCATGATAAAGTGGGATTTATTCTAGGGATGCAAGAATGGTTCAATGTCGGCAAATCAATCAACATGATACACCACATTAACAAAATGAAAGATAAAAATCATATGGTCATCTCATTAGATGCAGGAAAAGCACTTGACAAAACTCAACAACTTAAAGAGTTTTTAAAAACCTCTCAACAAGGGCTTCCCTGGTGGCGCAGTGGTTTAGAGTCCGCCTGCCGATGCAGGGGACACGGGTTCATGCCCCGGTCCGGGAAGATCCCACATGCCGTGGAGCGGCTGGGCCCGTGAGCCATGGCCGCTGAGCCTGCGCGTCCGGAGCCTGTGCTCCGCAACGGGAGAGGCCACAACAGTGAGAGGCCCACGTACTGCAAAAAAAATGAAAACAAACAAACAAACAAAAACCCCATAGCATTGGAAGGCCTAGGGAAAGCAATTAGGCAAGAAAAAGAAATAAAAGCCATCCAAATTGCAAAGGAAGAAGTAAAACTGTCACTAGTTGCAAATGACATGATTTTCTGTATAGAAAACCCTGAAGACTCCACCAAAAACTACTAGAAAAAAGTAAATGAATACGGTAAAATGCAAGGAATGAAGTCAATATCCAAAAATCTGTTGCATTTCTATATCCTAACAACAAACTAACAGAAAGATAAATTAAGGAAACAATCCCATTTATAGTGATTAAAAAAAAAGCCTAGGAATAGATTTAACCAAGGAAGTGAAAGACCTGCACAATGAAAACTGTAAGACATTGTTGAAAGAAATTGAAGAAGACACAAAGAAATAGAAATAGAAAGATATGTCTTCATGCCCCGTATAGGTTTCCCCAAGTTCCCTTCAGTTTACCCCAGTGTGCCATAAGCATATTTAAAAAAAAAAAAAAAAAAGGTATTCTGTTCTCATGGATTAGAATTCACATTGTTAAAAAGTTCATACCGGGCTTCCCTGGTGGCGCAGTGGTTGAGAGTCCACCTGCCGATGCAAGGGACACGGGTTTGTGCCCCGGTCCGGGAAGATCCCACATGCCGCGGAGCGGCTGGGCCCGTGAGCCATGGCCGCTGAGCCTGCGCTTCAGAGCCTGTGCTCCGCAAGGGGAGAGGCCACAACAGTGAGAGGCCCGCGTAACGCAAAAAAAAAAAAAAAAAAAAAAGTTCATACTACCTAAAGCAATCTACAGATTCAGTGTAATCCCTATCAAAACCCCAACGATGTTTTTCACAAAATAGAACAAAAAGTTCTAAAATTTATAAGGAACTACAAAAGACTCCACCAATCTGTTCTCTGTTTCAATGAGCTTTGGTTTTGTTTTAGATTCCACATATAAGTGAGATCATACAGGACTTGTCATTTTCTGTCTGAGTTATTTCACTTAGCATAATGCCCTCGAGGTCCATCCACGTTGTTACAAATGTTGGGATTCCCTTCTCTGTATGGCTGAATAATATTAGATTGTGTATATATATACCACGTTTCCTTTTCCATTCATCCATTGGTGGACATTCAGTTTCTTTCCATGTCTTGGCTATTGTAAATAATGCTGCAATGAATATGAGCGTGCAGGTATCTTTTCAAGTTAGTGGGTTTTTTTCCTTTGATAAATACCCAACAGTGGAAATGCTAGATCCAGTAGATCCATTTACTATGGTAGTTCTACTTTTGATTTTTTGAGGATCCTCCATACTGTTTTCCATAGTGATTGCACCAATTTACCTTCCCACCAAGAGTGCACAGGGGATCCCTCTTCTCCACATCCTCTCCAACACTTGTTGTTTCTTGTCTTTTTGATAATAGCCATTATAGCAGGTGTGAAGTGGTAGCTCATTGTGGTTCAGATTTGCATTTCCCTGATGATAAGTGATGTTGAGCACATTTTCACGTACCTGTTGGCTATCTGTGTGTCTGTACTATGTTTATGATATAGGAATGTCATGGGTAAAATGTTTTCAATATAGTTTTTGAAATTTCTGTTTCCATGTGAAATTTGTTCCTTGTGAAGTTTTTTCCATCAATTGATATCCCCCTCCCTCAGCCCCGCTCATCTCTCCTTCCTTGTTTGTTTCACGTATCCATAGTGATTCCTAGGATAGAATCGAGTGCCTAGATCACACTGTTCAGGAACCTAAGATCATAAGGTGCCATTTCAAGTGGCAGCCAGTTCTGTTCTTAACTTTCACTTTGACAGTTTTATTTTAGTACCACCGTTTCTATAAATCCATTATAAGGTTAATGATTGAATGGGAACACTCTAGCCTGAGAAGAGAAAGTGGGGGGCGGAGGGAGGGAGAGAACAAGAATTTGCCAGTTTCTGTTTGCAGTATGACTTGATATTATTGCCATCATTTTCTTTCTTATGAGGACTAACACCCTATTTAATTTAAGTATGGGATTTATCGTCTTAGGAGGAATGCTCACATTAAGTTAGATAAATGAATGCTACCATTTATAGATTTATGAGTTAAAAAAAAAAACTCACAGGGCTTCCCTGGTGGCGCAGTGGTCGGGAGTCCGCCTCCCGATGCAGGGGACACGGGTTCGTGTCCCGGTCCGGGAAGATCCCACATGCCGCGGAGCGGCTGGGCCCGTGAGCCATGGCCCCTGAGCCTGCGCGTCCAGAGCCTGTGCTCCGCAACGGGAGAGGCCACAGCAGCGAGAGGCCCGCGTACCGCAAAAACAAAAACAAAACAAAACTCACAGAAAGCTTGTACAAATATTTCTCACGTAGCAATAGATTTCTGAGGATTGCATATAAGGAAGACCAGGTCAGCTTGAGGACATTTCTGAAGGTTCAACAAAATGATATCAACTCAAGGAAACTGAATCTCGCTTTTCCCTGACATTTATTTCTTCTTTTACTCAGTCTTCTTCCTAAAGTCTGTTATATTAGGAAGCTCTGTTAACACTAGTCTACCCCATACAGTCAGGCCAGGAACAACTATTGCTTTCCTACAAATACAGAGGGTGCTATTGGCCTACTACTTATAATGCCAACAGAACACTGAACAGTAAACACTCACCTAAAACATGATTGAAGCTTTGGGCCACAGCTAATGGAACTGAAAGAACTATTTGTTGAGTTTCTCAGACCATAAGCTGTCACTCAATTTTCACTTCCTGTTAGTTATACTCTTGCTGCTTCCAAGCTCTTGGTTTTCTGGGGGTTTTTTGGTTTTTTGGTTTTTTGGGTTTTTGTCTTTGTTTTCTGGTTGGAAAAGTTGCTTTTGTAAGAGTATGTATTTATAAGTACAAATTTGCTCTTAAGGTTTATTTGTTTTTGTTCATCTGTTTAAGAAATTAATGCACAAGTCTTCTTTTGGCTTTGGAGAACTTCAGTTCTTGCTGAGTTTCAATCCTGATATCTAGATCAACTTCCACCTCGAACAATGCTAGTAAATGTTTTTGGCTCCAAACCTCAGGAATGTTTTAGAAATTAAAACTGGTTTTTCCCTGTTGGTGACCTTAAAGACTATGCTTAGGAGTTTTAATAGTTCTATTCTCTAACTGCAGTTTTAAGTAGCTACAGCATGACTTGTCTTGGTGAATTTGTTAAAGTGTGCATTTTATTCAAAAGTAAAATTTAAGACAAAACATATACTAAACACACAGATGTCTAGAAAACTTGGCTTGTGGTACATATGATGGATTACTAAATAACTGTTATAGGTAGCTTTTGTGTCACACTTTTCATTCCTGGGTATTGTTTTTACAATTCAGTTCCACTTTTATGATGTGAATAAATACCATATTTTAAAAATATTACTAGGCCAGTACCACTCTTATACTTTATACTACAGGAAATTTAATTCAATGGGTTTAAAATGAGTCCATTGTTGATGAGACTATAAAAAGCAAACTACTTCTTCTCAAGTTTACATGGAACATTCACCAAGATAGACTACATCCTGGGCAATACAACACACCTGAACAAATTTAAAGTAGAAATCATACAATGTCTGCTCTCAGATGACAATGGAATTAAACTAGAAATCACTAATAGAAAGATAACTGGAAAAACAAACTATGTGGAGATTAAACAACACACTTCTACATAACACATGAGACAAAGAAGAACTCTCAAGAGAAACTTTAAAATATTTTGAAGTAAATGAAAATGAAAACACAACTTATCAAAATTTGTGGAATGCAGTGAAAGCAGTGCTTAGATGGAAATGTATAGCATTGAATGCATATATTAGAAAAGAAGATCTAAAATTAATCATCTAAGTTTCCACCTTAGGAAACTAAAAAAAAAAAAAAGAGCAAATTAAATCCAGAGTCAGCAGAAGAAAAGAAACAATAAGAATTAAAGAAGTCAATGAAATTGACAACAGGAAATCAAGAGAGAAAAATCAGGAATTCCCTCATGGCACAGTGGTTAAGAATCCGCCTGCCAATGCAGGGGACACGGGTTCGATCCCTGGTCCAGGAAGATCCCACATGCTGCGGAGCAACTAAGCTCATGCGCCACAACTACTGAGCCTGCGCTCTAGAGCCCGCGAGACATAACTACTGAAGACCGCACGCCCTAGGGCCCACGCGCCACAACTACTGGAGCCGGCATGCTGCAACTACTGAAGCCCTCACACCTAGAGCCCGTGCTCTGCAACAAGAGAAGCCACCACAATGAGAAGCCCGTGCACCGCAACGAAGATTAGCCCCTGCTCACCACAACTAGAGAAAGCCCAGGCGCAGCAACGAAGACCCAACGCAGCCAAGGATATAAAAAATAAATTAAAATTTTAAAAAGGAGAGAAAAATCAATGTAACCGAAATCTAGTTCTTTGAAAAGATCAATCAAATCGATAAGACTCTAGCCTGGCTCACTAAGAAAAAAAGAGAAAGGACACAAGCTACTAACATAGAAACGAAAGAGGGGACATCACTACAGATCCCCTGGACATTAAAAAGATTATAAAGGAATACTAAGAACGACTCTATGCCCACAAGTTTGATAACCCAGATGAAATGGACCAGTTTTCTTTTTGGTTCGAAAACTAACCCCCATACACACAGGGCAAGGAGAGACTGAAGAAAGAGGCAGACCACTCCAGACTGGTAGGTGGCAGTTCTAATGAGCAAGGGAACTTACCAGGCTTGTGTTGGGCTGCTCACAAGATGAGTAGTTTTCTGCACCCACTTGCCAAATCTTAAAAGTTTCTATACAGGCCTTACCTGGGTTCAGTCACTGTCTAGATGGTCTCAAGAGCATATTGCTCTCTCAAGGTTGCGTCCTTGAAAACGGCTCCCACTTTGAGAACAGTGGGGAGAGTGTATATTCCAAGCACAGGTTGGGGGTGGGGTGGGTGAGGAGCTTCTGATTGTCCAGGTCCAGATCTTGGGTCAAAACACAAAGAACCCCATGATCTAAACCACTGATTTACTAAGTCCCCTAGGTTGGGGGGTCGGATCACTCAGGGTGTTCACTTGTGTCTTCATGTGATTTAATAAGATGGCACATTGGCAGGCTCATTAGGTATGAACACACAATGTTCTGTTTGGATAATGGCACAGATGCCTCCTTGTAAGGCAGTAATAATGTTCAAGACCCTTCTTTTTTGGAGGACAGCCTTTCTCTTTAGAGATATTTCAGCGTTCAGTAAGGACAAGCTTTGTTTGTTGTCACTTAAGCCTTGTTGGGTGAATTTAGTAAGGACTATAATGTCCTCCAGGACAATGGAGGGAAAAGTCAGCAGCCAAATGATTCTATGTGTAGGAAACAGAACGTGCCCACCTGGTCTTGAGGAGAGGGAGGCTGGCAGCTTTAGGAACTTGACCTGGTTGTACATACCGTACAAGTTGGGTGGGGGAGTTAGCACTGTCAGATGGGCTGGGGGCCGGATATGCCAGACCAGGACCCCCACCTTCTCCCCTCAGTGGTGTGTGTTCCATTCCAGGTACTGAGAGTTTCAACAGGTCCAGCTTGTAGCAGGACAATGGGATCCCAGTGGAGACTGAGTAGTTGCTCCTCACCCAAGGGTGTGAAGTAATTCACCCATCCTGGTGGGATATCTCATCGCAAATTCCAGTCGATAATGCCTTTCCCAGGCATGATGCCGCTTGGTATTCTCAACAGCATAGCACATTGATCCACGGTGACAGTCAGGGCAATGCCTGTCTCCCACCACTTTCACCCCTTTACCGTGTTGGGTGTCTTGACAGGGGTCCCCACTCTGGCATGTGGGGCATCGGGCCTTACTGGTTGATCATTTCAATATGTAAAATCATTTAAATGTATTAACTGATTAAATAGTACTTTAGTCCACCCAGCCAAGGTGGTTTTTACCTGTTAGTAATTTAATCTGCTACTTATTAAATATTAATTTCATTATTTTTTACCAACCCTGCTACTTGCAGGTTATAGGGGAGATGGATCCTCCATTCAACGTTACGTTCTTTTGCCCAGTCTTTCACATCATGACCTTTGAAACGTTACTCCCGATCACTGTCTATTCAACAAGGGTGTCCATACATGGCACTCAGCTTCTCTAATCCACTAATGGTGGCACCTGGTTTGCAAGGAGACAGGGAAAACTTGGGTTAAGCCAGACACAGTGTGCATACAAACCAGGGCAGGTTTAGAGCCCCCGCTCGGAGGGAGAAGGCTGATATAATCAATGTGCCAATCCCTCACCAACTGGAATTCTAGTGGTGGCCCCAGACTCTTTTGGTGGTTGCCTTGGGTGTTGTTTAGAACTCTCAGGATATGCTGTTACTGAATTATCCAAGTCACTGTATTTCAAGGGCAATCCAGCATCCTTGATGATACACCACCCCACCTAGGCACTGAGGTGGCCACTCTTTCTGCTGTGGTACCCAATCTACTGTATCTACTGAAGTGTCAGTTGCTAGGGCTCATATCCAAGCTAGGGCATCAGCTTCATGATTGCCAGGGTGTGTCAATGCCTTAGGAGCTGGGATGTGGGAAACAGTGAGGACTGCCTCAGGCTCTTGCAGGTGAACCAAAATGTCCCTTCACACATCCTGACCCCATAAGTGCCCACTCATGAATCATTCACCCCTTGGCTTCCCCTTGCCCAAGCCACAGGGTTAATCTCTTTAGAACAGCCCAGCACAAAGGGCTAACAACCAGGGCTCATGAATGATCACCAGTCAAACTACTCTGAGTTCCGGCCATTGGCGGCTGCGGTTTAGTCCCTTCCGAGAGATCCACCTGGAGGAGCACGTGTACACTGCTAGGAGCTGCTGCTCTGTGGGGGTATATGGGGTTTCTGTCCCCTTCCAGAGCTGGGACCAAAATCCTAGGGGCACTATCCCCTTCCCTTGTCTCTGCCCCAGTGTCTGACCCATGCCTTCTGGTGTCACAGACACATCTAACTCAAATGACTGCCCTACTTAGGCGATACCCAGAGCTACTTCACTAGTATTTTGCCTTCTCAAAAGTAGTTTGCTGCTCGGATCCCCAGTCCCATGCGTACCTTTCTTTACCTGGAAGCATAGAGGTGGAGGCACTGTGCCAGGTGGGGAATAAAAGTCCTCTTGAAACCCCCAAATCCCTGCAAAGCCTTGCATCTCCTTTATATTCTTAGGGGTTGTATAGGCTTGCATCTTACCCAACACAGCTTCTGGGACAACACGCCTCTCACTCGACCGAACGACTCCAAAAACCTTACAGCTGTGCTTGGGCCTTGAATTTTCTGTGGGTTCACCGCCCAACTCCCTCACAGGTGTTCCAACAAAGCCTGCAGAGTGTCCTGCACCGGAGGCAAGTCTCCACACGTTAACATTAACCATCCATGTAATTGGCCCATTTTACTGGGGTGGGGAAGGAGAACAGGGACAGGTTTGGGGCTACCATCCCATGACATATGTGCAGGTAGCCTCGGGGAGCACTTGAAAGGTTCCCTGTTGTCCCTCCCAGGTGAAGACAAATTGATCTTGTGACTCAGTGGCCAGGGGAGAACTGATAAAGGCATTTGCTAAGTACCCATTTACCATGTGTACTAGACTCCTGTACAGTGCATACTGTCCATGCACTCCCAGGACCATGGCTAAGGTGTCTAGGATGGTGGTGATGTGAGGCTCAGCCCCACAGATGGGAAGCGCTACCTTGTTCAATTCTCGGCTGTCCAGCGTCATCCACGTGAACCATCTGGCTTTTTTACCAGGCATCCTGGGTGGCTGAAAGCACTGTGGGCGGGGCGTAAAATACCCACGCAGTGCGGTTTATGGACACCTTCTCCTATCTCCTTATGCCCACCCCCCCAGGCAACTCATATGGCTTGACAGTTACCACTCTTTGAGGGAAGGGCAAGCTTACCAGCTCCCAGTTGCTGTTTCCCCTCAGCACTGGTTGGATTCACACAGAAGCGGAAATCACAGATAGAGGTTGCAGAGTTTGACCTTGTAGGATGCCAAGGCTTATGTTCTCTGTATTAGAGAGATAAAAACTTCATATTCTCTGGGAGTAGAATACCCAATTTTCAGCGTCAAAAGGACCTTCCTGATCATGACTGTTTGCCCTCCCTAACAGGCGAGGGGACCAGAAAACGGAGGGTGACCATGTACTAGAGTCCATTGAGCACCACCACCCGCCAGAGCTGTCACATTTTGTTTATTTCCAGGAGACCAGTGAACAGTGAGCTCAACATGAGGCCTTTGATTGCCTCCGAGAGCCCTCACCTGGAGGCAACCCTGATCTGCCTCCTATACCCGGGGTGTGGGAGGCACCCACCCCAAAGAGAACTGTATCCCTGATGTTTCTGCTGGAACAGGCAGGGCACCGGGGATGCTAGGGGCAGATGGGTCAGGTCTGAGCTGTTGTTTGGGTTTTAAGGCTTTCTACAGGTTGACCCACCCAGCAGTGTGTTGTCGGTCCATCTGTTCAGGTGAGGTTCCCACAGCCATGGGGTCAAACACATTTGTTTCCAGGTTTCTTCCCCAACCCTTTACAGCCAATTAGGATAGCCCTTTTGGCTTTCTGAGCTCCCTCCTAGTCTCTGGTCTTTCCCAGGGCCTGTGTCCATTCCTGGGATTTGTCAGTTTCCCCTAGATCAGCAATGGATTGCCAAACATCATCAGGGACTTCCCTGGTGGTCCAGTGGTTAAGACTCTGTGCTCCCAATGCAGGGGGCATGGGTTCGATCCCTGGCAGGGGACCTAAGATCCCGCATGCCTCACAGTGTGACCCCCCAAAAAAATTTTTTTTTTTCTTTAAATAAGTATCTTGTGTCACAACTGGGCTCAGCATGGCCACATCCCACTCCAGGTGGTGGGGGCAGACGAGAGCATCTTAACTCATTCCTGCAGTGAATGTGGCTCAATCAGGGCCTTCAAAGACAGGGGCATAGACTGCCTGTCTCATTCCCAACTCCCTCAGAATTTGTTGTACCTCATCTATACATTTCCAGGGTCCCATATGCCCAGGGAGGTCCCTGTCATTGGGCAAGCCTCCCCGCAGGAGAGAATAAGCCAATCTATAAGGGAGTGAGGACCTGGACCCTCCCGCCAAGCCCAGCACCACGCAGGCGCTATCGGAGGGTAGAGTGTCTGATGTTGTTCATCTTCTCTGCTTCCTGCCCAGTCAAAGAAACCATAGCTTCTCATATCCCACGGCTGCACCGACCGTGCCTGGTAACTTTCCCTGGCCTTTGGCTGGAATTTAGCACCTGTATCCATAAGCTCAGCGGGTGTGTATTCTTTCATCATGAACCTTTCCTGGATTGGGGGCTCCTGTCCCTAACCCTGGTCGGGGCTGCTGTGGCTGTGCTTTTGTTTTCCTTTGTATGTGATTGGAGTCATAGTTACACAACTTTGTGAATCTACTAAAAACTACTGAATTGTACACTTTAAAAAGGTGAATTGGGTAGTATATCTCAGTAAATAAATGTTTTTAAAAACTAGTGAAGATTGGGTAGGGGTGGGGGTGAGAAAAAAACTAGAAAATATTGTTCTCACGAGCCTTTTATGAAAATAAAAAATACTAAAATAAAAAAGTCAGCCAACCAAGAGATGAGTGGACAAACTACTAACTCTGATCACCGAATCTCTCTAACTGATGAAGTAAAACTAAAAACAATATGAGGATTATAGTTAAAAGATAATGAATACATTATAAAATCTAACGACGTAAAAATACGTATTGCTCATTGGGAGGGAAAAGGAAGTTCAAGTATGATTTCCTTACCTTCTACAGCTGGAGATTTACAGACATCATTGAAAGCTGATTAAACAGTAATGAACTTATAAAACGACTGAACCTTACAAAGGTAAATATTAAGAAAGATAATAAGATAAACAATAAGGTACTACTGTATAGCACAGGGAACTCCATTCAATATCTTGATGAAAAAGAATGTGAAAAAGATTATATATATGTATGACTGAATCACTTTGCTATACACCAGACTCTAACACAACATTGTAAATCAACTACACTAAAAAATTAAAAACAAAAAGATAATAAGTACAAACAAAGGGAGTGAAGGACGGGAAGGCAGAAGAAGAAAAGTATATTGATCTAATTATTGCTCACAGCAGGGAATTCATTCCGAAAGAAACAGAATTACAGCTACTGTATAAGTTACATATTCTATAACAGTAACCATAGTAAAATAATTTAATATTCCAAATTATCAGAAGAAACGAACACAAAAGAAAGCAGAGCCCAAACAATAAAAGTGTTTTTAAGTTATAAAGCATGGGGGGGGGGGGAATGGGGGAAAAAAAAAAAAGCTGTCATATAAATAAAAGAAAATGAATTAAGCTCACCTACTTTTTAAAAAGACTTTAACAAAAAGGAAAACGCAACTCTACTGCATACAAAAGACACATCTCAAAGTGATTCAGAAACTTTTTTTAATATTTTAATTATATTAGAGTGTAGTTGATTTACAATGTTGTGTTAGTTTCAGGTATACAGCAAAGTGATTCAATTATAAATACATATACTTATATCATTCTTTTTTAGATTCTTTTCTTGATTCAGAAAATTTTGATGGCCAAAAGTTTCCTAGGCAAATGCAAACAAGAAAGTGAAGGTCATAATATTGAGTTATTCTTTTTGTATTATAATAGTATTCTTTTATTCCTTACTTCCTTTCTATAAATTTTTATTATCTTTCTTTGGAATATCTGCCAAGGCATCCAAGGCTCACAGTTTTGGCAATCTGTGTGCCAGCAATTAGAGCACAATGTTCTGAAAATAGCAAAGATCCAGTATGTTGATTCACAGACTTAGTTGCAATACAAAGGGAAAGAGGAAAAATCCAAGGACTGAACTATATCCTGGTTTCAGTCCTTACATTAAAATTACATTGAGATATAACATTGTACAGCTTCATTTTTAACCTTATTTGCCATGCCTTAGAATCTTTTCTAACTAAAAATCAAACAGAAACCCCACAGAAGAATATTGTTTGGTGTTGCTCTGGTAACCCATGCAATTTGTGTGCAGGCCTATAAATTATTAACCTGAATCTATAATTTTATATTTCAAGATGGCTCCACCTATCACTCATCTCAGATTAAATGAAACCGAAAATAAACATGCAAAGCTTCCCCATCCAAACTGAGATCATAGAGTAACTCATAAAGTATATAAAGTATCAAATCCAAACATTTTAATGTTGTACTGTGTGCATCCCCCAATTATAGTGTATAATTCCTACTATACTTCTCATTTTTGTTGAAAAATGCAGTAAGTATCCATTTTAAAATATACCAAAAAGGGCTTCCCTGGTGGCGCAGTGGTTGAGAGTCTGCCTGCCAATGCAGCGGACACGGGTTTGTGCCCCGGTCCGGGAAGATCCCACATGCCGCGGAGCGGCTGGGCCCGTGAGCCATGGCCACTGAACCTGTGCGTCCGGAGCCTGCGCTCCGCAACGGGAGAGGCCACAGCAGTGACAGGTCCGCGTACCGCAAACAAACAAACAAAAAAATTATCATACAGTAAAATTGACTTTTTGGTGTACAATGCGATGAATTTTAACACTGGTCTAGATTCACGCAGCCACCGCTACAATCAGAACACAAAACAATTCTCCCAGTCCAGAAACCTCCCTCCGTGCTCTCTTTGCTGTCACAACCTCTTCCCACCCCTAACTTCTGAAAACTCCTGATCTGTCCACTATCCCTGAGCTTTGTGAGAACGTCACATAAATGGATCTTTTGAGATTGGCTTCTTCCTCTCAGCATAATGCCTTTGAGATTCATCCAAGTTATTGGTGTATCGATAGCAGTTCTTTCATTTTTATCGCTGACTTATTCCATGGTACGGATATACCAGTTTATTTACTCATTCACCGCTGGAGGGCCATTTGGATTGTGTCCAGTGTGTGACATTTCTGCGTGAACTGAAAATTTCACTGTGCTAGTGCAAACACCCAAGAGAGGGCTTGATGGGTCATGTGGTGAGTGGATATTTACTTGGTAAGAAACTACCAAACTTCTCCAGAGCGGCTGCACCATCGAGCACTCCCGGCAGCAAGGTACATTTGCTCACCGGTCCCATCAGCACTTTACCAAGTGTCAGTGCTTTTTGAATTTTAGCCATTCTCATAGGCGTGTAATGGGGTTTCACTGGGGTTTCAATTTGCATTTCCTTAATGACTAGCAGTGAGGAACATCTTTTGATATTCTTAGTTACCATTTATATATCCTCTTTGGTGAAGTATCTGTTCAAGTCTTATTCACTTTTCAGTTGAGTTCTTTGTTTTCTTACAGTTGAATTTTGAGAGTTTTTTTTATAAATTCTGAATACAAGTCCCTTTTCAGACGTGTGATCTGCAACTATGTTCTCCCAGTCTGTAGTTTATTTCATTCTCTTAGCAGTGTCTCTCACAGAGCAAAAGTTTTTAATTTTGACAAAATCCAATTTATCCATTTGTTTCCTTCTATAGACGGTGCTTTGGGTACCACAAAAGACACTTTCTAATGGCAGGGTGTACAATTCACAATGAAGAGATGAAAGTTATGAACATCTGTGCACCAATTTGCAAAGCATCAACATTTTTTGAGCTACACTTACACAAAATATAAGAAGAAACAGACGGAAGCATGTAATAGAAAACTAATTCATTGCTCTTAGCCCAGGATAAATCAAATGGACCAAAAAAGAAATGAATGTAGAAAGGGTTTAATAGAATATAAAAAGCCTGAATAACATACTAAGGCAAATCCGACTGATCTATATAATGAATACTGTATGCTGAAAACAGAGAACAGATCTCTTTTGCAGGTGCCAAAGGAACATTCTAATGCAGACTTTACCATGCATTAGACCAAAGGAAGAAAACACCTCCCCAAAAGAATTATACAGTATTTCATCAGTGGTCAGGGAAGAGTCAGAAAGATGGGGCCTGGGGTTGCACTGGGCTGTGGGTCCTGAGAGCGACTCAGAAAGCACTAACCTCCCCTGACCATGGGCAACCCATGCCCTCAGGCCCTGTCCAGGCTGAGGAGGGTGGCATCCTGCTGTAGGGAGAGGCCTCTGGGTGTGGGAGTGGAGTGGAGTGGAGGTGTGAGGTCCCAAATTGTGAGGAGGAAGCACCCCTGGAAACTGCAGAGACCATCACCTGTCCTTCTCCCCCAGAGTTTATCCTGCTTCTGCTCTTGCCCCTCAGAACGCTGGGGCAATACCCTAGCACCTCTCACCCGGACCCCGTCGTCTTAATGGTCCAAGATAGCTAGAAGGTCTGACAGGCAGAATCCCAGGAGGGAGAGAGCAACGGAGGGAGGGAGGGAGGGACAGTAGGCAGGAAGGGAGGAGGGGAGAGTGGGAGGCAAGTAGGAAGCTGTCCCTGGAAGCGCAGGCACCCAGCCCCATCCCTTTTCATTTCTCAGACTCTAGGAGTTAACTTTCTGGAAGTCACAGAAGAGGTGACTGGCTCTGAAGCACAACCCCATCTCAGGACAGAGTTCCTGTCCAAAATCCAGGGCCTCCACTTACCAGCTGATGAAAGTAAGCAAAAGCTTAACCTCTCTGTGTGTCAGTTTCAGTTTCCTGACTGTTAACGTGTAAGGATTACAGGATGTATCCCTTTGGAATGTTGTGAGTGAGAATGAAATAGGGTGATGCTTTGCCACGTGATCAGTCCAGCAGCTGGCAAACAAGCCCCCAGTAAATGCTAATGTGGAAGTAACGCTGAGTCTGGGCTACTCACCAACCCCACTCTGGTGTCCCCATGTTGTAGACATTCACCTTGGGTCTACAGCTGTCCACAGGACCACTGGCCATGCGGCTAACCTTGCAGTCAGCCCCAGACCGGCCCTGCTGGCCTCTGCACCACTCCTGGATCCAATGCCTGGTGTCCCTGGACCACAGCCAGGTTCATTCAAGGAACCTCTGCTTTGGGATGGCTCTCATTGGCTGGCTGATACCTGCAGGGCAGCCAGGAGCAGCTGGGAACATTTACAGGAGCTCCCTGGGTGTCCCAGATAGTACTTAGTTCAACCTTGCCAGCCAAGAAGTCATCCAAGATACACTGCTAACCTTTAAACCGAAACCATCATCAGGGTTGGCTGGAGCCTGTGTGAAACCAGGATCTGATCGAGCAAAAGTTCAGTGCTCCAGGATCCATCAGGTGGGTGCTGAGTCACACTCCTGGATCCTGAGTTCCTTCAGGGTTCTGACACAGAGCAGATAAAACGATAACACAGGGCTAAGTGCACTCACTGTGAATTAAATTACACTTTTCATTTCTTTCAGAACCATTACAGCTTCTGGATGGAAACCAGCCCCAGAAGGGTCCTGATTAATCAGGCCGGGTCACAGGGATATGAAACCCCCGCTCCACCCTGTCCTCAGCTAGAAAAGGGGAGAAAATAAAGGATGTTTGATGAACTGCACGGGAAAAACTGTGAACTGGTTAAATATTTAACAAAACTGTGAAAATAAAATTAGACTATCCAGAGACTGGCTTAAAAATGTGTGAAATACTCAAAACTAGCAAAAGAGGGGAAAGGTAAAAACAGGATGGACGGATGAGTCCAAGGAGGAATCATATGAAATGATGAAACTTGGATCAAGTATGAATGTTAGGCCAACCTTCAGGAGGGGTCACAGGGAGGGGTGGGGAGAGGGGAGGAAAGCCTCTCGCATGGCTCAGGCTCCCAACTCTGCAGATCAACAACCTGGCTTAACGTGGATTGTAGCAGAGGTCACATCAGGCGCCCTCCAGCCCTAGGTGGGGGCAGTCCTGTAGAAGATCCTTGGCCTGAACCAGCGCCCCTGACTCGCTATGAGCACGGGGGTGATGGGAGGACCCCGGTGGGAGCGCCGCGTCTGGAAACCCTTTGCAGCCCTCACCCTTCCACCCCCAGCGCGCTCACTGGCCCCCGCCTAGTCGGTCCCTCCTCCGGGAGCGCGCGCAACGGAGACGCTCGGCGCTACCTGCAGCGGCATAGCCGGGGCCCGGCCAGGCCCACGCCCAGCGCCCTCCAGCGGATGACCACCTCGCAGCGCCCGACAACCAGTGCGTGTCCGTGGAGAAGCAGCTGGGGACAGCAGAGGTCCCAAGTCACAGAAATCGCAGGGTGGGGACGTTCACGAAAGAAAGGGGGTGGGCGGGATTCCCTGGCGGTCCAGTGCTTAGGACTCCGCGCTTTCACTGCGGTGAGCCCGGGGTTCAATCCCTGGTTGGCGAACTAAGATACCGCAAGCCGCAGGGTGCGGCCGGGGAAGAAAAAAAAAAGAAAAAAAAGGAGCGGGGAAGGCGGGTACCGGGGTGGGGGACATCATCCCTGAATTGAAACATTTTAGAAGTGTGTTTCAGTCTTGCACTGACGAGGCAGAGGAAGCCTTCATGCGGTTTGGCAAACGTCTGCTATCCCCAGTATCTGCCCCACCTTCTTCCTTAGTATTAGGGCAGCCAAGGTTTAGATGAGGGACCTGTCATCCAGAACAAAAACTATATCTCTGAACTTCCTGTATAGCCAGTTACGACCTTAGGATTAAGTTCTGACCAGTGGGATAGAAACTGAAGTGCTGTGTCTGTGATTTCCAAGAAATGTCCTTAAAGGGAGGAGCGATGCCCTTCTTCAGTCCTTCCTCCTTCCTGCTGGCTGGGAATGTAGATGTGATGGCTGAGGCTCCAGCAACCATATTATACCAGGTAGTGGAAGCTACATACTGAAGACAGTTAAGTAACAAAATTCTCTGTAAAGGAACCAGGTCCCCGATATCAAGGGCACCCTGCCAACCCTGCATGGCCTACTTATGGGTCCCTTTTATCTAAGAGAGAAATACATTTCCATTACATTTCATTCAAGCCATTACTGTGTGGTTTTCTGTCTCACATAGCTGAACTGAATCCTAACCAATAAACAGAGGAGATAAGAATCCTTTTTGTTGGCAGAGGTAGGCAAGGACTGTAATGGAAGTAGGGGTTCCCCGTGTTAGCAAAGGTGGGAGACAGAGATGCAAGGAAAGTATCAATAGAATTGGCAGCATTGGTGATAGAAGTCAGATTGATTACTGGATAAACAGACATGGTGAAGGAAGAAATGGATCAAGGATATCTCTGTAGTGGCAGCTGTGTAGGGTGGGGTCACAGAGGACACTGGGGAGGTTAACATGTTGGACTATGTAGGGACAGGTGTCACGGCTAGACAGGTGAGGTCCCTGTGTTGACAAAGGTTGGAGAGAGGCTAAAGGTAAAAAGAGGAATTGTTCCTGGAAGTTCTATCCATTTTAAAGAACGAGTTCAAGTCCCTGTCCATCTCCCTTGGTGGCCAGAGGCGTCTCTGTTAGTTCTTGTATCCGCTGACTGCCCACAGCACCTCCTGCTGACCCACACAGCCTGTTGATCCAGAGGAGGTCAGTTTGGCCTGACTGTGAGGGCAACTCGTCCAGCATTTCTCCTCATGTAGTCCTCAGACCACCCTCATGGGACTGCCCTGACGACCTGTTAAAAACACAGACTTAAGAACTCCACTCAATACCAGATGGATCAGCCCCTCTAAATAGCCCCATGATTCTGACATATACTCAAGTCCAATCCACCTTTTTTTTTTTTTTTTTTTGCGGTACGCGGGCCTCTCACTGCTGTGGCCTCTCCCATTGCGGAGCACAGGCTCCGGACGCGCAGGCTCAGCGGCCATGGCTCACGGGCCCAGCCGCTCCGCGGCATGCGGGATCCTCCCAGACCGGGGCACGAACCCGTGTCCCCTGCATCGGCAGGCAGACTCCCAACCACTGCACCACCAGGGAAGCCCCACCTTTTTATATGTCAGGAAACAGAGGCCCAGACAAGGAGTGTGGCCCCTCCAGAGGTCTCCCTGCCCGTCAGCAGAACACTGAGAACCCAGTCCAGGGCTTGCTCCAATGCCCTGTGGATCTCCCAACACCTGCACCCTTTATCTTGGCTCTCTCCAGTGGTCAGCCGCTAATTTAAAAACTCTCTGAGATGGGGACACAATCTGCATGATCTCCTCCATGCTCACAATCCTGGGACAAACTGCCAGCTGAGGACACACCGTGTCTCCTCGGCGCATCTCCCAGAGCTGTGTGCAGCTGCAGAGCCCTGGCCTCCTTCTGCAGCACCTCCCGAGCAGGCACAGGGCCTGCATGCCCTAGGACTCCACGCAGACTTGCAGATTCTTCTGGCTGGACATTCAACTGACCCCTCCCTGACCCAGGGCCTGGGGAAGCACAGTAGGGGCTCCAAGATCAGAATACCCTCCTCAGATCCCAACCTAACCCCCTACCGGGCCTGCCTGCCCTTCCTCCCATCTCCCTAGTGCAGCCCTGCCCCTGCCTTCCCCATGCCTGCGGAAGGCGGAGAAGGGTATTGACATAACTGGCTGCATCCCCTTTCTGCCCCAGAATCTGAAGCGTCTTCATGCACAACTTCCCCTTCCCTTTCCTACTGGCCGACCTTCCATATTCCACCCCCAGCTCCACCCCACCCCACCCCCGCCAAAATAAAGTTCTGACTGGCTTCAGAAGACTCCACAAATCTAGAAAAAAGGTACAGATGAGCAAGTTTGCAAGGCAGAGACACAGATGTAGAGAACAAATGTACAGACACCAAGGGAGGAAAGCGGGGGTGGGGGTGGGGGGATGAATTGAGAGATTGGGATTGACATGTATACACCAACATGTATAAAACAGATAATAAGAACCTGCTGCATAAAAAACTAAATTAAATTTTAAAAAAAAGGAAATCTCCACAACCAGCCTTGCCCTTACCTGCCATGGATTCCCCCACAGGTACTGCCCCACTGATGCCATTTCCAAGCGCAGGAGCCAGCACTCACCTCTCCGAGGAGGTCTCTGCTGGGCCAACTCCTAGAACATGCCCTGTCTTTTCACCTTCTAAGCTATCACTAGTTCATGACAACCCCAGGCTATAAGCTGTCCCTGACCTCGCTATCTCCGTGGCCCGGGCCTAGGACTTCATGACTACAGAAGTCAGGTGAGGCGACCGCGTGGCACAGCCCGTTCAGGAGAGTGACAAGGAGGCAAGCCCCCATCACTCCCAAGACCTTTATGGGCCATCCCAGTTTCCAAGGCTGGAGCGGCTGCCTTCGGCGCCACCTGGCGGCCGCCGCTCGAAAGCGGAGAGTGGACCCAGCGCGCGCCGGTTCCCGCGGGACGGTTGGGTAGGCTGGAGGGGGGTCGCCCATCTTATAGAGCCGAGACCAAGCGGCCCAGGGCCTGGCACGTCTCTGGATTCCCGCGGATCCCGCGGTCCTCGCGAGACCCCGAGACCCGGTGCCACCCAGCCCCTAGCGGCGGCGGACGGCCTCGTCGGACGCTGCGGGGCGCTCGGCGGCCGTGTGAGCGTGCGCGCACGCGCCCGCCCCACGCATCGCCCCGCACCGCCGCGCGCTCGCACGCACGCACACCTCGACGCTCGCCCGCGCCGGGCGGTCTCCCACGCAGTGAGCGGGTAGCGGGCTCCCGAGCTAGCTACCCCGGGAGAGGAAGGCGCTTACGCGCGGCGAGCTAGAGCGGGCACACCAAGACCCATTTTTTTCCACCTCACTTCGCGCGCGGGGACGCCGCCGTGGCCGCACCGTCCTCATGGGTGACCCCCTCAGGGCGGGACCTGGGGGTCCGTGCGGCCCAGGCCCTTCCGACCAGGCTGCGCGAGCCCAGACCAGGCCGCTCCCACCGGCCGGCCGCGGCGGCCAATGAGAGCCTGGCGTGGTGATGTCATGCCCCGACCGGATCCTGGTGACGAGAAGTCCGAGGTCACCCGTCAGGGAACCAGCGCACACCCACCCGCGGAGGTTCCGGAAGTTTCCACTGCGGCGGCGGCCTCACCCCGCAGCCTCGCGCGTGCCACCACGTTGGCCTTCCTTGTCTGGTGTCCCGGAGTCACCTCTCCCTCCCCCCGGGGGTCTCCTCCCTCTTTGGGGGTCCCCTTCGTGTCCCCTCGTGATCTCATGTTCACATCCTCATTCTCACAGGTGTCACCTTTTCTCCACCGGTGCCACTCGGGCCCCTGCGGGGGTCCTCAACCGCATTTTCACGTACCGGTCCTCCCATGCCACCCCTGCTCTGTCGTGGCCAGGGATGCTCATTTATTCGGTCCCCAGCCCCGACTTGTCAATGTGTCCAAGTGTGTCCGTCCGTCTGTGAATGTCGGTCACTGCGTTTGTCTCTGGCTGTCACTGCATGAGACTGTCCGTCTGCCTGTGTCTGTCTCCGCGGGCTTCTGTCCTTCTGTCTGTCCCTGTGGGTGTCTGCTCCGCCGCTGAGGGTCTTTCTGTCGTGTCTGTCACTGCGTGTCTGTCCGTCTGTCGGCGTCTGTCACTGGAGTGCGTCTGGGCCCCGGGGTCTCTGGGTCTGGGCTCCGAGAGAGGGAGAGGGAGAGGAGGTGGCAGCCCGGGGAGGCGGGGAGGGGCGGGGGCGGAGACAGTGGGCGGGGGCGGGCGGGGGCGCCGAGCGGCCCGTAGGGGGTGTGTGCGGGGGGCCGGAGGCGGCGGCTGTCAGAGTCGGCTCAGCCTGCGCTGGGGAACATCGGCCGCCTCCAGCTCCCGGCGCGGCCCGGCCCGGCCGCCTCAGGTGAGTCTCCCGCCCCGCCCAGGACCCTCCTCCGGCCCGCGGCCCATTCCGCATCCCGGGAACGGTGCGCGCCCCGAGGGACCCAGGCTCCCAAACAGGACGCCCACCGCGCCCCGGGGCCTGCCCAGCGACGCCCCCCGACGCCCCACACTCACCCTTAACTCTTCCCTCACCGCCGCATACTTAACGATTGCCCGCGCGGGAGACAGCATCCCGCAGGGCCAGCTGCCGCCTCTGCTCTCGAATTCCTGTGGGGACCCCCGAGCGCCGCTGCCCCTGCTCGCCCCCAAGTCTGGGGCCACTGGAAGATGCCTCCTGCTTGGGGGCGGAATCCAAGCTGCGCAGGTTCCTGGAGCCCGGCTGGGCCCTCCGGGATCCCGCGACCCCAGCGCCCCTGCGCAGCTCCCAGCCGAAGCCCCCTCCCAGGCCCAGGCGTCCCCCTCCCGCGGGGACTCCGTCTCTATTTTAGGGGAAGGGGAGGCTTAGCGGAAGCCCCGAGTTATAATTAGCCCCACTCGGGTTTCCTAGTTAATCTCCATCACCACCACCCCAGCTCAGGGCGGCGAGGGCTGGGTGAGGGGTGACCGGCGGGAGAGGGGGGAGTTCCGACCCGGGGAATTTTGATCCCTTGGCTGGAGATGCCGGAACCGCGGCAGCTGCTGCCCCAAAATAGCGGCCCTGCCCCTGCCGCCGGGGATCTCCGGAGCTCCGAGAACGCAGGCGCCCCGCCTCGCCCTTCAGACCCCTCGGCAATGCCCGCGAGCCCCCAGACCCCGCCCCAAGTTCCCGGCTCCCGGACTCGGGGCGGGGAGCGCCGTCCTTTTCTCGGTCTTTACTGCCCCCCGCTGGCGGCAGCGTGCACCGCAGCATCGGATGGATGGGGGACTCGAGTCCTGTGGGGCCAGGGCTAGAGAGCCTGTGGGCTGAGGCTAGGCGAGGGGGGTGCGCAGTTGACGGGCATTCGCGGGTACCAACGCGCTGTGTCAGACAGTGGATGAGGCGGGGCTGGGTGGGGCAGAGTGTGGAGTAGGCAGGATTTGGGGTACCCTGGGAACTGCGACTCCCACACCCTGAATGCCCAACCCACACCCCCCCAGGGTACGGCCCTGGCCAACTGCATGAGAGGCTGAGCCTTCACGCCACCTCAAGCTCCCCCGTCGGCGCCTCCCGTCAGTGAGGGCCCCGCCTCTGTCGGGTGGACTGTGCGTGGCCTTCGGCCTCTGGTGCTGGTGCCCCGCACTGCTCGAACTGGGCCCGAGGCAGTCCACCCAGCTGGGGGAAGGAAGTGAGGGCGGTGGGTCTTCTGCGGGGCAGGGGAGTGTATTGCTTGGCAGGTCTGTCTCTGTTCCCTGCATTTGTCCGTCTGGGTGTATGTGTGTGTGCCTGATCTCTGTCCCCTCTTGCATCTCCCTGTCTGTGTCCTTGTCTCTGCCTGTCTCCCTCCCTCCCTCCATTTCTCTCCTTTCTGCCAACCTGCCCCACCTCCTCTGCAGCTCAGTGATAACCCCTGGGCAAGAGTGTTACCTAATCATCTCCTCCCTCCTGGCAGCTTTGAGCCTTCACCCTCTGCCTTTCTTTCTCCCAGCAGACGCCTGCCTGCCCTGGCAGCCATGAGGCCCCCGTGGTGTCCCCTGCACACGCCCTCCCTGGCTTCCCCGCTCCTTCTCCTCCTCTTCCTCCTGGGAGGAGGGGCAGAGGCTGAGGGCCCAGAGGACCCAGAGCTGCTGGTGACGGTGCGTGGGGGCCGGCTACGGGGCCTCCGCCTAATGGCCCCTGGGGGCCCTGTCTCTGCTTTTCTGGGCATCCCCTTCGCAGAGCCACCTGTGGGCCCCCGTCGCTTTCTGCCACCAGAGCCCAAGCGGCCCTGGCCAGGGGTGCTGAATGCCACAGCCTTCCAAAGAGTCTGCTACCAATATGTAGACACCTTGTACCCCGGCTTTGAGGGCACCGAGATGTGGAACCCCAACCGTGAGCTGAGCGAGGACTGCCTCTACCTCAATGTGTGGACACCGTACCCCCGGCCTGCGTCCCCCACCCCTGTCCTCGTCTGGATCTACGGGGGTGGCTTCTACAGCGGGGCCTCCTCCCTGGACGTGTATGATGGTCGCTTCCTGGCCCAGGCCGAGGGGACTGTGCTGATGTCCATGAACTACCGGGTGGGAGCCTTTGGCTTCTTGGCCCTGCCGGGGAGCCGGGAGGCCCCAGGCAATGTGGGTCTACTGGATCAGAGGCTGGCACTGCAGTGGGTGCAGGAGAACGTAGCAGCCTTCGGGGGGGATCCAACGTCAGTGACTCTGTTTGGGGAAAGCGCAGGTGCCGCCTCCGTGGGCATGCACCTGCTGTCCCCACCCAGCCGGGGCCTGTTCCACAGGGCCGTGCTGCAGAGCGGGGCACCCAATGGGCCCTGGGCCACAGTGGGTGTGGGAGAGGCCCGCCGCAGGGCCACGCTGCTGGCCCGCCTCGTGGGCTGTCCGCCTGGTGGGGCTGGTGGCAATGACACAGACCTGGTGGCCTGCCTGCGGACGCGGCCGTCTCAGGATCTGGTGGACCACGAGTGGCACGTGCTGCCTCAGGAAAGTGTCTTCCGCTTCTCCTTCGTGCCTGTGGTGGATGGAGACTTCCTCAGTGACACGCCCGAAGCCCTCATCAATGCTGGAGACTTCCATGGCCTGCAGGTGACTAGTGGCTGGAGGGGGTGGAGCTGCTTCCTCTAGGCCTGTTCTTCACCTGCCCCTCCCCGTGGGGACCCAGGCATGAGGGCTCCTCAAAACCCACTCCCAAAGGCCCAGGCTCCTGGGCCCCATGGCCCGCTCCTCTCCCCTGAGGGCTCAATCCCAGGGTGGTCAGTGGGACAGAGAGGAAAGGAAATGTGGGTGTATTTTCTCTTTCTCTCTTTCCCTTCCCCAATCTCAAACTCTCTTCCTCCCTGGTCCCGGGTCTATAACTGTTCACCTCTCTGGCTCTTTGTCCATCTGTTTCTGTCTGCCTGTCTGTCTGTGCTTCCCCTCCCCCCATCCCTCCGTCCTGTCCCCTCAGGTGCTGGTGGGTGTGGTGAAGGATGAGGGATCCTATTTTCTGGTTTACGGGGCCCCAGGCTTCAGCAAAGACAACGAGTCTCTCATCAGCCGGGCCCAGTTCCTGGCCGGGGTGCGGGTCGGGGTCCCCCAGGCAAGTGACCTGGCTGCCGAGGCTGTGGTCCTGCATTACACAGACTGGCTGCACCCTGAGGACCCGGCGCGCCTGAGGGAGGCCATGAGTGATGTGGTGGGCGACCACAACGTCGTGTGCCCCGTAGCCCAGCTGGCTGGGCGACTGGCCGCCCAAGGCGCTCGCGTCTATGCCTACATCTTTGAACACCGTGCATCCACGCTCTCCTGGCCGCTCTGGATGGGGGTGCCCCACGGCTACGAGATCGAGTTTATCTTCGGGCTCCCCCTGGAACCCTCGCTAAACTACACTGTCGAGGAGAGAACCTTTGCCCAACGACTGATGAGATACTGGGCCAACTTCGCCCGCACAGGGTCAGCGGGGCTGAGGGGAGGAGGGCCTCCAGGAGCCAGGGAGGCAAGGGGCGGGGGGAACAGACAGAGAGGGAGGGAGACAAGCAGAAAGGGCGGGGGGCGGGGGGCAGGGGGGGCGGGGGGGGCGGGAGGCGAGTTCACAAAGGAAAGGAGACAAAGGGGGAGAGAGAGAATGACAAAGGAGACCCCAAGAGAAGGGAAGGAGGGAGGAAGGCAAGGTGGCAGATCCTGATGAGACAAGGACAGAGCTGAGGGAGGCAAAGAGAAGAGAAGAGACAGACAAGGAGAGACAGACAAAGGAGTTACCGGAGCAGTTAGGAGTGTGGATTGTAGAACTGGATCAATTGGACCAGTGATGATTTTTTTAGCTGTGACACACACGAATGCACACACACGCACACAGTTTACCTGTCTGAAGAAGGGGACCATAAATATCCCATCACATGGGTGTCCGCAGAAGTAAACATGATGTTTGTAGAGATAGGACTGGGCCTGAGTATATAGTAAGGGCTCAGGAAGTCATAGCAATTTTTTAAATGGGAGAAACAAAGATGGAGCAGAAAAATTGAGGGGAAAAAAAAGAGGAACAACAGAAAGAGGGAGGGCAGGAGGAAGGGGAAGACTCCGGAGTATGGAGCATATTGGAAGAGAAAGGATGAAGAAGAATGTGGGAGGGAGGAGACGGGGCTCTCCCTGGAGCCTGAGGGAACGGCATGGGTCAGGAAGCAGCCTGCCTCCTCCTACTCTCCATCTCCATTCCCCAGCCCCCAGGGGCTGAGCGTTCCCTTTCCTTCCGCAGGGACCCCAATGACCCCCGAGACCCCAAAGCCCCGCAGTGGCCACCATACACGGCGGGAGCGCAGCAGTACGTGAGCCTGAACCTGCGGCCACTGGAGGTGCGGCGGGGGCTGCGCGCCCAGGCCTGCGCCTTCTGGAACCGCTTCCTACCCAAATTGCTCAGCGCCACCGGTACGCAGGGGCCAGCGGGCAGGGGCTGGGAGGAGGCGGGGGAGAAAAGGGGCGCGGAGAGAGAGAGGGAACTGGGAGCCGGCCGGGTGTAACCCCTCTCTTCTCCCCCCAGCCTCGGAGGCCCCCTGCACCTGCTCAGGCCCCGCCCACGGGGAGGCTGCCCCGAGGCCCAGGCCCGGCCTCCCCCTGTCCCTCCTCCTCCTCCTCCTCCTCTTCCTCCTCCTCTCCCGGCTCCTGCGGCTGTGACCACGGCCTCTTCCCCCTCCGGCCTCAGGGGGCCCCTCCTCTAATGAGTGGTCTGACTGTGGGGAAGGGCTCCACTCAGGGATCTCCGACCCAGCGCCCCCTGCCTCCTCAAACCGAGAAACTCAAACTGGACAGGGCTGGGGGCAGGGGGGTGGGGTGGGGTGGGAGGACACCTACGACCCATCTCAGGGATCCGCACGCCTTTATTGTTTAAATGGAAATGAAAAAGCCAATTTTCTTTTTTTATAAAATTATTATTTGGAGCCTGAGCTTGGTGTTGGGGTGGGAGGGAGGCCCTAGGGCTAGATAGCACCCCCCAGTGGGGCTATAACCGCCAACCATTTCTGTCTCTTCTCTTTTCCCCACCAACCCACGGATCCTCCTCCTCTGATCCCTTCTGTCCCCCTGTCTTCCGGTCATTTTCTCCCCCTCCCTCCTCCTTCCCGCCATCCTTCTCTGGCCCCGCCTCTACCCTCGTCCTTCCCCTGGTCTTCCGTCTGTTGCGTGTTCTCCTGATCCTCTTTCCACCACCCATCGTGGTCTCCTACATTCTCCGTGTGCCCTCCCTGAACTCACGCCCCCCTCCGTGTCCGTTCCCGTCCTTCCCCATGCCTCCGTGTCCGTTCCCGTCCTTCCCCATGTCCTCCCCCCCACCCACTTGCCGGGCACCCTGGCCGCAGACACGCTGGACGAGGCTGAGCGCCAGTGGAAGGCTGAGTTCCACCGCTGGAGCTCCTACATGGTGCACTGGAAGAACCAGTTTGACCATTACAGCAAGCAGGATCGCTGCTCAGACCTGTGACCCAGGAGGGACCCCCTCGTCCCGCTGCCCTGCCCGCTCCGCCCGGCCCCTCAGCTGTATATACTATTTATTTAAGGGTTGGGATATAACACAGAGGATCCCTAGACCCTGCCCACCCACCCCCGACTTTCCCCTGGGGCTCCCCGCCCTCTGCATGCCTCGGGCCGAGCCCCCTCCCCCGCGGTGCCTTCGCCCCTCTGGGCTGCCAATAAACTGTTACAGCCACAGGAGTGTGCGCGCCTGGGGAGCCAGGGTCCGGGCAGAATGCCTCAACCACTGGGATTGAGTGAATGGAGGGATGGCTGCTAAAGCCGGCGGGAAGAGCGGATCTGAGGTGTGGGATGATGGGCGCCCGCGCCACGCCCCCGCCGCTGCGGCGAGTACATTCCGCCCGGCGAGGTGGAGCTCACGCCTGCGCAGTGAGGACGGCGGCGCGGACGCGGCGGTGCACTGTGGGAGCCCCGCGCGGCGGCTTGGTGGTGGTTGCCGCGGGGCGCGCCACGCGCTTAAGCCTGGGGCCAGGCGAGAGCGACCCCAGGGACTGTACGCCCGCAGTTAGCCCAAGACTCGGGGCCGAGAGGAAGCGCTAGAGCGCAGAGTTCTCCCTGGAGTTCGCTCCGCGCCGCCTGGAGAACGGATCTGCCCGGCCCGGCGACCGCCGCTCCCGCCCACCGCCCTGGAGCCGCTGAAGGACGTCCACCTGGGCCTGGCCCCGCCCGGCCGCGGTGGCGGCCGCGCTCGCCTGGCCCTCCTCTCCGGCCATTACATTTACTATCATTACGGCTGCGACGGCGTGGACGACCGGGGCTGGGGCTGCGGCTACCGCACTCTGCAAACGCTGTGCTCGTGGCCAGAGGGCCGGCCGGCGGGCGTACCCGAACTGGCTGCAGTGCAGGCGGCCCTGGAGGACATGGGCGACAAGCCTCCCGGGTTCCGGGGCTCTCGGAGCTGGATCGGCTGTGTAGAGGCCAGCCTCTGCCTTGACCACTTCGGGGGTCCCCAAGGGCGCCTGTGTCACGTGCCCCGTGGAGCAGGGCTTCAGGGGGAATTGGAGAGGCTTTATTCCCACTTCGCAGGGGGCGGGGGACCTGTAATGGTTGGAGGGGATGCGGATGCCCGGTCAAAGGCCTTGCTGGGAGTGTGCCTGGGGCCAGGCACGGAAGCCTACGTCCTGGTATTGGACCCTCACTGCTGGGGTGCCCCGAAAAACCCCAGTGAACTACAGGCTGCTGGCTGGGTGGGCTGGCGAGAGGTGAGCACAGCCTTTGACCCCAACTCCTTCTACAACCTGTGTTTGACCAGCTGTAACTCAAAAAAGCAGCTGCCCACCCTGGACTGAGGCTTCTCTAGCACCATACCCGTTGATCTAACCCATCTCAAAGGCAGAGGCTGCCTGATGTCAGACCCTCAGGAAGCCCCAGCAGAGCCTGGGATCTTTGGTGTCAATAAAGTGGCAAGGCCCAGCCAACCATGGCCCCAGCTAATTTTTGGGAGCATCTGGGGAAGTATATTACATATATACATTAAGCCAGGAGTCACCACGCAAGTGTTTTTATTGGCAGTAGGGCTGAACGTACAAAAACTTCTCAGAGCTGGATGGGACAAGGCAGTCACAAGTATAGATGATAACCAGGAGTGAGGAAATGTATATGACTCAAAAGAAATCCACATCATCTGGAGCATCCAGGTCACGGTATTCCACAATGGCCCGTGGGTCTCCACGGACCATCCTGTGAGATTAGAAAGAGGTAAGAGGGGGTGAGATTTGAGGGTCCCTGAAAGGGAGTTTGAAGAGGGCCAAGAAAACGTAGACATCTTAGCCCAGTCTCACCTGTTTCGGGGTTTCCCAGGATAACCTCCCTGGCCTCGGAAGGCATCATAGTTCCCTCGGCCAGCACCATAGGGAGCATGGGGATATGGAGGCCCTCCTGTGGGCACTGCAGGGCGAACAGCACCAGCTATGAAAAAGATCAGTGTTGAGTTGAAAAACTGTGACCTCAACTACATCCTAGCCAAGTTTTCTTTCTCCCAGCCCCAGTCCAGGTCCTTTCAACTCCCTCTTACACTTACCTCCATAGCCCAAGATGGGGGGCCGGGGCTGACCATAGGGCATCAGGCCCTGGGGAGTCTGGTGTGGGTAGGGGAGTCCCGGGGTCAGACCTGGGGGGAGTACAATACGGACAGGGACATGAATTACTGCGGGGCGGGGGTGGGGGGGTTGGTGGGGGTGGAGGGCGGGGCAGTGGCGGGAGATGGACAGCTGGCTTTTTAGTAATATGGCCTGAGAGTGGGGTAGAAACTTCTCAGGATACAACAAGTTAAAGAGAACCAGGAGGGGCTTCCGTGGTGGTGCAGTGGCTAAGAATCCGCCTGCCAATGCAGGGGACACGGGTTCGAGCCCTGGTCCTGGAAGATCCCACATGCCTCGGAGCAACTGAGCCCGTGCGCCACAACTACTGAGCCTGCGCTCTACAGAGCTCGCAAGCCACAACTACTGAAGCCCGCGTGCCTAGAGCCCATGCTCCACAACAAAAGAAGCCACCGCAATGAATGAGAAGCCCACGCACCGCAACAAAGAGTAGTCCCCGCTCGCCGCAACTAGAGAAAGCCCGCGCACAGCGACGGAGACCCAACGCAGCCAAAAATAAATAAATAAATAAATAAATAAAACCGGAGAGGGAATGGGGCAGACCCTCATGGATCGTATCTTACTCTGGGCAGGGCCAGGTGGCTGAGCTGGCTTTATCTCAGGCAGAGCTGGTCGCTTGGCATCAGTGAGAAAGTTGTTAAAAAATGCAACCTCCTTCTTTACTTCCTCAATTTTCTCTGCATGCTTGTTGAAGATATGTTTGCGTACAAACTCAGGGCCCTGGGTGAACAGAGGAGGGGGTGAGAACTGAGTCAGCAATGAGGGTTCCCTAGCTCCCCAGACCCAACCTGCAAGGACACTCCACCTCCCCTCTGTCTCATCCCAATGAGCAGTTCCTCCCCAGGCTCTGAGGAGGCTTCCCGGCTGAACCCTCTCCTCCCACAGTCCTAACACACAAATGTCTAACATCCCAGACCTTGAATTTCTTGCCACTGAGAGGGCACAGCCACTTATCCTTGCCCAGTTCCTGGGTGTTGGAGGTCACAAACTTTTCCACTTCCTGCTCAGGGTCTTTGCGACCCATCTTCTGGGCCTCTTCCTCTGAAAGAGATTCCCGCACACTCAGCAGTGGAGTCAGCTTCTCCTCAAATGTCTTCTGCCATTCTAGCACTGTGGTTTTGGAACAGACGGAGAGCAGGTTGGAGAAGGGAGCCCGGAGGCGGGGATTAGAGGAGAGGGTGGCAGAGCATTGCTACCAGAGCAGAACTAAGGCCAGAGGCAGCTGGGAGAGAGGGAAACCAGGAGTGGGAAAGCTGGGAGGTCACCTTCTCCATGACTGATGCGGTTGGGCGGCATGGGCCCCCGAACATGGATGATGCCACAGCGGTTGGGCATCTCATCCTCATTGGGGTACTCGCACGTGTTATAATAATCCAGGGAATGCACGATGCGCAAATAAAGGAGGAGTTTGTCCAAAACCTAAGAGAAATGAGCAGCTCAGAGTTCCCATACACCTGCCCCTTTACCGCCCCGAGCCAGGCTCTCCCACGCCCCACACACTCTGCACCCACTGGCACCTTGATCAGCTTCTCATCCCGCTCCACGTTGATCTCCGCAGGGTTCCCTTCCTTAGGAGGCTCCTCAGGAGGGGCCCCCCCCACTGCTCCCCAGCAGCTCCTCCTCCTCAGCGCTCACTTCCTCAATCAGGTAGTCAGTGATATTCTTCAAGATGGGGTTCTGCGAGGGCAGACTCTGGTAGGGTGAGAGAGGTAGAGCAGACAAAACTCCTCAGGGTAGCCTAGGAACCTTCTCATTTGAAAAGGCAATGTGGGGCAGAAAGGAGTTCAGGGCTCGGCTGGGCTGTTACATTTGCCTCATTATTTGTCTTAATTTGTGTATGTGTTCTGCCCTAGCCGATAAATAATCACTAACACCAATCTGTTTTGTTGGAAGCTGGAGATGCTGCTCGGGAGGAGAGGGGCAAATACGGGGGTGGGTACAAGGGGGTCAGTGCTACAGACCAGGGAAGGCCAGAGGTGCCCACAGCAGATGAGGGGGAACCAGCGGCTTTTTAACAAGTTCCACGAGGAGTCACTAACCGTTGGCAGAGGAGGCGTCCCAGGCTCAGAGGCCCAGAGCTGGGTCCTGTCATCCAGCGTGTGGATCAGCTTGGCCGCCAGCTTGATGTCGTTGCGCACTATCTGCCTGTGCTGCGTGATGCCGTTGACGTTGCGGACGCGGCGCGTCAGGTCTCTGTTCACGCCAGGGCTCAGCTCACACTCCCGGAGCTGGAGGGGACAGAAGGCTCACCAACACTTGCCGAAGAAGAGCCACTCAAAGACTGGCCCGACCGAGCACGCTAGCGATCAGACTGAGCTCCCTAAGGACAGGGGCCAGGGGTGTCTTGTTCACAGGAACAGTCTCAGAGCCAAACCGAGAGACAACTGCATACAATTCACGTGAGCAGACTAAATGGGTGAAATAAGGAGCAGATGGATGAAGCCATCAATGAACGAAGGGATCAGAGACTGTGTGGAGCAGGGGGAGCCCCGCCTTCTCTCCCTCAACAGCCCCACTCCCAGGACTCACTCGGATATTCTGCAGGTTCCAACAGATCTCTTTAATGTTAACGCTGCGGTCAAAGGTCACCCAGCCACGACGGAAAAACCTAAACAAGAAAATGTCAGCATAATCCTGGGATGGACTGTGATGCTGGCCACCAATCTTCCCCTGCACCTTTTCCCCAAGGTATCCAGGGTCACACCTCCCTCCATTCCTTACCTCCTCTCGGGCTGGGGCTCCGATAATGCCACGCGCATAAAGCCGGGGTATCTTTTACA
The DNA here is from genome assembly GCF_005190385.1 of Monodon monoceros. NCBI lineage: Eukaryota > Metazoa > Chordata > Mammalia > Artiodactyla > Monodontidae > Monodon > Monodon monoceros. The sequence goes on from NW_021703769.1 coordinate 79,439,771, forward strand.
AAGCTGGAAAAGCAGAAACAGAAGCCCCACTTGTGATTCAAGGATTCACTTCTTCCTCCAATCCCCATGTCCTCAGAACCCTGGGGAACTGCCTTTTCATCCTTCCTTGGACTAGGAAGAAACAATTAAGGGCTTAAGAATAACAGCACTTGAAAGCAAACCATGCAACCAGGGCCAGCCTCTCTGAAGGGCGTGGGCCCATGGGAAGGGGGCCTCCCCATCAGAGAAACAGAGATGTAGGTCAGAAGCAGTGCCAGGTTATCTTCTCGCTGTCGCCCCCACCCGAAGGAATGGAGCCTGGGCGTCATCCCTGCCCCCAGTACCATTCTTCCCCACTCACAGAAATGATCTCAGCCCGGGAGATGTTGGGCGCGATGTTGCGCATGAAGAGAGAACAAGTCTTATGCAGCGGTCGGGGTTTACATTCCAGCCCAGGAGCGTCCTTAGGCTTCTCCCTCTCTTCTTCCTTGGGCTTCTCCTTTTCCTTGAGTGCTTCCTCTATGCAGGAAGTGGTGGGAGTTGGTGAAAATTTATTGTCAATTGAGGAGGGGAGGATAGAGAAGCTGTCAAACCTCCCCGCACCAGTCCCTCCCAAAAGGCCACCCTCCCATCAATTTCACCAACCTCTCACCTCCCCCCGCCACACCGGTCAGTATGAAGAGACTGGACTAGAAGCAAAGAAAATAAAACCTACCAGCCTCCTCCTTCTCCTCCTCGGCCTGGCCACTCTCCGACTCCGACTCCGACTCGGACACACTGCCTTCGTCAAAGCTGTCATCACCACTATGCTTCCTATTCCGCTTCTTGCTGCTCTGTAAGAGCCACAGCAAGGGGAGATGAGTCAGGTACCAGGACCCAGCCCCGACACCGACCCTGTGCAAAGGAGAGCCCACCTTTTTGGCTTCTTTCTCAGAGTCTTCTTTCTTCTCTTCCTTGTCCCCATCACCCTCGGATTTCTTGGTTTTGTCATCACTAGAACTGTCGTTTTCGACCTACAGGTAGAGACAAATCACCAGGGATGTTGGTCTCCCCTTCAGCCTTTGTCAGAGGGCCCCGCCCACCCTCCACAGCTGAGCCCACAAGTTCGCCTCTCCCCCACCCGAGACACGACCCCCGAGGCAGCCCCATTCTCCTGCCCAGGCGGCACAGGCAGCACCCAGAAGCCCCGGCACTCAGACCTGTTTGCCGTCCTCTTTCTTGTCATCCTTCTCATTGGTCTTGCGTTCTCCATCGCCCGGGCCTGGTCCAACCCGGCCCTCCTCTTTCTTGCTGGGCTCCCCGGGCTTCCCTGCCTGTTCCTCCTCCTCCTCCTGCTCCAGGATGCGTAGGTCATTCTCTGTACCTCCTTCCATCTTAATCACAGCTACCAACAAAGGGAGCAGAGGTCACCATCCAAGGGCCCTGGCCTTCAGCCTCTGGCTTTCTGTCCATCTATTTCCATTTTCAACCAAGACCTTGGTGACCAGACAATCCCACCCCTCCCAATCCACCCACCTGCATCCAGCATCTTGACAATGGCATCAGCTTTGTCTATGTCCAGCAGAAGATTATCAAACCAGCCGCTCTCCATGAGGGACAGGAATACCCTCAGTCGGTTTTGCAGGGCCCCCCGGGCCTCCTGCCGACGCTTCCCCACCTCATCTGGGTGGTACTTAGACCGGAACCTGGGAAGGAAGTGGGGAGGGAAGAGGCCAAACAGTCACTGGAGGCCAGAGCCAGGACATGGGGAGGGGCCCAGGAAAATCAGGGGAAAGCCCCCATCCTCTCACACCCACAAAAGATCATAAAAGCAGAGATGAGGGGAGAGGGGTGCACTAGAACCACCCAATCCCCCCAAAAGGAACCAGAGGTTATGCTCTGAGAAGATCTAGGGAAGAGCCAGGAACTAAGAGCTCTGGATCTGGAAAGAGCATGACTACAGGGGGAGCCAGGGCTGGAGGCAGACTGACTGCCCTGAGTATCTGGGAAACACAAATTTTAAAAAGTGTAGTTTCCCAAAGCTTCCCAGAGGAACGCTAAGGAAATAGTAGGCCCCAAAGAACCTCCCTCTCCTTGCCAACCCCAAACTAGAGTCATTAAAAGGATTGCTCCCACCAGCTCCCTCCATCCCTTGGTGGAAGACAGGGAAACCTGAAATCACCAGAAAGGAAAAGCCAAAAAAGGCAGGATACCTTTCTCCCCCCTTGGGAAGATAAGCAGATGGTGAAGGGACAGGGGAAGAGCAAAGGGAGAAACTGAAGTGCCCTTATAACCTCAGGTACTGCCCACAGGGATCGAGAGAGGACAGGGTGGGGGGTTAGGATAGATCATGAAAAAGGAAACACTTAAATTAGGACCCTGGGCAGGGGGGAAGGAGTCGGGGGGAGGGGGAGGGACAGAAGAAATCAGGCTATGCAAAAAAGAAAGGAGAAAGTGAGAGGAAGTCCCAGAAGTCAAAAACAAAAAGGAAAACTAAAGACCAAACAGACTAGGGGGAGAAAAAAAAAACAGTAGAAAGAAGCGTTAGGCAGGAGCAAGAACAAGGACGGAGAAAGAAGGAAAGGTTCACGAGAGAGTGAGACAAAGACACAGGTTAGGAAGAAAGAGGAGACGGTGACAGAACAGAACCACGAGTTGAGCGTAAGAGGAAAGGAAAGCCGCAGGCGTCACCTCCAGGATCTTTACCTTGGCCGCTTGGTCAAACAGAGCTCAAGATTTAACTAGCCGCGCCCAGGGCCCATGCTGGCTGGTGGGCCACCGGCTGGCTCCTGGCTGGGGCGCCCGGCCCGGATGCCCCACCCCCGCGGGACTCCGCGGTGGCGGCCCTGACTGACTAGCTGCCTGAGCGATCACATTGAGCTAAACCGCTGCATTGTGCACAGCAGTGCCCTGCCTGTCTGCCTGGCCGGGGCAGCGCCGTCAGCCCAGGGGCTCATGTATGGGCTGGGTATGGTGGGGGTGGAGGTGGGTTTGCTCCGAGCTCCGTCGATGAGCGGGTGTAGTTCCCAGTTCTGGCTCTTTTCAAGGAGGAGGAGCAGAAAGAGGATGAGGAGGAGGAGGAGCAGGAAGGGGGGAAAAGATGGTTGATTAAAATTAAAACATCCACAAAAGGAAAAAAATTAAAATTCTTTTTCTGTCAAACGACACTGAGATCTTTGCTTTTCTTGTCTGGATTCACTCGTTGCTTTTGGGAGGATGCCATAGCCACACAGGGTCCCGGCGATCAGGGATGACAATGACCCAGTATCAGCGAGTGGGAAGCAGTCTGTTTGCTGCCCCAAGGGAACAGGTGGCTCTGGCCAGCTGCCTGGAGGCGTCTCACTCACTGAGGACAGTGGGGAAGGGAGATGGCGTGGGGGCTGTGGTGGACGTGGAAGTGAGGAGGAGAACCCATCAGCCAGTGCTGTGATGCTTCCCATCCCCCACCCCCAGGAAGTTCTGGATTGGGGAAAATGGGAAGAGGACAGGGCTGCAGGCTCCGCTGGCGGGGCCAGGGGAAACATGCCAGGGAAAAGACAGCAGGAGAGGAGGGGCACTCACCACTCCTCATCTTTATGAGCCAGGAAGAAATCCTGCATCTGCTGCCTCCGGAAATCCAGCTTGTAGTCGTTATAGCGCTTAACTGCCTCTGTCTCATCCACAGAGTCATCCAAAGACAGGAGAAACTCCTTGAAGGTCTTCATCACAGGTGGCGGCACACCCAAGTCGATCTCTGCTATGCTGCCCAGCCTGAGGGGGGGCCCGGTCAGGAAGTCTTGGTTGTGGGGGAAGAGGGTGGGGGGATGGCGGGCCGAGGTAGCCAGCTGCCCCCTTCCTTCGCCCACCAGGAACATGACCCCAGGCGCCAGCTGCGGCCACCCCCACGGGCACGCCAGTGTGCCTGAGCCACTTCTCCTGGCTCCAGCCGTGGTCTTCAGCAGCCCCAATCCATCCCCCAGGCCTACCGACTCCCTTCTCCCAAGAACCCCAGAACCGCAGGTCTTTACCTGGCCTGGATAGGCAGAACATGGTGCTGCATGATGTGGACGTCTGGATGAACCCAGGGCTGAGGGGGGCCATAAGCTGGGCCCCCACCCCCCCCAGCATAGGGCATCTCATAGCCACTGTGGTATGGGTCAGAGCTGTGCTCATCCCTGAGGGTGGGGGACACAAAAGTCAGACAGAGAAGGCCATCATGTCTCCTGAGCGCAAAGGCAGATGGGACAGAGGGAGGGGCACACCTGCCATGTGGTCTCTCACCCAAGGGTTTAGAGGAACCAAAAAAGATGGGTTTATGGGAACTTTGAGAAAAGGAAATGACCAAGAAAGTTCTCAGCAGAAGTGAGGGAAGACAGCTGAGGCCCAGGTAGAACTGAGGCTGAGAAGACAGAGAAACCGTGGCCATCTCACCAGTCTCGCCTCATGCGCTTCTGCGGGGGGCTGAGCTCATGTCGGGGAGGAGAGAAGCGCTCTCGCCGATTCCTGTCATAGTCACGATATTCACCCCGACTGCGGCGCTCCCGGCCACGGTCCCACTCTCTGGAGATAAGAACAAGTAGCGGTAAATAAGACACAGTTGGATATCCCAAGATCACACTCTTGGACAGGCCCTCCCCATCGTATTTGAGACACAAGACTAAAAGCCTGAAATTATAAAACTTCCCTCTAAGAGGAAAAAAACTCTTGTCTACTTCCATCACTTCAGCCATTGCCCACAAACTGATGGCCTGCCAACTCCTCCAGCCTGGCCTTTTTCCTGAGCTTCAGACCAACATCAACAACCCCTCCTAGACGACCACTATCACCTCAAAATCAACATGTCAGAATCGAGCCTATTATTTCTATCACTATGGGCCCAAACTTGCTTCCCCTCTCCTGTTTCCCACTCTCAGTTGCACCGACATTATCGCCAGGTATCCAGTTATCAAGTGTCACCCTCACCACTAATTTGTTACTGGCTTGTTAATCCTCTGTCTCAAATGAAAGCTGTCCTTTTCCCCACAAACCCTGCCCTAGTCCACGTGCCCTGGTCCTGGCCATTTCTCCTTTAAGTGCAGCCTTGGTTTGTCTTCCCTACCTCTGGTCTCTCCCTTTCCTCCACTCCAAGGTCAAAGTGATCTTTCTCAAACACAAATCCAATCATGCCATGCCCTTGTTTAAATGCCAGTACAAAAGACAATTCAAAACCTTGGTTCCTGGCTTCCCTGGTGGCACAGTGGTTACGAATATGCCTGCCAATGCAGGGGACAGGGGTTTGAGCCCTGGTCCAGGAAGATCCCACATGCCACGGAGCAACTAAGGCCATGTGTCACAACTACTGAGCCTGTGTTCTAGAGCCCACGAGCTACAACTACTGAAGCCCGTGTGCCTAGAGACCGTGCTCCGCAACAAGAGAAGCCACCGCAATGAGAAGCCTGCGCAACGCAATGAAGAGTAGCCCCCGCTCGCCACAACTGGAGAAGCCCACATGTAGCAACAAAGACCCAACGCAGCCAAAAATAAATAAATAAAATTTATTAAAAAAAAAAAAAAAAAACCTTGGTTCCTGGCTGTCATTCCAGGTTCTCTACCCGTTACCAGCCAACCCCATCTCCATCTAATAGAATAAAAAAGAAAATCCTCTGCTATAACCCAGTGGTTTTCAAACTGTTCAGTCTTGGGACCCCCTTTACACTCTTAAAAATGACTGAAGATTGAAGAGCTTTTGCTTATGTGCATGAGATCTCTCAATACTTAACTGTATTCATAATTAGAACAGAAAAAAATACCTAATAATTTTGAAGTTATATAATAACATAAACTACCCATTTATACATTTTTATAAAAAATGGCTATTTTACAAAAAAATTTAGTGAGAAAAGTTGCATTGTTATTTCATTTACAAATCTTTTCAAGGTCTGGCTTAATAGAGGCAGCTGAATTCTCATAGTATATACTTCTCCATTCAACCTATTATGATACGCTGTTTGGTTGAAAAATAAGAAGATCTGGCCTCACAGTGATATGTAGTTGGAAAAGGGAACACTTTAATAACTTTTTCAGATAGCTGGAGATACTCTTTGCTTTTGATACTACCCAAAACTTGGCAAGAGATAGCTTCTTAAAGACTAGCTGCAATGTTGAATCTGAAACTAAATCAATGAACATTTTGTACTCTATATTAAAATTCATTATTCTACCTTGCTCTTTGAAAAGATCTTCACACATCTCATTACACGGTATCAAAATATCATAATCATTAGTATCACTCCCCATCTCACCAGAAAAGTCTTTAAAGTAATAGGAAGCTGTCAAGCTGACACTGGTAGATACAAGTTTTCCAAAATTTTAGTTTACACTGGGAAGTTCCACTTCCCCACTGGCAACAAAACTGACAATTTTCCTTAAAGTAACAAGTTCTCTTAACTTTTTTCAAAATGTCTACCAAATACCCAGATATGAATAAGCACTGTTTGATAGCCTTTCATTCAGGTAACAAACCTGAAGTGGGGGGTGGGGGAGGATGAGGACTGTTAGTTCAGCTCACAACTCAATCCCACAAATACTCCTCCTCAAGGTAACCACCACACTACATGCAGAAGTGCTTTATGCATCCTTCCTATCATCACATGTATTGAAAGCCATATAGTCAGCCTTCCCTGGTGGCGCAGTGGTTAAGAACCCGCCTGCCGATGCAGGGGACACGGGTTCAAGCCCTGGTCCAGGAAGATCCCACATGTCGCGGAGCAGCTAAGCCCGTGCGCCACAACTACTGAGCCTGCGCTCTAGAGCTCTCGAGCCACAACTACTGAGCCCACACACCACAGCTACTGAAGCCTGCGTGCCTTGAGCCCGTGCTCCGCAACGAGAAGCCACCACAATTAGAAGCACGCGCACCGCAACGAAGAGTAGCCCTCGCTCTCCGCAACCCGAGAAAGCCCACACGCAGCAGCGAAGACCCAATGCAGCCAAAACTAAATTAATTAGCTTAAAAAAAAAACATGTAGTCAAGAATCCAATTTAATAAAGTTTAAAATTCTTATTGCTTCATTAATGACATGAAGTGAAACTTTTTTTTTTAACTGTCTGGTGCCACTGCCTTGATTTGTGCTAAGGCACCAGCAGTTTTACCCACCACTGCTATAGTACCAAATGTCAGTACAGTGAAAACAACAATACTATCTATCTTAATATTACTATGAAAATAGTTGTAAGCTAACAACAAATGCTGGAGAGGGTGTGGAGAAAAGGGGACCCTCCTACACTGTTGGTGGGAAGGTAAGTTGGCGCAGTCACTATGGAAAACAGTATGGAGAGTCCTCAAAAAACTAAAAATAGTTGCCATATGATGCAGCAATCCCACTCCTGGGCATGTATCTGGACAAAACTATAATTCAAAAAGATACATGCACTCCTATGTTCATAGCAGCACTATTCACAATAGCCAAGACATGGAAACCACTTAAATGTCCACCAACAAATGAATGAATAAACAAGATGTGGTAAATATATGCAATGGAATACTACTTAGCCATAAAAAAGAATGAGATAACGCCATTTGTAACAACATGGATGGGCCTAGAGGTTATCATACTAAGTCAAGTAAGTCAGAAAGAGAAAGATAAATACCATATGATATCACTTATACGTGGAATCTAAATTATGACACAAATGAACTGTTATAAAACAGAAACAGACTCATAGAGAAGAGACTTGTGGTTGCCGGGGGGTGGGGAGGAATGCGGTGGGAGTCTGGCTTAGCAGATGCAAACTATTTTCTATAGAATGGATAAACAACAAGGTCCTACTGTATAGCACAGGGAACTATATTCACTATTCTGCAATACACCATAATGAAAAAGAATTTTTTAAAAATAATAAAAATTAAAAAGAAAATAAAAAATAGTTGTAAGCTTAGGGGCTTCCCTGGTGGCCCAGTGGTTAAGAATCCGCCTGCCAACGCAGGGGACACGGGTTCGAGCCCTGGTCCGGGAAGATCCCACATGCTGCAGAGCAACTAAGTCCGTGCTCCACAACTACTGAGCCTGCGCTCTAGAGCCCTCAAGCCATAACTACTGAGCCCGTGAGCCACAACTACTGAAGCCCGCACACCTAGAGCCCGTGCTCCGCAACAAGAGAAGCCACCACAATGAGAAGCCTGCGCACCGCAACCAAGAATAGCCCCCGCTCGCCGCAACTAGAGAAAGCCTGTGTGCAGCAACAAAGACCCAATGCAGCCAAAAATAAACAAAATAAATTTTAAAAAAATAGTTGTAAGCTCAAAGACCTCTTAGGGATTTTGAGAACCACTACTCTAAAAAAAACTAGAACATGTGCTTTTTTCTGTGCACAACATTATGCCCCCAACTCCAAGGTGCACACTCCACCTGTGTCTGAGGAATCCCCACTCATCTTTCCAAGCCTTGCTAGGTGTCCCTTTCCTGTCGCTCTCCCCTACAACGCCTCCACCACTTGTCCCCTCCCTCAGATCTGTTCCCTCAACATTTCACATCTTCATCATGACCTCTCATATATACTCATTTGCAAAATACACCCAAGGCCATTTTGCCCCACACTCCAAGCCCCAGACTGTAAACTCCTTAAGGGCAATAACTATACCGTAGCCAGCTTCAGAATTAAGAACACCTTTTGTTGTCGTCTGACATTCTTAGAAGATACTAAACAAAGTGCCACATAAAGTCTCCACAGTGAAGAGATATCCTGACTGAACGATTTACTGAACTCACTTTTCAAAACAACACTGAATGAATAAATGCTATTGCAATAAGCCACCTCAAACTTTTTCCCTGATAACCTGTTTCCAAATCAAGCCTGCGCCATCAGCTCACCGATTAGATATTTATGATGTCCCTTAGATAAAAGTCTTCCACAGTTCCTTTAAATATCAGCTGTTTCTCTTTTTTTTAATAAATTTATTTATTTAATTTCTGGGTCTTTGTGGCTACGCGTAGGCTTTCTTTAGTTGCACAGCGCAGGCTTCTCATTACAGTGGCTTCTCTTGTTGCGTAGCACGGGCTCTAGGTGCTCGGGCTTCAGTAGTTGCGGCACGCAGGCTCAGTGGTTGTGGCTCGAGGCCTCTAGAGCGCAGGCTCAGTAGTTGTGGTGCATGGGCTTAGTTGCTCCTCGGCATGTGGGATCTTCCTGGACCGGGGCTTGAACCCATGTCCCCTGCATTGGCAGGCGGATTCCCAACCACTGTGCCACCAGGGAAGCCCCTATCAGCTGTTTCTTAACAGAAACACCTCAACTATAATTAACTCAAGAACATCCCAAAAAGCTAATCACTAGCTGAGTCAAACCTAATCAATTAACCCAACCATCACTATTCAAAGAACTCTTTCAGTTTTTAGGCTAGACTATTACAAGAAATTTACATATCCTGCTAGGGTACTTGTCTGACAACCTCTCCAGTCAAGTCAATTCCGTAATACTACTTTTTTTGAATCAACATTTTTGGGGTATAATTTACAAACAATAAAACACACACAAAAACACTGGTTTTTCATACTTAAACTCTTACCTCTATTGCTTTGATCTGCTGGACATTTCAAAAATCAAGCCACAGCTAGCTCCTTGGCCAAGAGCAAATAGGCTGAACCACATGAAACGGTCAAGTATGAGCGATTTCATATGGTTCGCTCTAATAAAACCTTAAGGGAAATGCAACGAGACTTGAATGCAAGAGAATAAGACGGGGGACGAAATTAAGAAAAAGCAGTGTCTTACCGATCATTCCAATCATCCCCTCGACGTCTTTCATCTCTTTCCCGGGAACGGTCATAGTCGCTGCGCTCTCTTCTAAACTTGTCCCTGCGCCTTCGATCATATTCGTCATCACTGTCACCCATGGCGCGGAAAGAAGGGGCCTGGAGCCCGGACAGGAATAATCGGGGTGTTGAACAATGACGACAGGAGCAAAGGATTCCCCCCCACCCCTTGAAGCAGCACGCCCGCCTCCCTCCGCAAAGGCCAACCTTCCGCTGTCCCCGCCAGCCTAAGCCCTCGGCCCCGGCAGCTGTAGGGATCCGACTCTCCACTCTCCCCCAGGAGCCTCCACGCCCACCTCCCCGCCCACCCGCAGGCCCCTGTCCCATCTGCCGGCCACAGCCCGGCTCTCCAGGCCCCTCCCCTCCCCCACCAGGGAGCGGTGGTGGCCGTTCGTCTCTCGCTCGGGCCAGCAGATCCTCCCGGTGACCTGGGCCCGCCCCTTGCCTCGGGCGCGCGACGGGGATTGCGAGTGTGAGAGGGAGACACGGGGCTCTCAGCGACGGGGCCGAGTAGACGCGAACAAAGTGGGACAGCAGAAGATGGGCGGTCGGCTCGCGCCGCCCGAGCTGCGCCTGCGTCACCCGCAGAACGGCGCCTCGGCTCACAAACTGCAACCCGCCGAGCCTGATCTGGAACCAACTCAAAGAAGCAAAGGCGGGGAGCACCAGGGACTGATGGGAAGGGGCGGGGAGCCGGAAGTCTCGCGCTCTTTCCAGGACGAGAACTGCGGGCGAGAGAAACTACGGGAGCAGAGCGGGACCAAGCGTAGCTTCGGGAGGGAGATAGAACTCTCATGGCGTGAGGGGAAGTTTCCTCCCGCCGAGGTCGAAGGTCGCGCTTTCCCGGATGTGCCCGGGGTCTGAAACAGTTCGCGTCCAGCCGCTTTCTCCCCAGCTGTGATCACGGAGCCTCCGGACCTCATCGGGGGTGGTTCCCCTTTCTTCTTGTGCAGGGCACGGGTTTGGGGAGTGAGGGCGTTTAGCGGATACGGCAACCATTTTAAAGCATTTTCTACCATTTTGTGGTCCCATCAGAGAACCAGCCTTTGTTGGTGCCTCAGCACGTGCTACCTGCAAAATCCATTGTTCCTGCTCTTCTTCCAGAAAGGCACCCCATCTTTAAGCAAAAGTGGCAAACCCCAACCAGTACTTTGATGAGATCGGTTATAGCTTTAGGGCCTGACCACCAAGCAGGATCTGGGTTGCCCCAGATTAAATGCACCGCCCCCCCGCCTTGTTCAGTGAGTTGAGTGTGAAGACTTGCTTAGAATAGGAAATGCTGCCTCCCTTGCACATGCTGCAGCCCTGCTCCCAGCGCTGAGAGGAGGGGTGTCTTTACAGAAACTACATTAAAAAGAGTGTACAGTAGAGTTGCAAAAAAAAACTGGCCCAGGACTAAGAAGACCCTTCTGAACTTGCTTCTGCCATTTGGGAGCGATCGATGTAAGCTGAAGAAGTCACTTTTTGTTGTTTGGGGGGTTTTTTTGGCCTCGCTGCTCAGCATGAGGGAATCTTAGTTCCCAGACCAGGGATCGAACCTTTCCCCCCTGCAGTGGAAGCTCAGAGTCCTAACCACTGGACCACCAGGGAAGCCCCAGGAAGTCACTTCTTAGCCAAAAACGCAGGCAGTCACAGCAACCGTGCTTGTGTTGTTCTGCTGTGAGAATCAGATAAGAAAACAGACTTCAAAGTGTTTTACAAACTCTCGAGGGATTATTATTTCATGATTGGAGGAAGAGGAGACAGCATTTGGTGACAAAGTTATAAAGGTAGATGTCGGGGAGGGTGGTTGATGGGAAGGGAGAACACAGCAGGTGCTCCTGGGGGGACTCAGCAGTCGGTGGTGACAGTGGCTGAGAGCTCCTGGATGCGCCAGGCACTGCAAGCCTTGCACAAGATGTGCCCATCCAGCGGGTAGCAGCCCTGACACTCACCCTCAGACGAGAGCAGCAGCCCACACTCCTGTTCGGAAAGAAGCAACAGCTTTCCATCAGGCCCGGACCCCTGAGTTCCTTCTCCCTCGTGCTCAGCACCCCAGACCCCAATAACCCTTTTTCCCTTGCCCAGCCCTCCTACCTCACACTTGTAACAGCCAATGTGAAAACTGCGATCCAGAGCTACGATTCGCACGGTCTCCTCCTGACCTGGCTCAGGCATGATGGCCCCACCACACACTGAGCATCTTGGGGCAAACTTCCTGGGGTGGAAGGGAACCAAGGAGGCTGTCAAGCCCCAGGGTTAGAGGGAACTAACAACAGAGCCCAGAGAAGGTGGGATGCAGGAGGGAACGGGAGAGGCCAGAGGTAGGTAGGGTCTTGGATCTTAGGGAAAGAGAGTGATTTTAATGAGAAGGAGGCATGGCCAGGGGTGTGAAACAGGAGCGGCTGGTACCGGGATATGAAGGAGAGATGAGGAAGGTGGGAAAGGCCAGGCCAGACATCCTAAGACAAAAGGTGGGGACCCCGCTGACCTGTGGAAGTCCTCAATGCAGTGGATCTGGCTGGTGGCATCCACAGTGAAAGGGATGCCGTCGAGGCCGCGGTGGCACACCACACAGGTGAAGCAGCCAGGGTGGTAGGCCTTCCCCATAGCCCGCAGAATCCGGTCCAGGATGGGCTGGGAGCACGTGGAGCACTTCTCCAGGGTGGCCTGTCGGGCAGGAGGGCAGGAAGGTCGGGGGCTGGGGCCACCCACGGCAGCCCTTACAGGCATCCTGCCAGCCTACCCATCTGTTTCTGTAGCCCCCTGCATGTGATTCAGTGAAAGGTGGCCTTGAACAGATCTGAGTGCAAGCCCCAGCACTGCAGCTTCCTGGACAAATTATTTAACCTCCCTGAGCTTCAGTTTCCTTCAGTAGTAATATCTGCCTCACATTCCCTTAAATCTAAAACAAATGCCTCAGAACTTCCCTGGTGGTCCAGTGGTTAAGAATCCTCCTTCCAATACAGGGGACGCGGGGTCGATCCCTGGTCGGGGAACTGAGATACCACATGCCGTGGGGCAACTAAGCCCATGGGCCACAACTAGAGAGCCTGCGTGCCACAAACTACAGAGCCCATGCGCCCTGGAGCCCGAGAGCCACAATTGGAGGAGAGAAAACCCGTGCACAACAACGAAGAGCCCATGTGCCGCAGCGAAAGATCCCATGTGCCGCAACTAAGACCCGATGCTGCCAAAAGAATCTTTAATTTAAAATAAAATAAATGCCTCACATGTATGAGGGAATATCGTCCTTCCTCTCCAGCAGCCCGTGTATTGCTACTGACTTCATTCATCTCCTCTTGTGTATCAGTTTTAGTCCCCCTGCTTCAAGCCCTATTCCTCTCTGGGGCTTGGATATCGAGTTCCCATCTCAGACTGGAAACCTCCCCCCCGCCAGCCCCAACCACTCACCACATAGCAGCTCTCACAATATGCCCTCCTCTCCACGGCGTAGAAATGCTGGCCCCGGAGCTGGGCCCGGCACGTAGAACACACAAAGCAGCCAACGTGAAAGACGCGGTCCAGGGCCACGACCCCGGCCCCATCCCCGACCACATCTTCTCCGCAGCCACCACACCGGCCTGGGGACGGGCAGGGACAGGGTCAATCTGCACAGGCCGGGAAGTTGGATCCACGGGCCTTCTGACTCTCCAGCCCCATCTCCCCTTTCCCGCCCCACCCGGGGTCAGCTCACCCACCGAAGTACTCCCCGCTGGGTGGGTGGTTCATGTCGTGCACCAGCTTCTTGGTCAGCCTCTCAAGCTCCTCCTCGGGAGGCTGGCTCAGGGGGACCTGGGAGGTGAGAATCAGGGGCTTGGCCCTACCTCTAGCTCCTGATGCTGTCACTGAGGGTGACCGGGCAATTCTACCCAGAGAGTTCATCGGAGAACATCCCAGCTCAGGGGCCAGGGGTGCCCCTGCAGGAGCCAGTGTGCATATCTAGACCCCTTCCTCCTTTATTTCCTGACCTGCCCCCACCCGCAGAGGATCCAGAGCTCCAGCGCCGCAGACCTCTGACAACCGGGACGTGAAACCCCACCCACACCCCACCTGGTCAGCGTCCAGTTGTCTTTGAGGACCCCAAATCCCAGTGCCCAGGGGCTTACCTGGGACCCGTACCCGCCTCCTCTTCCTCCGGCAGAGCTGGAGACCCCAGCAACCTCTTCTTTGCCCCCCGGCCCTGGCTCGCGGTGGCTCCTATAGCCAGCCCCCCAGACTTCACCTCGGCCTGGGAGAGGAAAGTGGGGCCCCGGGAGGGGCCCAGAGGCCTGAGAGGCCCCCCGCCTGGGGGGGCCACAGCCCCTCACTGGTTGTGCCACCTTCACTTGCACAGGGAAGGCAGGGCCGGCGGGGGTGCTGGCCGTAGCATAGGAGGCTGGAGTGGGGCCCCCATAGGGGGATGCTGGGAGCGGCGGGGGAGGAACACCCCCTCCATTCGGCTTCAGGGAGCCTGAGCCTGAGCCTGAGCGGTAGGCAGGGGGCTGAGGGGGCTCGTAAGCCTGGGGAGAAACGCAGACCAGAAGGAGTGAGCTGGGCCCATTCTAGGACACACATCTGTAGAACCCCCTACCCCATGTGGCACCCAGGCAAGCACTGGTTTTGACAAGGGGCCTCCCTCAAGTGGTTGACAACCTAGTGAGTCTTGGTGACCCAGCTTCCTCCACGCTGGTGTGGGCATCACTCACACAGAGGGGGAGAGCGGTTGAGAATTCAGAGTAGGGACCAGGCTTGGGAGGGGAGGGGGAGGGGTACGGGACAAGGACCGGAAGGGACAGGGGCAGGACAGGGGAGTCACCTGCCGGTCAGGCCGCCTTGGGGCGTGACCTCGACCCCCGTCCAACTCAGCCAGCATGCTGGTCAGGGAATCTATCTCAGCATCCAGACTTCCTGGGCGCAAGCCCCCCCTGTCTGCGGGGAGCCCCTGGGGATGGAGCAAAAGCAGGGAGAAAGCAAATCACACGGTCTCCTCTCCTGCCCTAAGCTCCCCCCAGCCCCCAATCCCCGTGCTCACCTGCGAGCGCTGGGGTGCTCCACGGCACCCCACCCAGGCCAGCCCCCGATCCTCCGGTCCCCCAGGGGCCTGGTAACACTGCTCAGATGGGAGGGGGCAAAAATTGACCCTGGGGTGGGGCTGGAGTGCTGGGTTGAGGGAAGAGAGAGTGAAGGTGGGGTTGGGGAAGGAGAGGGTGACACTTGTGGACGCCGCCGTCTTGGGTCCCTCTTCTCCCCTCCCCCACGCCCCCACCCCCGCACCTGGGGTCCGCGGATGGGGCAGGAGGCAGGGAGGGCCGCGAGGGGGCAGGGGCGGCGAGGTCCAGCCGGGCTTGGGAAGGGGCGGCAGTGGCGGGCTCAGCAGGAGGCAGGAGCCACTGGACAGAGGTGAGCGCTGGTGGCCCGGTGGCCTCCTCGGCCGCACTGGGCTGCCTTACCTGCTCCGTGGGCCGCCGGCGGCCCCGAGGCGCCTCGGGGGAGCCCTCTCCCCTGAGGGGCTCTGGCAGGCTCCGGCTGCTTCGGGGTGAGCCAGGTGGGCCCGGACATGGCCTGGAAAGGGGGACCCCAGACAGCGGTCAGGGCCCCACGGAGCCCCGGGCCTCTGACTTTGATCCCTTCTTCTGTCCCACACCTCGCTTGGGACTCCAGGAAAGAAACTTTTTCTGGCTTTTTTTTTCCCCTTCCTCCCTAATTTTGGGTACGGCCACGCCCCCGGTGACGTCACCGCATTCCTGGGGGAGGGTCACGTGGCCCCCTAGGCCCTAAACTGCCGTCCCTCCCCGAGTCGGGCCCCCTCCTGCGAGCAGGGAGGGCTTTCCTCGAGAGCCTGAGTCTGGGGGCTGCGGGCAGCCTCCATCTCCACGAGCTTCCCCCAGGCCCGGAGCCCCGGGTCCCGCACGTGGCCCCCTCGCCGCTGGGACGCTCCAGCGCCCCTCTTTCCCCATCCCCCATACAGATTTCTCCCTCTTTCCATCCCAGCTACCCGCCCCCCTCCAGAAACGCCAGGCCAACGCGTAGTGTTTTGATCTTTTATTCACGTTCGGCAGTTAGAAAAATAAAACAGAACAAAAACATCAAAACCCCAGTGGTCGGGGAGTCTGTTGGGCGAGGTGGGGAGACTGAGGTAGCCTAGAGTCACAAGCGGAGACCCAGCCCCCGTCAAGGCACGGGTGAAGGGAGGGAGTCCAGTGGGGGAGGGAGCCCTCCCCCGTGGTGGCGGGGACAGCTGCCCTGCGTTAGTTAGTGCACCGGGGCCCCTCTCCCAGAGACCGAGATGACAGAGACCAGGATCCCCTAATACCTCCACCAGGGTCCGAGTCCCATGTGCCAGGCGGGTGGAAGGCGGCCCTTCCCCTCCTCACCCCATAATCAAGGTGGGCCACCCGATTACGATTACCTAGACACTCTCTACCTGGAACGGGCATCAGAGATCAGTGCAAGTGACGGGGGTGACGCCATGAATGAGCAGCGTGGGGCCCAGATCGCGGCTCAGAACTTCCAGCAGCGCCAGGTAGCGAGGATAGCGAGCAGGGTCAGCAGGTGGCCGGGGCAGGTACAGGAAGGTCAGGGCGGTGGCGGGCCCCTCCTCGCCATCCCCACCCTCAGGGCCACCAGGCCCCCCTCCTCCGCCACGCCCCTGCTGGGCCCGAACCAGGGCGTTGGCGCTACATGCCAGGGCCTCTGCCTCGGCGTCTCCCCGCCTGCCGTTCACGAAGTCCCCTTCCTCCTCCTCCTCAGGCTCCTGGGACGACGCAGACCCCTCGCCCCACACCACCTCCTGCACCTGGGCCCGGATCCTCAGCTGGCTCAGCAGTGCCCGCAGCCGCCCCTCGGCTGCCCCTGGCGCCTCGCGAGGCCCCAGGCACAAGAAGATCCGCAGGCGGGCACTGTGCCAAGCAGGCACCATGCCCAAGATGGTTGCCATCTGCAGCAGGAAGAGGCCGCAGACATCCACGTAGCCGGGCCCGCCCCGGGGCCGCAGCAGGTTGAGGGGCCACACGTCCACGTGATGCAGCTGAGAGGTGCCCCCAGATCCCCGGCTTAGCCGCTCGGGGGGCAGGGCTCCACAGGCCCGGGCCAGAACCACATTCTTGTTCATCTTCAGGGCGTCTGCCACTGTAGCCACGTAGTCCTGGGGACTGAGAGCCCGGGGGCTTCCTGGAGCCCGGGGTGGAGGGAACAGGGTGCTCAGGGCTGGGGACCCGCCCTCCTGGGTGCCATCCGCAGGCTCAGAGAAAGCTGGGTCCGTCAGGAAGTGGTCCTGGGGTGCAGCATCATCGTAGAAACCCAGGACCAGCGTGTTGGGCTTCATGCCACCTGGGGTAGGCAGGAAGGAACCCACGAGGATCAGACTCATGGCTGAGTTCACACTATGCTAATAGGTGTCCACTCCCACCCGCTGACAGCAACGTGTGTCAGCCATCAGGTATGACATGTGCATTACGCTTGGCCTCTTAAGGCAACATTATGCACATCTGCATAATGACTTTTAGTTTTCCCAAACACTTTCACATGCATTTATTTGATTTATCTCCATGACTAATCTCCCCCATTTAAATAGGCAAAGTTCGCCTTAGGATTCTCGTAACTAAGAAGCACTTCCGTTCAGGGGCAGTAGGATATATTCACTCTGGGCTTCAACACCTTTTTCATGATAGGAGATACAAGTCTGACTCCACTGGCAGATGGGACCCCCTGATCAGTCAAGCTCCTGGCCTCAATCCCCAGGGAAACACCGCTCAGACCCTGCTAGGGGGGGATAAGAACTCAGGGCTGGGTCTGCACAATGTGTTTCTATGACTGCAAAGCCCTAACAACAGCGTGTCCAAAGCACTGTCCCCTGTGAGCCACCATCTGCACGCTGGCTGGAGCCCCCATCCTGTTGAAAGCACTTGGTGTTTTAACTCATCTGATCCTTGAAGCAACAGTATGAGGTAGGGACTATTACTCACCCCCTTTTACAGATAAGGAACCTGAGACCCAGAGAGGTGAAGTCACTTGCCCGAAGGCTCATGGCTGACAGACACTGGGGCCAGCAAGTGAACACGATGTACCCAGCACCAGAGCCCATTCTCTGAGCCACTAGGCTGGTGGTGCACCAACCACAACGTCCCCAGTCCCTGCTGACAGCTCCTGGGTTTTAGTATCTGAACAACGAATATGGAATCGGATAATTTCCCCTGTACCAGGGCTGAGTTTACAGGAAGACTCAGACCTCCTCCAAGACCCCTTCTCACGGGACAAAAGGTGTACTCAAAATCTGCCAGCATATCAAAATCTCCATGCTGGGGGATTAACCACTTAAAGGAAACCTTTTCCTTTTCATTTGAATCATTTTCTGCAGGATGAATTGCGTGAAAGGAGTGGTCTCTTGGTCCAGAGACCAAGGGTCTCTCCCCAACAAAAGGTGGGGCTGAGGAGAGACGAGCCCTCAGATGCTCCAGGTTCTAGCTAACAACGCTTGATAACACCCCTAAAACACCTTGGCAGGTGGGAACTCCAACTGATCTTGCAAATTAAACTAGTCACACCCCCTCCTGAGCATTTCCCAGGGTTCTGATTGACACCGACCAGGGCAATGTCCAACACTTGAACTTTAGCCAGATTGTAAGTGGAGCAGGAAGCGTGCGTTCAGAGACAGCACAGACGCCAGTCCCGGGGTTGAGAAAGATGGAGGCGCTGAGCAGGGATCTGGAGGCAGCTGGTGAGCTGGGCTGGAGGCCTTGGCACAAAGACACAGTCACGGAGCTGGGACTGTTCCACTCCATGCGACAGCATCAGGCCCACACACCCCTGGCATCCTTTGTAGTCTCTGGGAGCCACGTTACACGGCCCCCTACTTCTCTGCTGCTCTCAAGGCCCAGCTGAGATACCATCTCATCACAAAACCTCTGCTGGCCACATCGGTGACAGTGGTCTTCCTTTCTCTGAACTCTGGTGGTTAGAAAGCATCTACCCTAGATTTGATAGGGCAGCCCCACCTCAAATACTTCTCCCACTGCCCCCTGAAAGACGACATGTTCTGCAGAGCCTGTGCCCCAAGCATGGGTCAGAAAGAAAACAAACAAACGGTGTTGCTCCATCTCTAGTCCTTAAGGCATCACCTCGGAGACCTTATCACACACTGTCTTTTATCTTTGAAAACCAAGTCCTGTCTGCACTAGATTGTGGGTTCCTTTTGGAGTTTGCAATCTGTGGTTGACTATCTGGGGGAGGGGAGCAGAGATTGAGAGGGGCCACGGAGTGGAGCAACTCACCAAGACCTGAGATCCGCAGCAGGTGCTGAGCCCCCTGGCGCACGGAGGGCGAGAGGGTGAGGTCCACGAAGGCCTTCACTTGGGCCCGGTCCACCAGGCTCAGCCACGCCCCGTACTGTGGCTGCACGGGGTCCGAGGGCAGGGAGTCTGCGGAGGAGGCAGGCAGCCCATGTGGGCCAGATTCACGTACTTTCTCCTAGAGTCCAAGTCCACGTGGGCAGAAAAGAAAGGTCTGGGCGGGGGTATGGCTGGTAGGGAGGGTCATCTGGGAAGAAGCACGAGGCCTCTGGGGCACAAAGAACACAAAGAGCTTCTGGGAAGGGGAGGGAGAGAGAGGTCGCGGCGGAGGGGTGAGTGGAGGGCAACTGACCGAGGTCTCCCAGGGTGACATGGCCCAGCACATAGAGGCCCCCTTTCTTGAGCTGGTTGGCCAACCGCAGCAGAGGCAGCGCGCCCCGGGGGTTCCCCACCAGCAGCAGCAGCTGCGGCCGCCAGAACTTCACGTGGTCCTTCCGGACGTCCAGCCGGAGCAGGTACTTCCGCACCTGGGGACCAGGTGAGGTGACAGGAGGAAGGGCTCCGGGGCGCGGCGCCCATTCACCAGCTGGGCCGGAACCAGCCGCAGGCAGCCGGGGGAAGAGGAGGCCTCCTCCGGGCGTGGGCGTTCCCGTCCCAGCCCCCCCTCCCCCTCCCCTCCCCCTCCCCCCGCTCCCCCCACCTGATGGAAAAGAAGGGCCTGGCTGACGTAACCCCAGCTGCTGGGGCCTCCTCGAGCCGTGAGCAGGGCAGAAAGCAGGCCCATGAGAAGCAGGGAGCCGCCAGCGGCCCCGGGGCTGATGAGGAACATCATGAGCAGGCAGGAGGCCACCCCCAGCAAGCACGTGTGCCAGGAGAAGAGGCTGAAGGTGGGGCTGGGGGCCGACACAGAAGGAAGGCGGCTCGGGGCTGCCCCGACAGCGAGCCGCCCCACTCCATCCCCAGCCTCCGCCCGCCTGGTCCCAGGCCTTCCCATCCCTCCCTCCCTTTCTCTGGGGACACAGGCATCTCCTTCGCTCACCGGAAGTTGGGGGCCGAGGCCCACTCGAGGCTCAGGCAGGACAGGTCCACGGCAGCGTAGGCCACCAAGTAGAAGACAGTGACCACAGCGGCCAGCGTGTTCAGCTTCCCAGCCAGGAGCACCAGCTGGACACGGACCAAGAGGCTGCGCGTTCATCCACGCGCCCCGCTCCCCATCAAACGCCGACGCATCCTGCCTTTTCAGGCACGTCTCCCAGTGCGCGTCTGACCCTTCCTGGTCCCGCGAGTGTAACGGGGGGGGGGGGGCTTACGGTGAGGGTGAGGGTGAGGGTGAGGGCAGCTTGAAGAGGAAAGCTTACCTGCACTAGGCCCCAAGAATACAGCACGGCTCCCCAGGGGTTCCCCCCTTGGGATATAACCTTAGCTGGCGCCAGGATCACTCCTGTGCAAACAGAAATGCAGCAGACACATCAGCCTGGGCCAAGGGGGGGACCGAGACAGACACAGGAGGGTTCTCTCAGAGCCGGGCACGAGGCAGGGGACAGCGCACCGAAGAGGTTGTCCTGGGCCAGGGCGTGGAGGATGCGGGAGGCGCCGATGAGGGAGCTCATGGAGGCTGAGAGCGATGTGGCATAGATACCGGTCAGCACCAGCGGGGGCCACAGGCTGATGGCTTGGAAGAACCCATAGTCCTCCTGCAGCAGGATCCTACAGGGAAGGAAAGGAGGAGGGTGCAGATAATAAATGTACATCCATCCTAGGGGCCTGGTGAGAACAGTTCTCACAACACTGGCTGAGGTTAAGCGCTGGGTATTCTGAGCTGACCCCAGCCCTGATCTCAAGGACCGTATTAATAGATCGAGTGTGCCCAGGGGTTAGACTTGGCATTCACTGGCTGTCGTTGGGCCGCTTTGGATTTCATCACAGGGTGGACATTCCCAACAGTACGGGCACAAGAAGCCAAATATTTATGGAAATACAAACGGACTAGAAAGCTCTTCCCCACCCCACCCCCAAGCCGAGTACTTACAATAGTACCAGGCACAAAGCAAATGCTGGCTTCGGGTTGGCTGTTACCATGTAGCCAGCCCTCCACATCCAGGGCAGCAGCTCTAACTCTCTCCCAGTGGGAGGCACAGTCCCCATTTTCTCCACACCACCCAACAGCTTGGGTATCTGCCCCCATCCCGCCCTGGCCCGTGCTTCCCTTGGCGATCCAGGTGTGACAATGCCTCCACTCCACCCCCTCAAGGACCAGGCTCACCCCCTCCCCAGGCACCTGTCACAGGTGAAGCTGGAGAGGAAGAAAAGCAGGATGTAGATGAAGAAAGTATAGGCAACGGCAACAATCGTGCCCAGAGGAATGGCCCGGCTGGGATCCTTCAGCTCCCCTGGAGGGCAGGGAGCAGAGGGAGGGAGGTCAACCCTCCACCATGCCCTGTATCCCTGAACCCTCAGTGCCCTGTAGGGGCACAAGGTGGCAAGGCAGCCCCCTCCCCCAAGGACTCTCACCTGACATGTTGGCCCCAGCCATGATGCCTGTGCAGCCGTTAAAAAGGACGGCAAAGACGCTAGCAAAGGTCATCGTGGCCCCCGTGGTGTAGTCCTTGGCGTAGCCAGCTGAGGAGAGGGGAATCGTTCCCAGGGAGGAGAGGGGATCAGCATCCGTCCTAGGGATCCGGGCGTTTTGGCCCTGCTACCCTCTCCTCACGTTCTAAACCTGCCCCCACTGCCTCTCCACCAGCCTCACCAGCTCACCGAGACCCCAGCCCTGACCCGTCTCTGGCCCTGGCTCAGCTGACCTCATCACCTCCTTCTCCCCACACCTCTCCGTTCCTCCCTCCAGGCCTTCATCCACGCTCTTTCCTCAGACGCCTTCCCTCCACCTCCTATCTGAATTTCCCAACCCCGCTCACGCCACCTCTAGCTCCACCAGCCCGTGCCCTCCCCGGCCCAAACCCAGGTCTCCCTCCTCTGGACTCCTCTGTGCTTCTTGTCTACCTGAATTACACTCGGTCCTATTATGCAGTTTGTTTCCTGAATGTACATCTTATCTCTCCAACTAAACAAGTTCCTCTAAGGTAGGGACTGTCTCGTGGTCACTCTCGTGCCCAGCTGGGTCAAACAGACAGCGGCCAATACACGCCCAACAGATCTTAATCAACCTGTACTGCTCCAGGTCCAGACCTCCCGCCCCTGATTTTCTCTGACATCTCTTCTCATCCAGGGATTCCAAGCCCCCCCCCCCACACACACACACGCCCGCCCCTCGCCCGGAGAACCCCAGGGCTCCTGCACCCAGCTCACCGCTCATCCAGGGATTCCAAGCCCCGCCCCCCCACACGCCCCGCCCCTCGCCCCGAGACCGCCAGGGCTCCTGCACCCAGCTCACCGCCCAGATTGGCCTTCAGGGTGCTGCTGTTGAAGCCGGTGAAGTGGCCAACCTGGGGCGGCAGGGAGGAGCCGTTGGGGCCAGGCCTAGGGGTCAAGGGGATGTCCCTGGGCCTCACAGCCACAAAGCTGACCAGCACAGAGGCCAGGGAACCGGAGACCAGCAGGAATGTGAGGAAGGAGGCGCGGGCGTAGAGGCCGGCCCCCAGGGTGCAGACCCCGCCCACCAGGCCCAGCAGCAAGGAGCCGTAGAGCAGGTTCCAGCCGTAGCCCTGCGGTAGGGTGCGGAGCCCGCTGGACCCCGTGGCATCTGTAGAGAGGAAGGAACAGAGTTAGAAAGCCAGACCCCCAAGGAGGGACCCCAACCATGACTCAAAGCAGGAAGGGACCCCATCTTTGGCCCACCAGTCCTCAGAAAGGCCATCTTTCCCACTCCCCCGCCCAACTGTACCCCAGCATCCTAGCCCTGCCTGATGGGTACCACCAATCTTGCTCTGTCAATTTTAGGAGTGTTAATCTGGCCTCCCTGACTAGATGGGAAGCTCCTCACAGGCCAGGACATTCTCTCGGATGTCTGGATGTCTGCACGAGGCTGGGCACAGAGCAGGAGCTCAAGAAAGTTGAGCATCTCTCCTGGAGAGGGCTTCTCTCCCTGCCATGATCCCAGAATCCCAGACCCGGCAAATCCTCAGAGCTGCCCAGACCAGCGTGGGGAGCACAAACCAGCCCCGAAGACATCAAGCATGGCCTCCACCAGCCCCAGCAGGGAGACAGCACAGCCACAGACGTTAGCCAGGTAGAACATGAGGCCAATGCTGCCCCCGACCTCAGGCCCCAGGGTGCGACTGATCATGACTGAAAGTGGAAGCAGGGGGTGAGCGTTAAGGGAAAAGAAAATGAACTGGAGCGTGAGGAAGGGCCCAGGCACGAAGCACCATGCAGCTGACCCTCCAGGCCTCCTCTCCCTGAACACACGGGACTGTGCCCAGAGGCAGTGCGTCCCACTGCAGCCACTCCCAAGCCACGTGGCTTTGCCCAAGTCACTAACGCTCTTGAATGTCCTCGTCCATAAGATGAATACTACCTAACTGACAGGACGGTCAAGTAGAACCAAAATGGCAGCTGGGAAGACACCTGGTGAACTGGAAAGTAGCACTACCGTGTCAGGTCGTGTTTGTCCCCTTCCCCATACCAACCTGTCTGCTGGACATTCATTAGAACTTGTCCCCTCTTGTCCTACCCCCCAGGGGATGCAGGGAGGGGCCCTCTCCTCCCCCCTATAAGACAGAAGAGCCCAGACCCCTGTCCACCGACGTTGGAGGATACAGTAGGCTCCGCCCCCTCGCACAGCTCCATTGGTAGCGATGGCACAGACGGAGAGGACAGTGAGTGCCAGGATGAGGTAGGCAACCAGGAGCATGGCCAAAGCCTGCAGCAGCCCAGCGTGGCCCACCACGAACCCTGCGACAGGAGTGGCAAAGCAGGTGAGACGGCGGCTCACCCATCGCACCCCCCACCCCACCCCAAGCCCTTCATCCACCCGCGTCTCCCAGGGCCCTTCCCCAACCTCATCCCAGTCCCACCCCACTGCACCCCCAAGTAAACCCCTGCCACTCACCAATCCTCAAGAAGACAACTATACTGAACATGGACAGGACCGTGGGTACCACCACACCCAGGAAGGTGGAGAGCTTCCGGGCAGACGCCCCTCCAGGACCCCCGGCCCCACTGGCAGGGAAGGAAACCCCCTCCTCCCCCAGGAGCCGGTAGGCCAGCAGAGGAGAGTTCTCATTGGCCATGGTCGACAGCGGGCAGAGGAAGCCGCCAATGGGTTATGAAGCCTGCAAAGAGTTTGCTGAGTGGAAGGCAGCTCCGTGGAGCCCCCCACAAAACACCTCTAACCAAACACCCAGAAGCTTCCCCAAAAAGGAAACACACACACAGACACACTCACGTTCACCAACAACTCAAAGAGTTAGTGGAGGGCAGACTGGTCCCGGCCACTGCCCCAACAATGGCAGACTCTTAAACCTCAGCGGTGGGTACCATGGCCCCTCCCAGCTCCTGAGGCCACCCCTTCCCCCGTGTCCCTGAGACTAGGGATGGCAGTGGCTCTGGAAAGGTGCAAAGATCCTCCGCCTTCTTAACTAGCAGCGCAAGAGGAAGCAAATCCTCCAGAAGGGAAGTGAGTGATGGGCAGGAGGCCCTCCTCACCCCATCCTCCGGAGTCCTGAGCCGCCCCCCAAGATCCTCCATGCAATCACCTCATCCCCGGGCGATAAGAAACTTCCGAATCTTCCAAAGCCCCACCCTCCATCAACACTCTCCCTCAACCCATCTCAAACAGCCTCCTCTTTCCTTAATCTCCCCAGATCCCTCCCACCCACGCAGGCGTCCCCCAAACTCCACCGCCCCAACAACTCCTCGACGACCAAAACAAAAACACCGTCCGGCGACACAAGGTGGTCCTCCTCCCCGCACCGGTTCCTGCCCACTTTCTCTCGGGGCGGGTTGGAGGGGGCCGAGATTCGCTCCTCCCCGGCCAGGCACACCCTCACCGCCCGGGTGTGGCAGGGCGTTCACTTACCCACCGGAGGACGCAGCCGCTCAGGAGTGATCCCCGAGAGCCGGAGGGTCCCCCACTGGCGGAGGGGGCAAGGGTGCCGGAAAGACAGCTGTGGCTACCGGGATGCCAGGCCTCGAGCCTGACCCACCCCCAGCACACAAGCGCCCCATTGGTCCCCGGGCTCGTCCCCGCCCCGTGGGCGAGCCCGGGGAAGCCCCGCCCCACCCAGCTCACGCCGCCTGCGAGGCTCCCGTCCCACGTGCGACCCGGGTGCTGCTCGGCGTCGCCACTTGGACGTGCGTCTCCGGCAGGGTGTGGGCCACGGCTCCCACTGCGCCTATCACCCTGGTGCAAACAGGCGCCCGCCGCGCGGGCGGGACCCCACTCGGAGCTCGGAGGCGTCCGGAGGAGACACTGCTGAAAGGGGCGTGTCGTGACGGCGGAAGGCCTCCGGCAGGTGGGCGGGACCACAACACCTGGCCCTGGTGCGCCACCCGGAACGCGGGGCCCTACTCCTCCAGCCTCTCGGATCCTTCCAGAGCCCACCAGGTCCTGGCCTCAGCCCTCGCCCCTGCGGCGCCCTCCCCTCGCGCCCTGTCCAGCCCACTGGCTGCTCTCCTCTCTTCCGCCACCAGAGGGAGCCATTGGCCGCCGATCCGGGCGAGCCCTGGAGGCGCAAGCCGCCGTAGGTCGGACTGGTCCCCCGCCCGCTTTCGCGCCTCCCCGCAACGTTGTGCCCTCCAGACTTTTGAACCTCTGAGAGTTAGGACCCACTCCTCACTCTACAGGTGCCATCAACGTCGGCACCACCTGGCAACGTTTCCTCATCTGTAAAATGGGGATTAACTAGACCCTCCCGGTCAAGGTTGCTGTGAGTGTGCAATAAACTAATAAGCACTTGAGAACAATACCGAAATGTTCAACAACTTATTTGCATACGGTACTACATGAAATATGCATAACCACTTTGTGAGGTAGATCCCGCTATGATTTCCATTTTTCACATTAGCAAACTGAAGTTTGGAGAACTTCAGTAATAATTTCCTAACTTTATAGAGTCCTTCATGGTTACACTGTCATTTGAGCCTCAGGAAATGAACACTGCTTTTCCTGCCACTGGCCTTTGGCTGTAAATTATCTGCAACCTTTCCCTAGGAGAGGAAGGGGCTCAAAGCAGCACAAATGTGGCTTTGCCAGGAAGAGGTCTCATGAGCAGTTAAACTGGCATTTTCAGTGGTCATCTCTGCTACCCACAACACGGAGCTTGGCTCCTGGGTCTCTCCAACATCCCTCCTGTCACAATTTTTGGTGATTTCAACATCCACATGGATGAGACTTCCAACACCCTGGGCTGGCAGGTGCTTAAACTCCACTTCTGCATAGATCTCACCCTCCATCCCACCCAATGGTGATGCCTAGACTTTGTCATTACCAGTAATGTACCCTCTCCTCTTTTCATTCACCACTTCTAGTTATGCCTGTTGAGGAAAAAAAATAATCTGACACTTGCTAAAACAGTAAAGAAGACTTTATTCAGAGCTATTGAAATAGGTGTCAAGACTCACAGTAGGGGAGAGAGAACGGGCTCAACTCCAAATACAGCAAAAACAGCTGGGGATTTAGAGCCAACAAGCAGAATGAGGGGGTCAGTGAATGTAAAATTACTAGGAGGAAGCACCAAGCATTGGGGGATTCTAGCTAAAGGGACTTAACAGGATCCTTGCTGAAGGCAGGCCAGGGTGATCAGATATGAAGGGTGGGTGGGTTCTCTCTAAACTGAGCTAGGAAGGCCCAGCAAGGATGGGGGCTAAGGTCGAAGCCTAGTCCAGAAGAAGGTTCAGAGGAAACTGACTGAAGTTTGGTCAAGGGGAGGGTCTTTGTCATGCCCTGACCCGAACACTCCTCCACCTCACTGGTGCCTCAATCCATTGATCCTGCCCTCTGCCCACTGTCCCCCACTCACTTCCCTTCTTACCCAGCTTAAAGTTCACGGTCACTGAAAAGCACTCCCTTGCCCCTCTCTCACTTTATTACACCTCCTGGCAAAATCACAGCCCCGGTAAATGCAACTGTCCTCCCGTTCAGTCTCCTTTGCTGGTTCTTCCTCATCTCTTGTCTCAACTCTGGAGCACTCCTAGGTGTTGGAGGAACAGCCAAGAGGCCACTGTGGACTGGAGGCTCCACTGAGCACTGGAAGCTCAGTCCACAGACATCTTTTCACCACTTACACCCACTCCCTTGGTGATCGCATCCAATCCTCTAGTTTTAAATACCATCTCTATAACAGTGCCTTAAGGGTGTATCTACAGCCCAGATCTCTACTCTGAACTTCAGACTTCCAAGAACATACTAACATCTCTGCTCGCACATCAAACGGGCAACTCAAACTTGGCATATCCAAAATCCAACGCCTGAACATACCCCCACAACCTACGCCTCTTGTGCTTGTCCCACTTGCCCAGGTGCTTAGGTCAAAAACCTTGGGGTTGTGCTTGAAAACTCTCTCTTACACCCCACATCCAACCCATCAGCAATTCCTTTGGCCTCTACTTTTTTTTTTTTTTTGGCCTCTACTTTTAAAATACAACCAGTATCCAACCCCAATTTACCACCCTAGTCCAAGTCACCATCATCTCTTGCCTGCATTATTGCGACAGCTCCCTGACTGGTGGCCCCCTAACTGGTGTGTCTGCTTCTGCCCTGGCCCCTACATTCTATTCTCAACAGATCGGAGTGATGCTATTAAAGCAAGTATCCATTCATGACACTTCCCTCTTCAAAACTGTCCAGTGGTTTCCCATTTTCCTCGGAGTAAAAATCAAAGTCCCTTAAGGTAACCATACTTACCTTCTGATTCACCGACTACAGTCCAGCTACCAGGTTATGCCTGCTGCCTTAGCATAAGTATTAACAGCATATCCTTCGCTCAGAAGTGACCCAGAGCGGTCTACATATTACATGGGCACCCTACGCATGAAGCCCTACCCGATCTGCATCCTGCCCTCACCTCTGCTCATCTCCTGATCTTACCCCACAACGACCTCTGGGCTGTGTCCAAGAACGCCCTGTGGGCACACAGGGCATGAGCCTCCTTTGTCTTCCGAACTCAAATATTATCTTCTTAGTGAAATCTTCTCTGCCAGTCCCATTTAAATATTGAACTACACCTTCCTTCCCATCCCACTTTCCTATTTTTTTTCTCCATAGCTCTTAACACTAATACATGTCGTTTACTTGTGTATCTTGTTCATTGACTGTCCATTCCCAACAGAAAGTTAAGCTCCACGAAACAGGAACTTGTTTTTTCTTCGCTGCTCTAGCTCCGGTACTTCTAACTGCCCCTGGCACTCGAGGGCACCTCAGGAACCATTCCCTGACGGTTCTGGGAACCATCGCGGACCTGAGGGCTTGCTCCTCACGTGACTGCATGGGCCCCGCCCCGCCCACTGTGAAAGGAATATGGCGGCGCCCAGGGTAGCCTCAGAGAGAGGGCAACCAAAGAGAGGGCGCCAGCTTGCTAGAGCGTCCGCGCCGCCGCCTAGTCTGCGGGCGCGTCCTGGGAAAGCGTGAATTCTTAGGCGAAGTGTTGGTCCGCCTCCCCACCATTTTTAAAAGAAAAAGGAATTAGCTAATCCTCAGAAACTGCCTGGGCTGACCTGCCTACCGTCTTCCCCACCGCTTGGGATTCCCGGGATTCGAGGCGTGTAGGACGAGGTTGTGGGATTCAGTATCTAGATTTTTCTCCCCTCGTGTTGGCTCCCACTTATTAGGTCACCTCGGGGTGTCCCCCCAGCCTCCAGTTCTAGGAATCCCCGAACACACACCCGGACCGCCCCTCGGAGATAGGACGTCCAATCCCCGCCCCCGGGTGCCCCAACTCCGAGTTCAGGCCCTAAATGCCAATTCCCCGGCGATCGAGCCTCCCTACCCCCGCCGTGAGCTCCCCAGGATTAAGTCTCGTGAATCCGGACCCCCCCCCCACCAGGCCCCAGGGGCAGATGAGCCCTTGGCCACCGCCCCTACAGTTTCCTGCAGACCCAGCAAACAAAAGGCTCGGGAAGAGAGGCGAGGCTGAGCAGGGCGCCCTTCCTGCAGTAACAGCTGATGGAGCAAAATGACCCAGGAGGGAGAGGAGGGGATGGATGAAATTCCAGGGTTCCTGGAGGACCGCAGCGGGAGGCCAGACTCCTGGATCCTGGGGAGGGAGGGAGGGAGTACAGGAAAGCGGCGGTGGAGGGCCCAGGCCGGACCCCGGAGTTCGCTGGGCTCTACCAGATCCCAACCGCCCTGGTGGGGGGGATGTCAACACTGGATTTCAGGTGAGCTCTCAGGCCCCCACGCTGGAATGGTGGGGGCTGGGAGAGGCCTGAAGGGCTGCGTCATCTCCTCTGGGCCCAGCCTACCGCCCCCCTGGCCCGACCTGCTACCCTCGGTGCAGGCCCCACCCTGGCCTGGCTTCCTGCTCCTCCCCAGGCACGGAGCTTTCCCTGGCAAGCTCCACGAACTAGCCCGGGGGCTTCTGGTCCCATCAGGACCTCGGTAGCCTAGCCCCCAGCCACGAATAGTCCTTGTATTCCCGCCTAGAGCCATTGCCCCTGCCCCCATCCCGGTCAAGGATACAATGGTAAGGGAAGGGCCCTGTCCAGCGGGTGGGGGGATGCTGGCATGGAGGGGGGGCTTGGCCTCATATCCTGTCAGGCTGCCAAGGGAAGAGAGGAAACAAAAGACTTCCCCCTGCTGGGACAATGAGCCTCCCATTACCTCTCCCCCGCCTCCCTCCCGCACTACCCACCCCCAGCCCTCCCTTTAAGCTCTGGTCCCCAGCCCCCTTGCCTCCGTTCTCTACCTCCTTGCCTTCTGGTAGCCTTGGCCTCTGTGGTGAGCTCTGCCCTTCCCCCGCCCTCCTTCTTATCGGCTCGCACTGATGCTTGCTCCCAGTCTTGGCAGTTTCAGTCCTCTGCCACTCCATCAGTGCTCAGGGTCCTTCCTCTTCCCCGTCACCAAGATTGGGGGCTGGCTGAGCCAGGCTCTGGTGACTGTTAGGGGCCAAATCACACCCCTTTAATGTCTAGTGCGGAGTAGGGGCTCCACAAGAGAAAGGGTCCAAGGCTGAGGGAGGGAAGTGCCCTCAGCCTGGCCTGGGTGAGCGAGGAAGGAGGAAAAGGACACGTGTGTCCTACAGGTCCTTGGAGGTGGGGCTGGAAGGCTGTCCTGTATGCTGAGTGCGGCGTCAGGCCCACCTGCTGGCTACTAGCTGAGTGCATTGCACAGGTCACTTAACCTTCCGAGGCTGTCTCATTTTTAAAGTGGATATCATGATAACGCCCATCCGCTTACGGGGTTCCTATGATGATTTAAATTCGATAATGCATGTTTAGAAAAAAAAAAGGTGAAGTAGTAAAGCTTTCCTCAGTCTTCCCAATCTCTACAGCCTCCCCCACACCCCCATTCCCACTCCCCGCAGTTTCCATCGCCATCATATGCCAATAACTCCAAAACTGGTGTCTCCAGCCAAAAGCCTGTCTCTGAGCTGCAGACCCACTGAGCTCAGATCTAGCTCACTTCTGGCCCCGCCTGGATGGTGCACAGGGATCTGAAACGCAACATGCCCATCATCCTCCTGCCCGTTTCACTAGCTCCCACCAAGCTGCCCAGTCCCTCACCGTCCCAGCCAGGCTCCAGGTCCTGCCCACTCTAGCTCCTTGGCATCTTTTGAATCCTCCCCCCTCCCCCCCCCCCACACTCATCCATGTCAGTTCAAGCCCTCACTGTCATTTGGAGAACTGCATTTGGTTTCTCTGCCTTCAACCTTGATCACTTTCAATCTATTCTCCAAAGCTGTACAAGTGGGAACAAATCTGACGATGTTGCTTCTTTGCCAAAAACCCTTCGGTTTCAGGTCTCCAGCTCATCCATCGTCACTATCCCTGCACTCCACACCCTGGCGATGTGAACGCTGGCAGCTTGAGGACAATCTCACCACATCCATGCTTTTGTACTTGCTGTTCCTTCTGCCTTGAAAGCAACCTTTCCCACCAGTCTCCTCCAGGACTCATTCAGAGAGCATCATCTTCTCCAGAAAGCTCACCTTGAACCTGCAGGCTGGATTCGTGTGCTTCCTCTGTGATCCCATAGGACCCTCTGCCTGCCACCCTTTATGCTCAACACGTCGCCTCCTGTGTTCTGCTGAGGTTTTATGGCAATTTTTACCCCTGGGCTGTCAAGTCCTAGAAGGTAGAGGATAACTTTGTATTTCCAGGCCTGGTTCATAGTAATTCTTCAAAAAGTAATTATTGGGGCACTTCCCGGGCAGTCCAGTGGTTGGGACTCTGCACTTCCACTTCAGAGGGGCACGGGTTCGATCCCTGGTCAGGGAACTAAGATCCCACAGGCCTTGTGGCGTGGCCAAAAAAAACCCTATATATATATATATATATATATATATATATATATATATATATATACAAAAAATTATTGCTGAGTAAATTAAAGAATGACCAATCAATAAGGGGATAGATAGTCCACAAATATTTATTGAGCATTTACTATGAGAAAGCCTTGCATGGGACTTAAAGCACTGAACACAACGTATGTTGCACCTGCTTTCATGAAGCTTAGAGCCACATACAAGCAAATATACAATCACTAATAAATTAAGGCATGTGTCTATTACAACTTTGCATATGGTGAGTTCAGGAAGGTTTGTGGGGGTCATAGGAGCAGTGGATTCAGGTTTTTTGGGTCCTGATGCTTTTGTTTGTTTAATTTATTTACTTTATTTATTTTTGGCTGCGTTGGGTCTTTGTTGCAGTGCGCGGGCTTCTCATTGCGGTGGCTTCTCTTGTTGCAGAGCACAGGCTCTAGGCGCCCGGGCTTCAGGAGTTGTGCCTCGCGGGCTCTGGAGCACAGGCTCAGTAGTTGTGGCGCACAGGCTTAGCTGCTCCGAGGCATGTGGGATCTTACCGGACCAGGGCTCGAACCCATGTCCCCTGCATCAGCAGGCGGATTCTTAACTACTGAGCCACCAGGGAAGCCCGGTCCTGATGTTTTTACAATTTGGGGGAACCCTCCTTAAGAAAACAAAAACAAAACCATGAATATAAAATGAGGTGTAAAAGTTAATGTTTACCTAGATTGAGAAATCACAACCAGTTGCAATGTTAAGGTGATAAAACACCATAAATATTACAAAATCTAGAAATATTTGTAGTTAATAGCTGCCAACACATCGCTATAATAATTTCATGTCCTTTTTCTTAGATACGAACTCTGACCACCTCTTCATATGATAATGACTTTACAATATTATTTTCTATTCTCTTTGTCTTTCTCTAGTATGGCCAATTCAGTTTTTTTTCTTCCATTGTTGAGTTTATAAAAACCTCATTGAGCTTTACAGCTTATTATTGGTACTGTCAGAATCTCTATCAAATTCCTTTCGTGTAAGAGGTGTGAGATTTGGGGCCATTTCAAACATTCTCCTATTGTGAGTCACCTTGAAAACTGTTTAAATTGATGGCACTCATTAACCAGGGTGGTGGGAGGAGCCTGGAAGGTGAGGGGTGCCTAAATTTAAACTTGCTGAGCTCCCAGGTAAACTTAACTCTAGACTTGACAGGGTCAGGTGGGCCTTACAAGGGGAACTTGGATATGGGAAAAGGAGTGATGATTTCTACAACTGATGGTGAAAGGGGTGATTTGTTTGTTGTTTGTTTATTACATATAGAAAAAAGTCCGAACTCCAAGCCCACTCCAAACAATTGTAACCAGGTGGATAGCAAAGCGAAAACCCTACCAGCTGCTGGGGGAGAGGTGTGCTCCACACAGGCACTGCCACAGCAATATATTGATCATGGACAGGGAACAGGGATGACAGCCACATATTTGGGCTGGGAGGACAGTGAAGTACTCTAAGTGCTCTAATAATGAAGGAAGGAGGGCTCGAGATTTGTTTGGGTCTGTGGAGCAAGCATCAAACCAGGTAGTGACATGGATGCTCGCCTGACACTCAGTGGATACTGAATTAGCTTGCCTGCGAAGTGGTCCAAGGGTGGAGGAAATGACCTCACACCCCCAGGAGAGACCGAGGATGATTTTTGATGATAGGAGTGAAAAATCTCAGCTATCATCTCCATGGAAGAGGGAAATAATGGTATTTCCACCAGAGTATAGACCTTGGAGGTGAGAAGCCCTGTTTTACAAATCTTGCAAACTGGCACGGTGATCACCTGGCACACAGTAGATGTTCAATAAAGGTTTCATTTTAATCATTCCTTGTTTGGTGTACACTAGATATTAGGAACTGAATTACCTGCTGGGGGATGGGGGCTGATGACCTATGATGGGGGATCAACTGGGTATTTTCTTAGCTGTGGTGCTTTGCTCGCTCTAGCTGAGGGAGTCCTGGTGCTCAGGGGGTCAGAAATACAGGGTTTGAATCTGCGGTGAGCTGTTGTATCTCTTCACCCCTCCAGTCTCATCAGCCCCTTGCTCCACCCAGCCTCATTTCTCTGTGCACCTGGGTTTCTCTTCCATTCTGGCCATGCACCGACTCCCCCCCACCCAACCATGATGATGAACTGCATCCCCCATCAAAGGAGACAATTCAAGCAACCAAGAGCCTGAGGTGGGGTTGAGGGCAGGGCCCAGGAGGAGACACAGTCATAACTCTTAGAGGCTAGAGAATGAGTGCAGAGTGAGAGCAGGGGAAGGTGCGTCCGCAGGAGATGGATAGCCTGGAGGAGAAACTGAACAAGGGATACTGGGCTTGGATCGGGGAGGGAGGAGGGAATTCCCAGCCCTGGCCTGGTCTGCCTGGCTCCAGCCAAGCTGGCTGTTTCCTGCCCCCTGTGACCCCCCACCCCCACCCCGGAGCAGGACCCAGGCAGGGCTACGAGGAAGGGCAAGGGTGTGGGGAGCACCACTTGTGGCAGCAAGATAAGTGCGCTGGGACAAGAGGTCACTGCAGGCCTAGCTGTCCTCGCTGTGGGTTAGAGGGGCTTGGCAACCCCCCAAGCACCAAGGACTCCTCTTTCCCTCTCTCGGCTGCTCAGCTCCTCTGTACTCGGCCCCCCTTAAATACCTTCTGAGTCTAAGCTCTTTCCTTCCAGCTCTTCTGGGAGGAGCTGCTTTCCTGGACCCTCCCCTCTAACTGATGAGATTTGGTAGGGGGTGGATGGCGACGAGAGGAAAGGCCCTCCCAGCCATGCCGAGGGCCCCCAGGAGCCCGACAGGAAACAGCCTTAGGAAAGACAGACAGCAGCAGCCCCGGCCCGAGCCCCAGGGGTCAGGACTGAGGGTGTCGCGGAGCCCTCCTAATCGCGACGGTGAGAGTGAGGACCATGATCTGGGAATCCGTCTGGGCCCCTCACTCTCTCGGACGCAACTACCTTTTACTTACCCTTGCTTCCTCGATTTTCTACACTCCCCATCTCAACCCAGGTGCCCCTCTTCCTCCGCACATTTTTCAGCGCTGCGTTGCGCGCACAGTAGGTCCCCAATACTTAATGTTTGTTGAATGATTGTGTGAACGTTCGCTCCAGGCGTATCTAAGCTGAGACCTCTGCCTTGGGGCCCGCTGGGCCACCCTCCATCTTTAAAAATTTCCCCCAAACACGGTCCCCTGCGCCAACCAGGAGGTGGTGGGAATCCGAAGTCCGCAGGAAGATCGGATAGGGCTTCGAGCGTGCGGCCCTCCATGCTGCGGCGTGTGTTTCTCTGCTCCCTGGTGTCTGCCGGGCTCGGACCTGACCCGGGGGTTCCTGGGCTCCGGCCCCGACACGCGCGGTCCGGATCAGGGGCGCACGGCCACGGGGCAGGTCTGGGCGGTCCCCGGGCTCCGCACCCGCCGCCCCTCCCCCTTCTCCAAACTTTCTCCCAACTTCCCGACCTGCTCAGCTCGACGCCCCGCTCCGCTTCCCTCATGAATTATTCAGCAGCGCGCGCTCCAATCAGCACGCCCCGGCCCCCTCGCCTCGCCCGGGCTGGGGGGTAACTCCCCCCGCCCCCCGCGCGCCCCTCCCTCCCCGGCCAGGCGCCGCCCGGCCCAGCCCAGCCTGCTCGGCCCCGCGCCGCAGTCCCCTCCCTCCCGCTCCCGTCCCCGCTCCGCTCCCACACTCCCTGCCGGCGCGGAGCGCGCTCAGCCTGGCGGCGCGAGCAGCGCCACTCCAGGGAGGGGGGGAGAGCGCGAGCGGCCGGCCCACCCCCAGCCACCCGGGGCGGGACCCCGAGGCCCCGGAGGGACCCCGACTCCAGCCACGTCTTGCTCTGCTCGCTCCCGGCGCGGCCGCTGCCAGGACGCCCCCGACCTCCCGTCTGCGCGCGCGGCTGGGACGCGGGGCCACACCTGGGCGCCGCCACCGGGTGCCCGGCGCGCCCGCATGGGCCCGCGCTGAGGGCCCCGACCGAGTTCAGCGCGGGGAGTCGACGTCCACCCGCTCGGGAGGGGGGGTTTAGACCTGGGGGGGCTAGCGCCCCCCAAACTCGGATCCGATCCAACCAGAGTGAGGCGGCGCCATGGAGCTCCGGGCTCTGCTCTGCTGGGCTTCGCTTGTAGCCGCTTTAGAAGGTGAGTTTCCTTGGAGTCACCCCGCCACTTCTGGGGCCCCCCGAAGATGGGCCTCGGGGTGGAAGGGCCGACATCTGTCTCCCCCAAACCCGGCACCCCAACAGCGAACAGTCCGGACCAATAGTGCTAGCCCGGGAGGGGGGCGGGGAGGAGGCGGCCCAGCGGGGAGTGGAGTTTTCTTTTGTTTGGGAAAGAGATGGAGGCGAGCTCTGTCCCGGGACATGCCCCGGTCCCGGCTCCCCACACTCTTACTCCTGACTCCAGACGCCCTTGGCAGCCTTTCCTTTTCTCTCCAATTTTCTACTCCAGTCTTCAAAACTCTCTCCAAAGTTTCTGTCCCCTCCTCCCACCTCTGCCAAACAGGAGGAAACATTTCTGGAGGAACAAGAAGACAAGGCAGAACTTTGTGCTAGCCCATAAAACTATCCCCGCCCCCCCATTCCGGAGCATTCACACCTTGACCCTACAGTTCCACACACCGCCGTGGGGATGGCCACCTTCTGCACTCACACTCCAAACCTCCAAATCTCTCCCAAAGCCACGGCCCCTGCGCCAGGGAGGCCCCTTCCCTGGTTTCCCCAAGCTGCACCCCAGCCCTTTAAATGCAGTCTAGACCCTGCCCCAGTCCCACCAGAGTCCTTTCCTCTAACCCTAGGCCGGCAGAAACTGACCTACACAGCCCTACACAGGGGACCGTGTCCCCTGAACTCAGCTTAACTGCTGTCTACTTGTCTCTCTTAAACTTCTAATTTTTCTGCATCCCCCCACCCCAGCCAAAATGTTACTTTATCCATGAGTCTCTGCCCTCCCCCCAACCCCTAGAGGGGGAGCCAAGAGCTCTGTAAACCCTCCTCCCATGGCCCTAATCTCCTTTCAATGAGCTGCCTCCTTCCCCTCCTTCACTGCCTGGAATCAAAGGGGTCTCTGGGGAGTGGGCCATGGGGGGCTACTGAGGAGAAGGAATCAAAGGCAGTTAGAAACCCCTCTCCCCCAGGCTGGGCAGTGCTGCTCTGGGCTGGGGATCAAAGGCTGGGTGTGGGGGAAGAGGAGAGACTTGCTGGGCTCGGGGAAAGATGGGGAAAGAACTGTGGGAGAGAGAGGGGAAAGTAAAGCAGGGAGAAAACCCATTGGGATGATGTGTGGTGAGAGAGAAAGAAAGATGCAAAGAGGAACAGGGAGTAACTTCTAATTTCTATTACCTCAGTGCTTTCCGGGCCCGAGGCCCATGCTGAGTGCTTTATGTTTTCATGGTTCCAACAACCCTGTGGGTGGGATGTATTGTTGCTCCCATTTTACAGATGAGGAGACTGAGACAAGAGTTCAGTCTTTTATCCAAGGCTCTGTGCCCCAGGGATGGTGAAAGGTGGGAGGCAGAAAGCAGAGTGACAGTCAGAAAGAGAAATGGAGGTGGATGGAGAGCGGGAGAGAGAGGTGGGAGGCAAAAGAAGTGACAGATCAAAGAGAGAGGGTGAGAGAAAGTGAGCCGCTCAGAGCGCCCGGGACAGCCTGAAACAGAGACAGTGTATAAATTGGAGACAGGAAAACACTATCAAGTCTGGAACAATGGAGGGTGGAGACGGCAGCCTCTATCCGCCCCCTTCCCAGAACCCGGGCATCCTGTCCCCAGCGTGCTGGGCTGTCTCCCGCCACCCATGGGGGCCCAGGCCTTACCCCCCAGCTGCCTGGCCGGGGTCCCGCCTGACCCCTTGCCCTCCGTGGACATCACCTGGTCCCTGGGAGGAGGCTGCCTGCCCACCTGCCTTCCCTTCTCTCCTGCAGCTCCCACCAGGGAGGGGGGCCCTGGTCCCAGGTGTGCTGCTGGCTCCCCTGGGGGCCCCCTCTCGGCTCCTCCCAGGGCAGGCCTGTAGCACCCCACCCACAAATCTCCGAGGGGATTCCCCTACCCTCCTTCCCCCCCTCCTCAGCTGGGGGCGGGGGGCGGGGGGCGGCTGTGCAGTTTCTCCTAATCCCCACCTTCCGCCAG
Organism: Monodon monoceros; assembly: GCF_005190385.1. NCBI lineage: Eukaryota > Metazoa > Chordata > Mammalia > Artiodactyla > Monodontidae > Monodon > Monodon monoceros. The sequence continues at coordinate 79,477,251 of NW_021703769.1, forward strand.
AGCCGCGCCCCTCTCCTCCCCAGAGAGAGGCCGGAGCAGAGCCAGGTGTGCTCACCCCCCCATACACACACCCCTAAAATCTCCTCCCCTTTTCCTTCCCATAACCAAATCCAGATGTGAGGCCTCTGCACACAGGGGCCAAGGGCAGGAACCCAAGCGTCCTGGCCTCCAGCACTTCCTCCTCCGAGGGCAGCTAGCTGGTGGGGAGGGAATGGGGGGTCAGGGCTGGGCCTCAGGAGGTCAGCACCACCTTCAAGGATCTGAAGGGCTGGGGTGTTTGGTCTGAAGGGGGGTGGGGACGGAGGCAGCACGTCCTTTGGATTTGGGAACGGACTGCAGAGGCTGAGGCAGGCCCTGGTGGGAGGGGTGTCCCTGTATCCCACCTCGGGGTCAGGGTCAGGTCTGGGCTCTAGCTTAGCCCTTTCTGAGCTGTTTGCCTTTTTCCCCTTTCAGCATCTGTGTCCCCCCTTCTCCTCTGGGGCACAGCAGTTCACAGAGGCCTAGATCTGGGAGTCCCGAAGGTCAGCTCCGTGCCTGTCAGCTGTCAGGGGCGGGGCTGGCACTCAGAAAAGAGGCTGGGAATCTGGGCTTGCTGGGGGGGCAGAGGGCAGGGCTCGCTCCCCTCCTCGGCCTGTCTGTCTCAGCTCCCAGGGGTCTGGGCTTCCTGGTGTCTCTCCCAAGCGCTCACTGACTGTGTCTGTCTGTCTGTCTGTCGTAGAGACCCTACTGAACACAAAACTGGAAACTGCCGATCTGAAGTGGGTGACATTCCCTCAGGTGGAGGGACAGGTAAGAGCTGGGGCTTGGAGAGAAACCGAGGCAGGGGGTCCACCTGTGCTCCTGCTTCCCAGGCCACACACACACACACACACACACACACACACACACAGCCATCGCAGCAGCCGAAGCAGGTATCCTCTGAGCCCTTGCTCTCCAGGGGTCCCCCCAGCCCCTCGTGGCTTTATGGCACTGACCTTCACCCACCCACTTAGCAGCCCCCAGGCTGAGCTCCCTTCTCCCCGCAGTGGGAGGAGCTGAGCGGCCTGGATGAGGAACAGCACAGTGTTCGGACCTACGAGGTGTGTGACGTGCAGCGGGCCCCGGGCCTGGCCCACTGGCTGCGCACGGGCTGGGTGCCCCGCCGGGGCGCCGTGCACGTGTATGCCACGCTGCGCTTCACCATGCTGGAGTGCGTCTCCCTGCCACGGGCTGGCCGCTCCTGCAAGGAGACCTTCACCGTCTTCTACTTTGAGAGCGACGCGGACACGGCCACGGCCCACACGCCAGCCTGGATGGAGAACCCCTACATCAAGGTACCCAGGTGCCCCAGGCCAAGGTGGGGTCTGGGGCCGGCCTGTGGTCTAGAGGTGCTGGGGGCGAGAAGCAAGAGGCCCGGGTCTGAGGAGGGAAGAGGGTGGCCTGCTAGGTGGAACAGCCGCTCTACTCCATGTGCTGGGGCCCCCCTACACTTCCCCATTCTCTGAGTACACTTTGCCCCTTTACAGCCCCCCTGCCTTTGCACCAGCTTATGCCTCACCCTAGAATGCCTTCTCTCTGCCTCTCCCACCCAGCTCCTCGCCTTGTAACTTCCAGCTCCGAGGTGCCCCCCGGGACGCCTTTGCTCATGTGCCCTGCCCTGGGGTCCCGCCTGCCGTAGCACTCATCATACTTTTAATTTATCATTAGCTCATCAGCGTTGCCTTCATCTCTGGCTCCTTGGCGTGGAGTCCAGGGCCTGGTACAGCGTGGGTGTTGATAAGTGTCTGTAGGATGAGTGAATGCACAGAAAGGGGGTGCGGGACAGTGGCTGGATGCACCATAGGAGCTCGGCGGGTGTTAACGGACAATGTTGGGGCCTGCAGGAAAGCGTACGTTGGGAACGGTGGAGAGAAGGTTCTGGAACAGGAGCCAGGCAGGTCAGGGAGAGGGTGAGCTGGGAAGAAGACAGTCCAGCGGGGTCCTGGGGGAGTGGAGGACAGCGGCAGTGAGTCTCTTCCCCAACCTGGCAGGTGGACACAGTTGCTGCTGAGCACCTGACCCGGAAGCGCCCCGGGGCCGAGGCCACCGGGAAGGTGAACGTCAAGACGCTGCGTCTGGGCCCGCTCACCAAGGCCGGCTTCTATCTGGCCTTCCAGGACCAGGGCGCCTGCATGGCCCTGCTGTCCCTGCACCTCTTCTATAAGAAGTGCGCCCAGCTGACCGTGAACCTCACCTGCTTCCCGGAGACCGTGCCTCGTGAGCTGGTGGTGCCCGTGGCGGGGAGCTGCGTGGCCGATGCCGTGCCCGCCCCTGGCCCCAGCCCGAGCCTCTACTGCCGGGAGGATGGCCAGTGGGCTGGGCAGCCGGTCACGGGCTGCAGCTGCGCTCCAGGGTTTGAGGCCGCCGAGGGGAATACCAGGTGCCGAGGTGAGGGCCAGCACTTCCCCCGCAAAGCTTGCCCATGTCTGCAGGAGGCCTGGCTGGTACCCTGCTCTTGGATCCACTTCTTAAATTTCCGTTTTAAAAGTTCTTTATTCTCCTGGGCACTCAGTTACTGGAGGGTGTGTTTTCAGGGCCCCCAGCACAGTTCTGAGCTCTCCATCATTTCCACACTCTCCTTCTATCTATGTCCAGTTCCTTTCTGGGCTGTGGGACTGTCCTCAGGGCTGGGGGACCTTATTGGACTCAGAGGACAAAGGCTTCACGGTCTGTAGTCTTTTTCATTATGGTTTCGTCTAATTTACTGATATTGAATTCTCACATAGCCTTTTCTCCAGAGCAGAATTTCTTAACCTGGGTTTTGTAGATAGAATGTAGGGGAATCTGTGAACTTTGGTGGAAGGGAAAAAAAATGACCACTTCTTTGCACTCATCTTTACCTGAAATTGGCCACTCCTCTTATGGAGTGTCAGCCACAGCCCAGCGGTTGAGCAGGACCTGAGACTTGGGCCCCATTCAAATCCTGGGTGTTTTCACAGCCCATTAAAGATGACGCAAGACTAGCAAAATGTTTTTCGCTCATGGTGACTTCAGTATTTCCTCGCCTGTCAGCCTTGCCGCTGTACCTTGTTAGTACAGAAACACACACGTTGCTGTGTTGCAAAGTTTCTTCATGTTTTGATCACTGTATTTTTAGTTATTTGGTTTTCTTGGTAATCTGTATTTTGTGGTGTGCATTTAAAATCATTCCTCGGAGCAGGGGTCTGGGTTTCACCAGGCTGCCGTGGAGTGGCCGGGGGTACACGTCAGGGTTCAGACCCCTGGTCTGGAGGGAGGTCTTCTCTTAGAGGTGCGGATTCTGAGCTTCTCCCTCCCTGTTCTCCCTTTTGCACCTCATACAACTTTAATAGCTGCCGAATGTCCTTTTTTTGGTCCCCATCCCCCCCCACCGCACTGCTGAATGTCTCTGATACAAGTTTCTGATGGACGCTTTCTCGCAGCCTGTGCTCAGGGCACCTTCAAGCCCCTGTCTGGGGAGGGGTCCTGCCAGCCGTGCCCAGCCAACAGCCACTCCAACACCATTGGCTCGCCCGTCTGCCAGTGTCGCATCGGGTACTTCAGGGCCCGCACAGACCCCCGAGGTGCACCCTGTACCAGTAAGTAGCCAGTGACCCCTGGGGTGGACCCCCGACCCCAGTCCCATCCTCCCACACCTTCCTCCTCTTGACCCTGGCCTGGTGCCCGGCCAAGACAAGACGTCAGTGTGGCTGCCTGTCTGTCCCACTGCCCGTCCCCTGCCCGTCTGCTCAGCCTCTGTCTGACGTCCTGGTCTCCTGCAGCCCCTCCGTCTGCCCCGAGAAGCGTGGTTCCCCGCCTGAACGGCTCTTCCCTGCGCCTGGAATGGAGTGCCCCCCTCGAGTCGGGAGGCCGAGAGGACCTCACCTATGCACTCCGGTGCCGGGAGTGCCGCCCCGGCGGCTCCTGCACGCCCTGCGGGGGAGACCTGACCTTCGACCCCGGCCCCCGGGACCTGATGGAGCCCTGGGTGGCCATTCGTGGGTTGCGTCCTGACTTCACCTATACCTTCGAGGTCACCGCCGTGAACGGGGTGTCCTCCTTAGCCAGCGGGCCAGTTCCATTTGAGGCTGTAAATGTCACCACTGACCGTGAGGGTGAGACTGGGGGCTGGGGGCAGGGGGCAGCCTGTGGTCGGATGGGAGAGGCGTTGGTGGGAATGGCTCGCGAGGGATATGGACAGTCTAAAGGCCTGAGGGGGAAAAGGCAGCAGCTGGGGAGTGGGATCCCCAGGAAATATAGCGGGTCAAGGCCTTTGGGGCAAGAGGCAGAAAGAGAATTAAAAAGATGCAAAGGTGGGGCTTCCCTGGTGGCACAGTGGTTGAGAGTCCGCCTGACGATGCAGGGGACGTGGGTTCGTGCCCCGGTCCGGGAGGATCCCGCATGCCGCGGAGTGGCTGGGCCCGTGGGCCATGGCCGCTGGGCCTGCGTGTCTGGAGCCTGTGCTCCGCAACGGGAGAGGCCACAACAGTGAGAGGCCCGCATACCGCAAAAAAAAAAAAAAAAAAAAAATGATGCAGAGGTGGACTGGAGAGTTCAGGACGGGGCAGAGAGAGCCACAAGGAATTCCGGAAACAGCTGGGGGACCGAGACAAGTGTGGCCAGTAGAGGAGGAGCTGGGAAAGATGAGAGACAGACCTGCCACGATCAAGGGCCCCAAGGCGTCTGTCTCTTGCAGTGCCGCCCCCAGTGTCCGACATCAGGGTGACTCGGTCGTCACCCAGCAGCTTGAGCCTGGCATGGGCTGTTCCCCGGGCACCCAGCGGGGCAGTGCTGGACTACGAGGTCAAGTATCACGAGAAGGTGAGACCAGGCCCCGCCCCAGGGGTGGGGGTGGGCAGTGGGACCCGCTCCAGGGACCAGGACGCCTGAATTGCAGCCCTCTGCCACGTACTAGCCAAGTGACCTTGTGTCAACCCCTTGGCCTCTCTGAGCTTAATGTCCTCATTGTAAAATGCTTAGGATAGGACTTCCCTGGCAGTCCAGTGGTTAAGACTCTGTGCTTCCACTGCAGGGGGCATGGGTTCGATCCCTGGTCAGGGAACTAAGATCCCGCATGGCACGTGGCGAGGCCCCCCCACCCCCCAAAAATGCTTAGGATAAGGGAACCTATCCCACAGAAGCGCTACAAGGATTAAATGATATAATTAATGCATAACACAAGGCACAGTGCATACATAAGTGAGCACAAAGGCCGCACCTGCCACTCAGCAGGACAGAGATGCTAGGGATGCAGGCCCAGGGCGGGGGGAGGCAGAAAGAGCAGTGGAATCTGGGGGCCCTGGCTCACGGCCAGTCCCCTCTCCTGAACAGGGCGCAGAGGGCCCCAGCAGTGTGCGGTTCCTGAAGACATCGGAGAACCGGGCAGAGCTGCGGGGACTGAAGCGGGGAGCCAGCTACCTGGTCCAGGTGCGGGCGCGCTCCGAGGCTGGCTACGGGCCCTTCGGCCAGGAGCACCACAGCCAGACCCAGCTGGACGGTGAGCCCGGGGAGCCGGATGCGGGTGGAGTTGGCTGATCTGACCAGGCGGGAGGCCTTGGCTCTGCCCTCAGGACCCCCAAAGCCACAGCCCCACGCTTCTCTTTCTCTCAACCACGATGCATTTTGGCCTGGGGATAAGATGTAGAAACCAAAAGCAACAGCTGGGTGTGAAGGCCAGCTCAGCGGCTCTCCAGCTATGTGACCTTTAGCAAAAACTTGACCCCTGAGCCCCAGCTCTCTCATCCAAAAAAATGGAAATATGAGGCCTCTCTCACAGGGCTCCAAGGATTAACTGAGGTGACACTATGATAGATTTTGTATGCTGGCCCAGTGGTTTTCTAAACCTTTGAATTTTTTTAACCATTTTATTGAGATATGACTCATACACCATGATTCACCCATTTAAAATGTATAATTCATGGGCTCCCCTGGTGGCGCAGTGGTTGAGAATCTGCCTGCCAATTCAGGGGACACGGGTTCGAGTCCTGATCTGGGAGGATCCCACATGCCGCAGAGCAACTGGGCCCGTGAGCCACAACTACTGAGCCTGCGCGTCTGGAGCCTGTGCTCCGCAACGAGAGAGGCTGCGATAGTGAGAGGCCCGCGCACTGCGAGGAAGAGTGGCCCCACTTGCCACAACTAGAGAAAGCCCTCGCACAGAAACAGAGACCCAACACAGCCAAAAATAAAAATAAATAAATAATTAAATTTTAAAATAAAATAAAATGTATAAATAATTCATTGACTTATAACATGTTCACAGAGTTGTGCAACCATCACCGCAATTAATTTTAGATCATTTCAGCACCTCAAAAAAGAGATGCTCATAACTCCTCCATTACCTCCCAGCCCCTGGCAAACACTAGTCTACTTTTTTTTTTTTTTGGCGGTACGCGGGCCTCTCACTGCTGTGGCCTCTCCCGTTGCGGAGCACAGGCTCCGGACGCGCAGGCTCACCGGCCACGGCTCACGGGCCCAGCCGCTCCGCGGCACGTGGGATCTTCCCGGACCGGGGCACGAACCCACGTCCCCTGCATCGGCAGGCGGACTCTCAACCACTGCGCCACAGGGAAGCCTAGTCTACTTTTTGTGTCTGTAGTTTGCCTGTTCTGGACCTTTCATACAAATGCAGGCATACGATACGGTCTTTTGGGACTGGCTTCTTTTACGTGGCATGATGTTTTCAAGGTTCATCCGTGCTGTAGAACATATCAGGACTTCATTCCGTCTCGTGGCTGAAAAATACTCCATTGAATGGCTGTGGCACATTTTATCTATCCATTCATCCGTTGATGGACATTTGGGTTGTTTCCACTTTTTGGCTACGAACCTTTTCATTTTTAGCCTTTGGAACCTTCTGTTCAAGTGGAACTTTTTGTGGTTTCCAGTATTTATAACAGAACAAAATCAAACCCACCAAGGCTGGGGAACTTCTTTGCTTGCCCTGAGGGACTTGAGTGGAGCCCACGGGCCCGCCGGGTCCCCCTGATCACCAGTTCTTCTCCAGAGAACGAGAGCTGGCGGGAGCAGCTGGCCCTGATTGCTGGCACGGCGGTCGTGGGCGCGGTGCTGGTCCTCGTGGTCGTCGTCATCGCTGTCCTTTGCCTCAGGTGAGGAGGGCTCTGGGCACCTGGAGGCCCCTGCAAAGCCCCGTGTAGCTGGCCACCTGCCCTCCTGCTCCAGGGCGAGCCTCCCCCAATGTCCCGGGAGTCTGTTTTCACCTGGAACCTTCTCTGATTCCCATCCTTCCCCTCTGGAAACATCGAGATGCGTGACTCAGTTTACCTCTTCTTTCCCATCGGCTACAGGAAGCAGAGCAACGGGAGAGAAGCTGAATACTCAGACAAACACGGACAGTATCTCATTGGGCACGGTGGGTAGGCCCATCCTGGAGGAGATAGGGCTGGGGTGAGAGCTGTGAGCCAGGGACCAGGGCATCTGAATGCAGTGGTGGCTGACAAGCCCCGCGTGATTCCTCAGGTACTAAGGTCTACATTGACCCCTTCACTTACGAAGACCCTAATGAGGCTGTGAGGGAGTTTGCCAAAGAGATCGATGTCTCCTATGTCAAGATTGAAGAGGTGATTGGTGCAGGTGAGAGGAAGATGCCTGGGTGCCCGGGTGGGGGGGAGGGGTGGGGAGAGGGACTGCAGGGCCGTACCTGGGGTTGGGGCGGGGGGGGGGGGGGGCGGGTCAGGAGAGCTGACCCTCGGCTTCCTTCCTGAAGGCGAGTTTGGGGAGGTGTGCCGGGGGCGGCTGAAGGCCCCAGGGAAGAAGGAGAGCTGTGTGGCCATCAAGACCCTGAAGGGCGGCTACACGGAGCGGCAGCGGCGGGAGTTCCTGAGCGAGGCCTCCATCATGGGCCAGTTCGAGCACCCCAACATCATCCGTCTGGAGGGCGTGGTTACCAACAGCGTGCCCGTCATGATTCTCACCGAGTTCATGGAGAACGGCGCCCTGGACTCCTTCCTGAGGGTGAGAGCCCCTGCTCCCAGCTCTCCGCATCCACCCTGTGCTCCCGCAGTGCAACCAAGGAGCTCAGAACCCGGGACAGACAGTGGGTCCTGCATCCCTGCCCCTCTACCCTTCATTCTCCACCAGGGAAGGTTGAGTCCTGGGACTGGTCTCCCTGCGGGGCCGGCTGACCGTGGGATGTGGAGGGGTTGTCATCTGTCCTCGTGACAGTTATTTACTGAGCGCCTCGTTGTGTACCAGCCACTGTACTGGGCCTCGGGGGATAGAGCCGTGAACATCTCTGCTCTTGGAGAGTTGGTGGCGTAATGGGGGAGACTGAAGATTAACAAGTACAAACAAGGTTTCACAAAAAGTAAACATGATTTCAGATGTGAAAAATATTAAACAGGATCATAGAAATGAGAGAGAAGAGCTCATTTTTGCTACCTTAACAAAATTGTATGAATTTTATTATTTTTTAAACTTTCCTATGCATCTTCTGTAAAAAACCAAAACTTTATTTTTTTTGGCCGCTTCACGCGGCGTGCAGAATTTCCCTGACCCGGGATTGAAGCCGCTCCCCCTGCAGTGGAAGTGCGGCGTCTTAACCACTGGACCACCAGGGAAGTCCCCAAAACGTTTTTCTACATAACAAAGTAACATTGCGTTTAACAGAATTACAACAATTCCTTGGTATCACCTAATGCCAACTTGATACTCATATTTCTCTAGTTGTCCCCAAAATGTCCCAGCATCCAGTTCAGGATCAAGCATTGCACCTGTGGTTATTGTTTTGAGCCTTTTCTACATCCAGGACAGTCCCTTGTTGGGGTTCCGATACACTGAAGGGCTGGGCCACTTGTCCACTTGAATGTCTTATCTTCGGGATTTATCGGATTCTTCCTTGTGGGGTCATCTAGCTTGTTTCTCTGTGTTTCCTGTAAGGGAAGCAATGTCTATTAATGTTGTACCAAGTTCAAAATTAAACGTCTGTGGCCAGCCTCCGTCAGGGGGAGCCGTGTACTTCCCGTGGCACCGCATCAGGAGACACAGGCTACCCGGCTGCCAACACGAGGGATGCTGAGGCAGACCCTGGAGCACTGCCAGAATGGTCTGACCCTCCCTTGTGGATACGGGAGTCTGTTCCGTTGTCCGGTTGCCGGAAAGGGAAGGGGGTCTATCTTAGAAGAGATGATGTTTGGGTAGATGAGAAAGCCAGCCATGAGAAGATGGGGGGAAGCGTGTCGGGGGCAGAGAGTAGCAACCCAGAGTGGGCGGGATCCCAGCCTGTTGAAGAAGCAGAAAGGCTGGTGGAGCTGAACCAGGTCAGCAGAGGAGTGATAGTGGATCACGTTGCGATTGGCGGCTGGGCCTCGTGACCTTAGAAATTTGGATGTGATTAGAAGTCTGAGGGGAAGCTTTTCAGCAGGAGAGGGAGGTGATTTGAGGAGATCCCTCTGACGGATCTGGGGGATAGGAGCCGATGCGAACACTGGCGTCATTCAGGCCATGGGGGCTGCAGTGAATGCGCAGAAGTGGTTGGTTTTGGAGGCACAGTCAGCAGAACTTGCTGATGGATTGTAAGCCATGGATGCGGGAGACTCCGAGGTCTCTACCCTGAGCGTCCACCAGCTGAGATGTGAGGCGTGGGGTGGGTGCAGGCTTGGAGGATGGATTCAGAATTCGGTTTCTGAACTCTGTGTTGCTGGCCCTGGAGGGCTGCCGAGGGTCCCCTGCGTGCTAGCTGAACCCAGAAGGTGGGCTGAGTTAACTGTCCATGACTGGTTGGCTTACCCTTTGAGAGGCAACTCTATAAAGCTCAAGGTCGGGCTTTAGACCTTGGTTTTGGTGCTGTGGTCACTGATCACACCCAATTCCTCACTGTGCTCTTGCATCCTGCATACTGTTGGTCCAAGAGGGCTGAGTGAGACTGTGGCAGGTTCAGCACCAACGCATGCATCTCCACCTGTCGAAGGGTGGCTTCAGAGCACGCTCGTAACTGTCAGCGCTCTGTTGCTGTCAAATAAAGAGAACATAGATCAAAGGCATTTGTCGAGTATTTCCTGGATGTAAAGCACTGTACTAGGTTAAATGGAAGAAAATCTTAAAATGTCTCCTTATAATCTAATTACGAGAGACTGAAAGCAAATATTTGAAAGTGGGACAATTACAAGCATTGTGTCACGATACCATAGTAAGAGCTGAGAGAACTCAGGGTAAAAGAAAGGAGGGAGGGACTTCCCTGGCGGTCCAGTGGTTAAGACTCCACACTCCCAATGCAGGGAGCCCGGGTTCAATACCTGGTCGGGGAACTAAGATCCCGCATGCACGACCAAAAAATAAAATAAAATAAACCGTCTATAGATTTCAAATAATAAAATTTAAAAATAAGAAAATAAATTTAAAAAAATTTTTTTTTTTTTTAAAGAAAGGGGGTGGTTTACCTGGGATGTCAGCAGGCCGGTCCTACAGGTGGGTCTGTGAGTTGGGTCTGGGAGGGACAAATACTGTTTAGAACATGGAAGGAAGGGGGAGCGCGGTGGGTGAGCTGTCCGAACCACGCCCCCGCCATGTCCATCTCCAGCTGAACGACGGCCAGTTCACCGTCATCCAGCTCGTGGGCATGTTACGGGGCATCGCTTCAGGCATGCGGTACCTTGCTGAGATGAGCTACGTCCACCGAGACCTGGCTGCCCGCAACATCTTGGTCAACAGCAACCTCGTCTGCAAGGTTTCAGACTTTGGCCTCTCCCGATTCCTGGAGGAGAACTCTTCTGATCCCACCTACACGAGCTCTCTGGTGAGGCTGGGGCACAGGCATATGAACTAGGTTCTTAGGGCCAGGTGAGCAGGGCAGGTTGGAAAGTTGGGAGGCTGAGGGCTTGACAGCTCTGGTCCAAGACAGGATATAAGAGTAGACCTTGTGGGGGCAGGGGGGGGCAGCTTAAGGAACCTGGCTACCAGGTGTCTAGGAAAAGAACAGAGTCGGGGAGCTGGGTGTTTGGGTCCCAGAAAGAAAGGAGGTCTGAGCTGGGGGAAACGCAAAGGTGGGGGGCAGAATGCCTGAGTCCTGTGAGTCCCTCAGCTCACCTTTTCCTCCCCCATCTTTAGGGAGGAAAGATTCCCATCCGATGGACAGCCCCTGAGGCCATTGCGTTCCGGAAGTTCACATCTGCCAGTGATGCCTGGAGCTATGGGATTGTGATGTGGGAGGTCATGTCATTTGGGGAACGGCCATACTGGGATATGAGCAATCAGGATGTAAGTGTCCTACCAAGCTTTCCTGGAACGTCCTCTCTCTTGGGATATGGGGCGGTGGCGGGGGCGGGGGGTTGGTTCTCAGAGAGCTCATCACTGCTTGGTCCTTGAGGTGAGGGTGGCGCTGTGAGGAGCTGATCTCTGTATCCAAGAGTTCAATACAGCCTATCTGGTCACAGAAGGACACAGTGATGGAGGGCAGCCTTGGGAAGTTACATGTCTGGATCATAGCTCAAGCGCTTCTGGGACGTTGAGCCACAGCCAGTGGCCTCGGCCCTGGCCAGGAGCACCCCCCAGAATTGCCCTTCTGGGGGGTGCTATAGCAGCCATCCCAGTATCTGTTAAGTCACCATTTCCCTGGGGTCCTTTGGCAGCCTCGTTTTCCCTGACGTCCTCACCCAGTGCTTCTACCTGTCATTCCAGGTGATCAATGCCATTGAACAGGACTACCGGTTGCCCCCGCCCCCAGACTGCCCCACCTCCCTGCATCAGCTTATGCTGGACTGTTGGCAGAAAGACCGGAACGCGCGGCCCCGCTTCCCCCAGGTGGTCAGTGCCCTCGACAAGATGATCCGGAACCCTGCCAGCCTCAAAATCGTGGCCCGCGAGAATGGCGGGTGAGGACCCCAGTGGATGGGCCCTCTTTCCTGCACTCTGCCATCCCCTGAGAACCTCGCTTCCCCCTGAGAAGTATCCATCCCTTTGGTGGTATGTGGGATGGTCCCTGTCCACCTCTCCAGGGCTGGGCTGTACGTCCCTACCCTGACAGGCTGGTTCTCAGTGTGTCCTCCCCATCCTTGCCTCCCAGGGCCTCGCACCCCCTCCTGGATCAGCGGCAGCCTCACTACTCAGCTTTTGGCTCTGTGGGCGAGTGGCTTCGAGCCATCAAGATGGGAAGATACGAAGAAAGTTTTGCAGCCGCTGGGTTTGGCTCCTTCGAGCTGGTCAGCCAGATCTCCACTGAGTAAGTCATGGCAGGAGATGGAGGTGGGGGAGTGGTGAGGGCCAAGCAGCCAGGAGGGGTGGTGCCTGGGGACCAGAATCAGGCCCACAGTTTCAGCAGGGGCCTTTGGGGTCAACTCCTGGTGCCGACTCTGTTTTCTAAAGCCCCTCCCCTGCCAAAGCAGTAACAGCTGCAGGGGCTGAGAGCCCCAGGATTCTTCCCGGTCAGCTGTGCGCGCCTCACCCCCTTGCACCATCTCAGCCCGGGGCCATCTCGCTCCCACCTCGCAATCTGTATGTATCTTCGTGCATCTGTCTGCATTCCAGACCCTGCTCTCACATTAACGACGTGTCAACTCTGGATGCTTTCCCACCCATAAAAGGAGAAGGTTGGACTAGGTTTTGGAGAGCCTTTCCAGCTTTAATGTTAAATGGTTTTATGATTCCAACGCCTCCCAAATGCTGGTTTTCCCTAGCTGGCCTCTCCCTGGTCCTCCTTTCTGCCTTTGCATTTCTCTCCCAACGACTCTTCTTGCCCCAGGTTTGAATCACAGAAATAGAAGGAATATAAACCCAGACACAGAGGGTCCAGGAGGCCCTTCCTCTCCCTGGAAGGCAGGTCCCGGGCCAGTCTGCCCCACCAGGTCTGGGCATCTCCTCCCTGACTTGCTCTAGCCTCGCCTTGACACGGGTTCCCTGACACGAGCTCTTGCCCTCCATTTCTCTCACCTCTTCTTTTTTCCTTATCCCCGTCTCCCTGCATCAGGATGGGGCTGGGAGCAGTTTGTTTTTGTCCTCTCCCGCCCCTTCCTCTCCACCCACCCAGCTCTTTCTTTCTCTTTCTCTTTCTCTCTCTCTCTCTCTCTCTCTCTCTCTCTCTCTCTCTCTCTCAGCCCGCCCCACCTCCTGCATCTCGACCCCCGCGGGTACCTAGCCCCGCTCCTTACTGCGGCTGCGCAGAACTGTGGCGGCTCCTAAATCCTCTGGAAACTGACTGGCAACTATTGACGTCAGCCCCCTTCCCCGCCGGCCATTCTGATTGGCGGACAGTCCTGAGGCGGGGATGGGGTTTTGGTAGGAGAGCCGCCCGGGAGCCCAGTGGCCTCACCTAGCCGTTCATTCTTCCCCAGGGACCTGCTCCGAATCGGAGTCACTCTGGCGGGGCATCAGAAAAAAATCCTGGCCAGTGTCCAGCACATGAAGTCCCAGGCCAAGCCTGGAGCCTCAGGAGGGTCGGGGACACCAGCGCCCCAGTACTGACCTGCGCCTCCTCGCCTGGCCCCCCCAGCTCTGGAGCGGCAGGGACTCCCACGCTGGGGACACCGCTCCCCTTATTCCTGGGGCAGAATCGGGTGGGGACCCAAGAGGCTCCCATCCCCGGGCCCCACTGGATTGCACTTTGAACCCATGGGGGCGGGGAGCTGGAGAGAAGGGATTTGGGGATTCGGCCGTATGGGAGTGTAGAAATCAGACCCTCCCCAAGCGGGGAACCCCAAACTGAGGGTGTGGGAGCCCTTCCCTCGGGATTGGGTCTGACCAGAGGAAAAGAAGTGCCCAGAATCTGCCAACATCCCGGGGGTGGTTGGGCACAATCCCCACGGCCTCCCTCTGATCCCCAATTAGAGCCCCCAGGTGCCCCTCCTCACCTTGAAGGGCAGCGACCCTGCAGACCAAAGAGAAGGGGGGACTAGCCTGCGAATCGTGAGGCAGGAAGGGGTGGCACGGCCCAGTGACAAAATCATTGGACGTGGATGTCCCAACCTTGCTGCTGTCTCCACCGAATTCGGTTTTCCCTTGTAAATGCCCCTCCCCCATCTGCTGCCTTCATATTGAAGGTTTTTGAGTTTTATTTTTTGTTTTCGGTCTTATTTTTCCTTCCCTTTTTTTTTTTTTATACCGTCCTTGTAACTTTTTGTGTTAGAGGGGAACTGTTTATCGCCTCCTTTGCCCAAGTTGAAACAGGGACCCATCGTTGTGTGTTTCCAGAACAGTGCCTTGGTCACACCACAACCCCAGACATTTCCCTGCCCCCCCAAGTACCCCTAAGCTGTGTCCATGAGGGGGTGTGGGGGGCAGTGGTGTTAGAAACAAGAGACAGACACTGGTGCTTGGAGGGGTTCTTAAATTATATTTAAAACGTTTTGTATAAATAAAAGAAAATGGAAAGTGTCCAGGCTCTGGGGATGATTGGGAGTGGGGTGGGTGGGGGAATAGACTTCTGTGGAGGGTGGGGACTGGTGTGAAGGAGCTTTTGAGCCAGGCTGAGAGGGGTCGGAGGTCTGGAGACGGGGCTGGGTGCTTGGTTCCCAGCCCCACGGTGTGTTTGAGGTGGTAGGGTGGGGGCAGTGGAAGATAGTTATCGGCGGCTCCAGATGGCTCTGCCAATAGCCTGGGGCACCTCCGGGATGGGGTTGCCCTCCCTCCCCTGCCCTGGTTCCCTAGCCCTGGCAGGGGGCTTTGTGAGGCAGGGGAGGCCTTGAGCTCAGAGCCCGGCCCTACAGCCCCGTGAAGGGGGGAGGGGGGAATCTGGGGTGGAGGTCCAGTCACATGAAAGAGACAGATGTGGGCCAGATGTTGACAGCTGGGGTTGGTTTAGAGGCAATGTGGGGGGAGTGTCTGCATTGGCTGTGGAGGAGGGGCAGAGGCTGGAGTGGAGGACGTGGACCCCCCACAAGTACACACACACACACACACACACACACACACACACACACACACACACACGTGTACAGACGCTGCGCTGGGTTGGGAGGACAATTCCCCCTTTCAAGATGCTGCCCAGGCAGGTTCTCCCAGCCTCTTGGGAAGGGAGGGGAAACCACCTGAGTATCTTCCCCTAACTTCTCCCTCCCAAACAGGAAGATGAGATGAGGATGGGGGTCAATGCCCTGAAGTCTTTCTCAGCATCTTTGGTTTCCCAGCCTGCCCGCCCCAGGGGACAACTGCAGGGGCAGCCCTGGACCGGGTCAGGTTTGTCAAGCTGGTGCAGCCCTGCCATTTCTGCATCTCAGCTGACCCCTGTTGTCGTGTTGGGGTCAGTACAGGACCCCAAATCACAATCTCTGCCTCTCCCAGCCCAGGAAGCCTCCGGCAGTGATCCTGTCCCCAATTTCCTGCCTCTACAACTGCCTTCGGGAGTATAATATTCTGGAATCCTCTGTCCCCTCCCTCGATGACACGGCCCAGGTGTTGTACCCCTAAAAGGGGGGTGGGTGAGAGTCCATCCTGCCGATGACAGCGGGGGTCTGGGTCCCCCTACTTCCGGAAGGAGGAAGTCTATCTTGAGGATGCTGGTCCAGGCCACCTCCTTCGCTGCCAACCAGACATCCAGGCTAGATAAGGAGACCTTAGCTGGGTGAGGGGAGGAACCGAGATCAAGGGGGCAGGATATAGATGAAGAACAGAGAGGCAGAGGCTCAAAGAGCAGGAGAAGGGAGCTCAGTGCAGGCAGGCATGCTGCCGGGAGCCCCGTGATGCCCAGGTTAAAGCACGGCCAGTCCAGTTCCAGAATGCCTGAGCCTTCCTGTCACAAGCTCCAGAGTGTGAGCTGCTCCCCCCAGCTAAGGGGCTGGGTGGCCTGGCCAGGGGCACCCCTCCCTTGGAGCCCATTCCCCAGCCAACTTGGGTCTTGCTTCCTTACATGAAGGTGGCTTGTGGGGTCGTTTGCAGGACAAGCACAGAAGGATTCCTTTCTAGAACCAGGGTCCTGCCTGTTTGGCATCCCCTGTCCTTGGGGGTCCCACATCCTGAGCACCCCCAGTTGACAACCTTCTTTTTCTTAGAGCCCAAGCAGGATGTCCCACCCCTTCCCCCAGGACCTGCCTGGTGAGAGGCACGAGGCACAGGGGTCAGGGTGGGAATGTTTGCACTTTGGCCTTTGGCTGAGGTGAGCTGCTCACTCCTAATAGGATGGAGCTCCAAACTCCTCCCAAGCTGGCCCTCAGACTCCACCCTCAGTTACCATAGGAACCCCAAGGCCCTTTTGGTCACAGGCCGGCCGGTTCACCCTTTGGAAAAAGCCACATCCCCAGTCCTTAGCCTCTGCCCAGCGCCTTAGTCGCATCGTTAGAAATGTAAAACCTCAGGATCACCTTTCACTACCTGCCGGTGGGGAGCTCTGAGGCCAAGTCCGCCAAGAACAAGGATTCCTGGCGTGAAGACTTTTCTCCTGTATCCCCGAAGCCGGAGGGCGGGTGGCCCACCCTCACGTGGCTTTGTCTAAGGGACAGACAGCCCCTCACCTCCTCAGACCTGTGTTCCCTCCCCTCTGGACGCTCTGTGGAGCCCCCAGCCCTAGACCCTCACACCCCGTCTCCCTCCTACTTCTCCCCTCAAGACCCCCCTCACAGAGCCTTTCTCTACCAGAATCATGTACAAATTCACATCTCAAAAATAAATAATTTTATGTCTCCTTCTTCTGTGGACAGCTCAAAACTGAGCGACTTTGAAGGCATGATCTGGAGCAAAATCTGAGGAGAAAGCGAGGAAACCTTGTATTAGAAGCAGACTCGACTTCCCGGAGCCAAAGCTGTGGACGGTGGGGCTGGTGCTCACCGGTACCTGGCAGCTCGTCTCTGGTCTGGCTCTGCATTTTCTCCCTAGAGGGCGTGGGGAACAGACAGCAGCTTGAAGGTCGGCGCCCGCTCTCCGTGTTTGCTCCCCTACCAGCCGCCCCTCCTCTTCCCCTTTTCTGAAACTCACCCCCTCCTCTTCCTGGAAATGCATTCTCTGGTCACTGCTGACACTATGACCAGCACAGGCACCAGCAATCCCAACAGGATGACCGCAAAGTTGGAGGCTTCTGGGGCATGGGGAAGAGAAATAGGGATGTGGGATAGGAAGGGGTGGCAGAGACACTCCCTTTCAGTCCTCGGCTGCCACCCTGGAGGGACTGCATCCCCTACATCCCGGGTGGCTGTTTCTCCCTTAAGGAGGCTGCTGCTCCCAGGGGTTTCAAGGCCTTGGTGCTGCCCTCCTGCATCTGGACACACAACTCCCATGAACCTTCTAAGGGGATGTTTATCCAGTTGGTCCCCTAGAGTCCAGGGTATTATGTCAGTCCGTGCTTCTCAAAGAGTAGCCCAGGCATCACTTCCATCGGTCACCTGGGAGCTTGTGAAAAATGCAGATCTCTGGGGCCCCCTCCAGACCTACTGAATCCAAATCTCTGGGGACGAGTCCCGGAATGAACAAGGTAAACAAGACAGCCCTGCTCCACCCCGATCTTAGGCACGAGGATAAAGTTGGAGAACCGCTGGCCCAGAGGCTCACAGGAATTACAGTTTGGGATGGAGAATACCAATAAAAGGTACTGGAGGCTCAGAGGGACACAAGGGAGGGGAATAACAGCAGGGTGAGGCATACAGATCTCAGAAGTGGGGAGCTCAGGATCAGACAGAAGATTCCAGAGTGTGTGGGTAGGAGATGGGCAAAGGGACTCTGAGATCCTTGAAGGACACTGATCCGGCTAATCTGTAGGGATCATATTATAATATTATATTTCATATAGTAATATACCACATTGATACTATACTATCTATTATACATCTATAATAGATATTATAGGTTAATACTATATATATGGGATAATTCTGCGGCCGTTGTTTGTGGGGAAGGGGCTGTGAGGATACAGGCTGGGATGAAGGATACAGGCTGGGATACAGGCTGTGAGGATACAGCCTGGGATGAAGGATACAGGCTGTGAGGATACAGGCTGGGATGAAGTTCTTGCCTGGCTTTTCGGGGGGTGGCACATCCCGAGGCTCCGTGCAGAGGTGTCCCCCGTAACCAAGCTCACACTCACAGGTGAAGTGGGTTCCCTGCTCCTGGCAGCGACCATCATTCTGACAGGGGTTCTGTAGGCACGGGCTGTCTGCAAGGATGGAAGGGGTTGGGAGGGGGGTTCTGAGAGGGCCTTCTCCACAGCCAGGGAGAGGGGCCTGGGGGCTGGGACGCCAGGGAAGAAAGCAGCAGCTGACAGAGACTCGCCAGGGTCTGCTGGCCGGGTTTCCAGTCCTGGCTCTACACTCCCTGAGCTCTGGGGAAACTGCTTACCCTCTCTGAACTCCATTTTCTTTACCTATAAAGTGGGGATGCTGTGCTTACCCCCAGGTGGTGAGTAAGGACTAAAGGAGATCCTGGGAAGCTAACGCTCGGCAAAGGGCCCAGCACAGTGCCCGGCAGAGAGCAGAGGCTCAGAGAAGGCAGGGCCTGTGCCTTTGCCCCTCCCGAAAAAGACAGAGTGGGATCGCATGGCACGAATTTCCTGACACTGATGAGATGGAGTCCCAGGCACAGGACTGGAAGGGATGCTCCTCGGTCCAGGGACACCTCCACCCTCACCCCCACCCGCAGCCCGCTGTCAAGGGCCGGTCCAGGCTCACCTCGGAAGCAGCCACGAGTGAGGTTCCCCAGGGTGCAGATCTCCCCAGGGCTGCAGCTGAGGGGCTCACACAGCAGGACCCCCGAGCTGGCACAGGTGCAGCGCTGGGAGCAATCCTCGGTCACGAAGCTGTCACCCTGCTGGAGAGGGAGAAGGGGCGGGAGGTGGTGAGGTTCTGGTTCACCTCCAGAGTCTGGCTCTCCTTGTCTGCTCTCCCGAGGCCTCCCACTTCCAGCCCAGACCTGGTAGTAGATGCCATTGTTGGTGCAGCCGCAGTGGGCCAGGGGGAGGCTCTGGGCACCACTGTAGATGTAGCCTGGGAGGCTGGCACAGCCCTCCACACAGGGGCCCTTGCAATCCCTGGGAGCTGCCAGGGCAGCACAGGAGGCTGGGCAGGGTGTCATACAGCTCTGATAGACGGTATTGGCTGGACACGGCAAGGCTGAGGGGACAGAGGGGACAGAGTCATAGTCAGAAGGTGGCTGCGCTGGGGCTGGCCCCCCACGTGTGGGCAACGAGGTCACCCAACAGAGCACAGAGCTTGGTAGAGGCAGGGGAGCCAGAAGAGTGGACCAGCTTTACGTGTCTTTTTGTCTGTGACACCAGCTCATGAGGTGGAGCGAGGATGGGCACCGGCGAGAAGGAGCAGGACGGCGTGACGGGGTGACAGGGTGACGGGGCTGAGGCTTCGGGTGAGGGCACAGAAGGAGTTAGCTCGGGAGGGCATTGACAAGGGGAAAGTTCAGGGCTGGGGGAAGCAAGGCAGGAAGCCAAGGTGCGGGTACCGGTGGGGGCTCAGCGCGGAGCAGAGGGCGGAAATGGCCGGGGGCGGGGGAGGAGGCCAGGAGCCCGCTGCTGGGGAAGGTCAGGGCCTCACCGCAGTGGGTGTGGTTCCGCCAGCTGACCGGGGTGGCGCCCGCCTCCTGGCAGATAATGGCGTACCCGCTGAGGACCTGGCAACGCCGCTCGTCCTGCTCTTTGGGGTCCCGGGCGGCACACAGATCAGACACACAGTGCCTGGGGGGATGGCAGGGACAGTTGGGTGCTGTCAGAGAGGGGGAGGCAAGGAGACCCGGCCCCACAGAAGAGGCCCTGGAAGCCCCACCAGGCAGTGTGCGTGTGTGCGTGTGTGTGTGTGTGTGTGTGTGTGTGTGTGAGACAAGGTACCAAGGCCACAGAGAGAACTGTGCCCAACAGAGAGCCGATCAGAGAACAGGCCCCAGGACCTGGAGAAAGGCCATTCCCACGTGTCCTGGGTCCCCGACTCACTCCAGGAAGGGTTCCGGGGCCACAGGCTGGTGGCAGGCAGCGAAGGGGCCCTGGGGGTCCACCAGCACACTACATGCCCGTGTGTGCTCGATGAGCTCCAGCTGCTCCGGGCTGCATTCTGACACATGAAAGCCTGACGCCTCCTCTTCTTTCACTTCCTCCTCTTGTACCTCCCTGGGGCAGAGATAGTGAAGGGCCAGGTGAGGCCCACCATGGCTGTGAACTTAGGAAGAACTAGGGGGGGGGGAGGGGAGGGGAGGGCTCGAGCACAGACCGGGATCCACAGGGCAGGTGCCCCACAGTCAGTGGGAGGGGAAAGAAACGATGGGATTAGGAGAATCAGGCCAGTCTGAGCCCTTGACCTCGGGGTTCCTCCTCTGCTGAGGATATGGGGGTGAGCAGGGTGTAAACAGATACTACGGTGTCGCTCATCGGCCCTCCAGCCCAGGCTGGGCCTCCCTGCTCAGAGCCCCAGCCCTTTCACCTTGAGAAGCGGGGGAGGCCTCCCTTGGTCTTCTTCACCTCCCAACTGTTGCCAAAGACAAGGAGGTTCTGGGTGAGGGCACCGTTGGGCAGCATAAAATCATTCCTCTTATTCTGGTCGTAGTTGCCGCACAGGCCGCGCACAAGCTTCCGGTACGTGATGGGCAGGGAGATCACTGCAGGAGGAAGGGGTCCCAGAATCGAAACTCCCCACCTCGTCACTTCCCACCCCTCCTGGGTCCTCCCCTGGAGCTCGGGGGCCCCACTCCCAGGCAGAGGTCCTTTCACTACGTTCGGCCCAAGACGTGGTTTTCCCTACCCCCATCCTTGGAATGTCCCTTCGGCCCTCCGGTCCTCACGCTCAGGTACCTGCATTGTTCTTTCCATTGAAGCTGATGACCAGCTCAAAGTCTGTGATCAGATACAGGCGATGGCCTCGCATGGTGACCCGCAGCTGGTCGTTGGGCTCGTAGGGGATGGTCATCTTCTGACCGTTGACCTGGAGAAGGCAGACAGGATCCGCACGGAGGCCTGAATCAAGGTGACCCTCTGCCGCTTTGGCCTCTGTCTCTCTGCACATCTTGGTACCTCTCGGTGCCGTCATTCCGGGGAACAAGATACCGCAGGAAGCTTTGCTACCCCGAGTGGCAAAGGCCTCCCTGAGGTCTGCTCCTATTGCAGCCTCAGCCCCTTCCTTGCAAAGAAACTGGCAGGTGGGTGCCCTGGTACTTCTTCAGCACAGCTCCACCCTCACACTGCATGAGTTTCCCTTCTCTCTCTCCCCCTGCCTCTCTCCCACCTTGTGTGTAATCCCACTGCCCTCCTCTGCCCTCCCTCCCCCCCCCAAGGAGGTGAGTGTGGCACTGATTCTGATTTCCAAAACTAGGCAGCCTCTGCTGGGACCTTCCCAGGGAACACAGAGTCCTGGCTTCACCTGCTCCAGGTGGCCTCCCATGGCCCGACCTGCCTCCCCAGACCCTCCCGGCCTGGCCTGGCTCTTACTACAAGTCCCAGTTCCGTCTGGAGCTGGACTGTGTAGCCGTAGACCGTCACGATGATTTCGTGCAGGAAGATGGGGTTGAAGGATGGATACACCTTGTTGCGGCCCTCCACGACCAAGGGCTCCACCCCATCAGGGAGCACGTCCAAGGTCTTGATCAGAAAGTAGGTCATGCGGCCCTGGAAGCGGTAGCTGAGGCCATCAAATGTGCGGTAACTGGGGTCCCCATAAA
This sequence comes from Monodon monoceros, assembly GCF_005190385.1. NCBI lineage: Eukaryota > Metazoa > Chordata > Mammalia > Artiodactyla > Monodontidae > Monodon > Monodon monoceros. The sequence continues at coordinate 79,498,746 of NW_021703769.1, forward strand.
TTGTGCATTGCTCCGACTCTGAAAAGAAGGGCCAACGCTGAGAAGGCACCCTGAGTGATGTAACCGCCCCAGAGCCCCTCACCTGCCTGGGGCCTCCTGTCACCTTCCCTCTTAGCCCTGGGCTCCCCGTGGACTTGATTTTCCCCTTTCTCCCTCTCCCATCTTGAGAGGATCTCCTTGTCTGGTTCCCTCTTTTTGCACTTAAGATAGCAGATCCCAGAGAGGATCATGCAGGCGACCAGGGAGCTGGTAAGAGCCTGAGAGCCTAGGCCCACTCCTGCCCACGCCGGCTCCCTCCCTCTCCAGAGCCCCCAGCCCAGGCCCCTCTGGCTCCACCTCCCCGAGGGCCCCCTTACTCTCGGGTGCGCAGTAGTCTTTGCCGTCCTTGTTGGGCTGGCACTGGGAGCCCGAGGGGCAGGTGAAGGGCCAGCACTGAATGGCGCCCGCTCTGCAGGCACACCTCTTGGAGCAGCCTCCGGAGAACCAGGACTTACCCGCCTGCAGACGCCGCAGGAAGAACGGGGAGTGAGAAGGGAAGGGCCAGCTCTCTTTCCTCGACGACTTCAGCCTAAGCCTACAGTCTGATGGCTCACTTGGCACGGGCCAGAGGCAGTCCCGGTGCCATCTGCACCCTTATGGACCTGTACCGCCCCCTAGAGGCATTGTGCTCGGTGTGTCTCACACAGGCTGCTCAGGAGGTACTGCTGAACCCATCTTACAGATGAGGAAACTGAGGTCACAGAGGTCCCCTGACTCGTGAGTGGTACCATCAGGATTCATATCAAAGCCACCGTACCGGCTGCATCCCTGTGGTTTGCATTTCTCAGTCCCCAAACCCAAACCACGCACCCTCTAGCCCAGACCTGGCAGGAGGCCACCCTGCCCCATCACCAGCCTTCACACCCAGGGCCAGCGGTAGAGGCGTGGGTGGCCCAGGCTGAGAGATGCACAGGAAAGGAGAACATGGCATCCCGAAGGTGTGTTGCCCCCACCCCTACTTCCTGCCCCCACTCACAGGGAGGGAGTTGCCCTGGGCGTCCCTGCAGCTGCACTGGCTCCTGGGCACACACTGCCGTCCACTGAGCACGTAGCCGGGCTCACAGACACAGCCCTCCTCGCAGGTGGAGGGCACTCTGGAGCCTTTGCACTGGCCTTCCGTGTCCCAGCAGGAAGGAGGGCAGGAGGGAACGCAGGTGGTGTAGACGCTGTGGGCGGAGCAGTCCAGAGCTGGAGGGGGCGGGGGGAAACATTGACTGAGCGTGGGCTGTGTGCTGGCTCCGAGGACAGAAGAGAGCAAGAATTGGTTCTCCCCGCTCAGCGTGGGAATCCGGGGTCAGCCCGCAGCCGCAGCAGCGCGACCCTGGTGCATCTGGTCAGTAAGCATGTGACTGGCGTGTGTGTGTACGAGGTGTGACAGGAGCACAGGGCAGGGAGGTATCCACTGTGCTGGAGGAGCTAAATAAAGCCCTTTAAGTAGAAGTAGTTGCAAACAAATGGAACTGCTCACAGATGGGAAGATGTCAGTCTTCCCTAAGTTAATTTAATTATTATTTAGTTTTTTGGCAGTGCCACGCGCCATGTGGGATCTTAGTTCCCCGACCAGGGATCGAACTTGTGCCCCCCATGGAAGCGCAGAATCCTAACCACTGGACTGCCAGGGAAGTCCCTCCCTAATTATACATTTAATACGATACCCCCAAAATACACCAACAGGATTTTGTTTTGTTTTTTAATAGGACAAGATGATATTAACGTGGAAATGAGGATCTAAACAAAGCAGAAAAGCTGGGAAAATTCTAAAACAAACCAAAAAAAACCTGGGGAAAAAAAAAACCAGCAGTAGGTAGTGTACGTCCTTACCAGAAATCTAAACACTATCTAAACTCTCAATGACCACATCATTGTGCTGCTGGTAAATGAAGATAAATGGAGCAGTGGAAGCAGAGAAAAAGGCCCAGAGAGGGATCCAAATACGTGTGGGAATTTAATATAAATCATGGCATCTGAGTCAGTGGAAAAAGAGAGAATGGTCATTTAATAATACTGGGAAAAAATAAACACAAAGTTGATTCAGTTCTCATCCTACACACCAGGATAAATCCCCGTGGATCAAACATTTAAATATAAAAAAAAAAGAAACAATACAAATACTAGAGCAAAACACAGGCAAATTCTTTTTTAACTTCAGAGTGGGGAAGCCGTTTGTAACTAAGAAACTGCAGAAGCCATAAAACAAAGATTATTATATTTGACCTCACAAATACATACATACATATATATATATATATATATATATATTTTTTTTTTTTTTCTGCATGGTAAAAAAGAGTGAAAGATGGAAAAAAGAGACCTGGACAAAATTTTTGTAACTCATGGCACTAATGAAGGGCTACTCTCCGTAGTAGACAAAGGACATCCATAAAACATTTCAACAAAGACCAACAAACCAGTGGAAAGAATGGTGAATGGGTATGAAGAAATCACAGAAAGGGAAATCCACATTGCTCCTGAACATAGGAAAGAATGCACAACTTCACTCATAATAGGAAAAATACAAATTAAGACTCCTTTTATCTTTCACATATCAGATAGGCAAAAATCCAAAAGCACGATAATGCTGTGTGTTGGCCAGTCTGTGGGGAAATGGGCACTCTCGTATGTTGCTGGTGGGAATGTAAATTCCTCAACCCCTATGGAAGGCCATTTGGCAACATCTCTCAAAAGCACAAATCCACACAATCTTTGATCCAACAATTCCAGGTCTACAAATTTATCCCACAGATAAGAGACACACACGTAGAGAATTGTATCTGCATGAGGTTATCCTTGCAGCACTGTTTGCAAGAGCAAAAGACTGGAAACAACTAGAAAGTCCATCGCTAGAAGACTAGTTAAATAAATTATGATAAATGAATTATGACGCAGCTGCAAAAGAGAATGAGGATACTCTTTACATATCTGACAGGGAAGGACCGCCAAGCTAGTTTGTCAAGTGAAAAAAAATGAAGTGCAAACTACTGTGTCCTGTCTGCTGTTTGTAAGAAAATACAGAAAATAAATTTGCATTTGTCTGTATGTGCAGAAATAAAAGACTTTTGGAAAAATACTCAGACGCTGAAAAGAGCAGGCTGGGGCCAGGGCCCCTGGGGTCAGGGCGAGAGGGAGACTTTTCACTGGGGATCTTTTAATACTTTCAAAGTTTTTGAACCATAGGAATGCATGACATAGGAAAAACACCGTAATCACTGTTTTAAAATCTAAAATGTTCTTGGGGACTTCCCTGGTGGTCCAGTGGGTAAGACTCTGCACTCCCAACGCAGGGGGCCTGGGGTTCGATCCCTGGTCAGGGAACTAGAACCCACATGCACGCCGCAACTGAGACCCGGCGCAGCCTAAATAAATAAATAAAAATAAAAGGTTCTGGAATTAGATAGTGGTGCTGGTTGTACAACTTTGTGAAGATCCTGAAAATCAGTAAATTGTATACTTTTAAAGGGTAGAAGAATATGGTGTGTGAATAATAATTTTTAAAAAAATTTTTTGAAGGAAAGAGCTAGAGGAGGATGCCTCAGAGTCTGCCAGGAGGGGAGAAGAAAGAACCTTTCGGGTGCAGGGCGTGGTATGTATAAAGGCAGGGAGGGGTGTGGGAAAGCGACGCCTGTGTGGAGAATGGGATGGTTTGATGCAGGTGATTCTGGCGCACAGGAAAGGGTGGGTGGGGGAGGGGCACAGCTTGCAGGATCTCTCAGACATCTCAGAGAGGAGCTTGGACTTGTAGGCAACAGCCGTGCAGGGGCCTAACATGATCACGTTTCTTTTGGAAAGGAGCTGCTGACAAGCAGCCCGTGCAGTCCTGGTGGTATGGGGCACTAGCTAAGAGCTTGCCATAAATGGTCCACATCAGAGAAAATGAGGTCAGAAATAGGTCGGGGACAACTGAAATGGAGAATGGGGGAGCTTTCAGAGATACACAGATGGAAAGAGGGTTTGGGAGCAGTTTGAGGGCGGCCCGAGGGCACACTCACGGCAGAAGCTGCTGTTTCTCCAGATCGGAGGCTTGATCCCCTGGGCCTGGCAGGCGGCCCCGAAGGCTTGTAGAGACTGGCAGAGGGCATGGTTGAGGCCTCCAAACTCACAGAGGCTGTGGGTACATCTGAGCAGGAAGGGACTGAGAATCACGCGGGTGGCACAGTTCGCCCAGGCTGGAGCCTGGAAAGCCGCCTGGCATTGCTCCTGGGCTCTTGCCAGGTCAGCTGCCTGGCAGTTCGTGTTTGGCTTCTCCTGAGGTTCTGCTTCAGTCTTCTTGTCATCTTCTTGGCAACTGGGAAGGGAAAGGGCATCATCATAGGGACAGCCACTGCCTCATCTATGATAATGACTTGGCGCTCCTAAACCACACCGTGAATACGCCTCCTGTCTTCACCGGGAAGCTGGCCTGAGCTCTGGCCAGCCTTCCACGTGGCCTCGGTCTCCTCCCACGTTTCGAAGCCAAGACAGGAAGACTTTCTCATTTCCCCATATAGGTTCCTGGGACCCAGACGCCATTGCCTGTCAAGTTACACGCACAAAGGACCACTCTGGTCTTCCCATCCCAGGTGGGCCATACAGTCTAGAATCCCAACTCGTGTTCCTATGCAAAGGCAGAGGTTCTTCGGGGACAATTACTTTGGGTCGATCTCCTTGTCTTGCCAACTGTCCACATACATGACGTCATCCAGGGCTAGTTCGTCATTAGGCATCAATAGTTCGTCTTCTTCCTCGCCGTTGAAGTTCCCGCACATGCCGCAGGTCTGTGTGGGCAGAGGGGATCCAGGGATCTTCAGTGCCAGGGATGGCAGAGGGCATTTTTTGTCGGCATCCCCTTTAAGAGAAAGGCGCCCCCCTCCCTGCAGGCTGACTCCCCTACGAAGAGACCCAGGTGTTTTCCTCACCTTCTCATAATAGGCTTTGGGGATTTCGACCTCTAGGAAACCATTGCCGTCAAACTTGACTTGCACCCCAATGTTGATGGTGAGCACGGTGTAGCCGTCCCTGGAAATGACTTTGACTCCCCGGATCTGGGTGGTCGCCGGGAGGGTGACCCGTGTGCCATTGATCTACAGAGGAGGGCAGGACCCGTGAGCAGGAAGAAGGACCAGAGCCCCGTCCCCAGAGCCCATGTCCTCCCCGCCGGCCTCGCTCACCAGCACTTGGTCCTTCTTCAGGGTGACCAGGGTATTAAAGATGTCCACGTGGACCTGGCGGAGGTAGAAAGTGTGGGGCTGGTCTTTCCGCTTCCCATTCTTGCCACTGATCTTGAAGAAAGGCAGGTCCATGGTGGAGTGGCATATTTTCACCAAGACGTAAGTGCAGGTGCCCCTGACCGCATGGTAACTGCCATCGAAGCTTACGTAGTGGGACGCGTCACGGATGCGGCACTCTCCCAGCCCTGGAGGACAGACAGGTGGCTGAGGAGTGGTCCAGCCTCTAGCGAGAACAGGCCTTCTCCCCTGCCTCAAGGAAAGGATGGGAGGAGAGGGAGCCTCAGAAGGGAAGGGGACAAAGAAGAGAGTCAAGACACGAGGAGGTGGGGCAGGTGTCATTCGGCCAGGGAGAGACTTATACTATCCCGTCTAAGTCCACGGCTGCCATGGGGAACCATGAGTGAACCCCAAGGAGCCCTTCTTGATAGAGGGGGAGTTGGGGAGAGTTCGTCTTGGTGGCTGAAGGTCCTCCTCCACACTCAGTGGAGGCCTACCTGCCACCCGGCACCGTATCAGCCCATCCCGGGACCCGCACATCTGGCCAGGCTTGCAGGCGGTCTGGAGGCAGGAGATGTTGTTGTGAGTGGAGCAGGTGCAGAGCCTGGAGCAGGTGTTGTCCGTGTACCAGCTCTCCCCGACCTGTGGGGCGCAGGCATCAGTGGAGCCGATAGAAACTTGGAAGCCAGAGGTGGTCGGAGCCGCCCGCACCCCAGGGCCCCCATGAGGCTCGCTGCCCTTGGCTGCCCGCCTCCATCGCTAGCCTTCCTCAGGCTCTTGGCTTCTGGATTTGCCCCTCAGCCCCCAGCACTGGCCCACCCTGCGCCTTTTCAGGCTCTGAGCCCTCTGGCCCCCAAACTCGGGGAGCTGGGAAGGGCAGGGCACCCCCTGTGGTCTGGCCTCTCACCGGGTGGTAGGAGCCCCTCTGGCTGGTACAGCCACACTGGCTGAGGGGCACACAGGAGGTCCCACTCAGGATGTGGCCTTTCTGGCACTCGCAGCCCTCGGCACAGGGCAGCGAGGACGGGCAGTATGATGGAGCGCTCAGGCTGAGGCAGGTGGCCGGGCAGGGGTTGGCACAGGTGCTGTAGCTGCTGCCCAATGGGCAGTTCAGAGCTAAGAAGAAATTGGTGTTTAGGAAGGAAGAGTGATTTTCAGCTCTCTGACCTTGGGGCATCAAGAGTTCCTGGGAGGGACTTCCCTGGCGGTCCAGTGGTTAAGACTTGGCCTTCCACTGCAGGAGGTACGGGTTTCATCCCTGGTTGGGGAGCTAAGATCCCACATGCCTCGAGTCCAAAAAAATCAAAAACATAAACCAGAAACAATACTGTAACAACTTCAATAAAGACTTTAAAAATGGTCCATATCAAAAAAAATCTTAAAAAAAAAAAAGAGTTCCTGGGAACGTCCATCAGACGAATGGATAAACAACATGGGGTCCAATCATACAACGGAATACGATTCAGCCTTAAAAAGAAGGAAATTCTGGCACTTGCTACGACATGGTGAACCCTGGGAATATAAAGCTAAGTGAAATAAGCGAGTCACAAAAAGATGAATACCGTGTGATTCCGCTTAGATGAGGTCCCTAGAGTCTTCGGATTCACAAAGACAGAGAGTAGATGGTGGTTGCCGGGGGCTGGGGGAGGGGATGGGGACTCACAGTGTTTAATGCGGACAGAGTTTCAGTTTGGGAAGATGAAAAAGTTCTGGGGGCGATGGTGGTGATGGTTGCACAATGAGGTGAATGCGCTCAATGCCACTGGACACTTAAAAATTGTCACAATGGTAATTTTTATGTTCTGTATGTTTTACTACAATTTAAAAAAAAAAAAGCGTTTCTGGGAAAGAAGAAAGGTCACAGAGCTGGCCCAGGGAAGAAGGGAAGGAGGCAGTAACCAAATGAGATCAGGACTTTTTTATGGGCCACGCCCCATGGCATGCGGGATCTGAACCAGGGATCGAAACGGTGCCCCCTGCAGCGGACGAGCGGAGTCCTAACCACTGGACCACCAGGGAATTCCTGGGAGATCAGAACTTTTTGGTGAAGTGAGAATCGGATGGAGGCTCCCAGAAGAGGGAGACAAGTAGAGGATGGGGGCTGGGCTCCGAGAGACTGGGGAGACGGGAACAGAGGAGGGTCCCACGTGAGGCCTGGGGGTCGGGCTGCGAAGGGAAGAGTGAAGGAGCAGAATTTAGGGAGAGGAAGAGAGGGCAGGGCTCTCGGGACTCCTCCTGGCTGTCAGGTCACTCACGGCAGAAGGTGGTGTTCCGCCAGGCGAGGGCCTGGCCTGCGCGGGCGCACAGGGACGCGTAGGCCTGCAGGGAGCGGCACAGGGTCGAGGTGTCGCCCTTGGTCCCACACTGGCCGTACACGCAACTGGTGAAGCTGGAGTGCGGGGCCACCACCCCGTGGCACTGGGAGAAGGGTCCTGGATGAAACGTAGGTGAGACTAAGCTTGGGGAGGGAGCAGAACCACGCGGCTGCTCTGGGGCAAATTCAACATCCATTTCCATCAGAACCCGTAATTATTGAGAACCTACTGCCTGAGATGCAAAAAACGCCACAGATCCGTCAGCGTTCCCAGGTGACCACTGCCTCTGTATTCCCTCTGCCTGCCTCTTGAGGGCCACTACTTCCTGTCTTACCCTTCCTCCCTCCCTGCTCAGTGCCCCTCCTCTGTCTCCTGCCCCCGGGGAGCAAAAAGGGGCCCCCTGCGTGGCTTACCCTGAGGGTTCATTAAGATATCACAGTTCTTATTCCAGGCCTCCGTCACTTTCTTCCCCAGGCACCTGGGGGGCCCGCCACCCGCAGCAAAGCAGCTGACAGAGGAGGAGGGGAAAGGACAGGAGCTTAGGATTGGAGGAAGCTTTCCAAAAGCCAGAGCAAAAGTGGAGAGGGAAACAGGGAGGGGAGTAAGGACGGGAGAAGAGGACAGTGATGGCCTCGAGTAGTAAGGTCAGCAAATGCAGCATGAAAGCACAAGGTTAGATCTCAGGGTGGACTTCCCAAGAGACAGATCAGTCATCAGCTCCAGGAAAGACTGGGGATGCACAGGGAACACCTCCAGGCTGCCCGCCAAGCCTCCTCCCCTGGTCCAGCTCCCCCCACCCCGCCCCCGTTCCGGCTCACCCAGGTTCAGATAACTCATTTAGCTTCCAGGAGGCCCCCAGGTGCACGGAGCTGACTGCAGGCCTTTTATCAGGCTGCAGATTGTCGTCTAGGCTGTTGTTGTTGAAGTTCCCTGCAGGACGGAACAGTCAGCAGAGGCCTTGAACTCAGCCCCGGGACCAAGAAGCATCCCTCCCTCTTCACGCAACCAACCAAGATGAGCCCTTTCTCTTCCTTCATCTTCGGCTTCCCTTCATGCCTACCCTAGCGCACGACACCTTCAACCAAGTAAGAGGTCGACAAGCACCAAGGACGCCTAATCACATGTGTGGATGAGCAGGACCGGGACAGGCTCCAGCCCATGACCTCGGCCTCACCTGCTGGTGCCCTAGGAACTCACCGCACATCCCGCAGAGCCGGCCAGCGTAGGAGGAGGGCACGGTCACTTCCACCAGGTGGTTCCCATCGTAGCGAACTTGAAGCCCGAAGTCCGTGTAGAGGAGGATAAAGGAGCCACTGGACCTCACGTTCACCCGGCCTTGTGCAGGCCACACGGGCAGGGCCACCCGGCGACCGTCCAGCTACAGAGGCAGGAAGGACACTGTAGGGAAAGGTGCCTGGGACAAGAACAACAACGAGGCCAAGACCAGGGAGCAGGAGGGGGTGGCGGGGGTGTCTCAGAAACTGGGGCTGCGTCTGCCAGACAGGGCCTGCAGGCAAGGAGACGCGGAGAAGAGATGCAGCGTGGGCTGGGGTTGGGGCTGGGGAGGCCGGCGCAGGCACGCACCATGACCTTGCGGCCTTTGATCATGGAGATTCTGAGGTTGAAGACCTGCACTTGGACGGTTTTGACATAGGAGGCCTCCAAGTTTCCGCCGCGGAACTCGTTGGTGGCGCTCACGACGAAGTAATTTTCTGGGGACCTCAACCAACAAGGCTGGGTCAGGGTGTAGGTGCAGGTGCCCATGAAGTGGTGCAGGGCTCCGTCGAATGTCAGGTAATGGGGGTCCCCCGAGACAGTGCAGGTAGCGGACCCTGGGCAGGAGGAGATGGCGTTCAGAGAGGCACTGACCCTGAGCTGCCATCTTGGCGAGTCCACATTGGAATGGTAACCATGGCTCATCGGGGTGGTTGGTGTGACTTGGAGAGGTCAAGGTCAGGGACTGCCCCAGCCTCACTCTCTGGGTCCTTGAAGACGCGGCTTTGGCTCTGGGCAATTGCCTTCCAGCCCCCTGGTTATGCTCCAGCTCTCTGCGTTAGGACAGTACCATGCCTTTGCTCGAGGCCACATGGGCAGCCCCCATGAGCACCTTCTTCCGACTGCTCACCTTGAGCGTGGCAGCCATAGATGCCATCCTGCCGACCACACACCTCCTGGGCCTGGCACCTCCACTGCACACAGCGAGTTCTGTTGCTGCCCTCACAGATGCAGAGCTGTCTGCAGCCTGGCTTGAACCACCGCTCCCCTACCTGGCGGACGGACCGAAGGAAGGGAAATAAGTTATCCCCTGATCTATTAGCACCGCTATTCAGATCACTGACCTGCTCACCAGGAAGGCATTCACGTCATCCCAAAGCTCCAGGCTTGGTTGCAAAACTCTGGCATTCGCTCACTCGTTCAGTCACTCCACTGTTTGTTTGTTCACTAGTTCAACAGACAGTTACCATCTGCTCTGTGCCAGGCGTCAGGGATTCAGTAACGAGCTGGATGGATGAGGCCCCTGCCCTAACAGAACCCACA
>NW_021703769.1:79508848-79517189 GCF_005190385.1 Monodon monoceros
ATGAGGCCCCTGCCCTAACAGAACCCACAGTCCAGAGAGGGCAGTAATGAGCTGGATGGATGAGGCCCCTGCCCTAACAGAACCCACAGTCCAGAGAGGGCAGTCAACATGTAAACAGATAGATCACGTGGTCCAACACACTCTGCACCCAAAGACGATAATCAGGGCACCCAGGGAGAGTTTCGTGCCATTGACACAGACAATCGGCGCTCGCCACAAGAGCTTAGAGATGCTTCTCAGGAGGGCTTCAAGGAAGAAGCAGCATTTCAACAGGGCCTCAAAGGAGGTGAGAGTGGCTAACAGGCATAGTGCCTGGGAGGCAGAGCAGCAGGGAAGGGCTGAAAAGAAGGTGAAACTGAGAGAGCAAAGCGCAGACGAGGAGAGTTCCGTGGGCCAGCCTGGAATGCGGCACCGAGCAGGGAGAGCCCAGGGGACACCAGGTGGGAGGGGGCTGGGATGGACATCAGTGTCACCCCAGGCCTCGGGTGAGGGACAGGGAAAGGAAGAGAGAGAGAAGTTTCAAAGATGAGAGTCTAGCTCCAAGTGCTGCCTCTGAGAAGATGGTGAAGACGGGACCCAGGTAGCAGCTGAAATCCTTCAGCAGAGAAAGGGACCCTCAGTAGGAGAGAAAGAGTACAGGTGAGATGCAGACATGCCTGGGCCTTCAGAGGATGAGAAACCGGGAAAGTGACTCAGGGATGTGACGGGCAGGGAAGGTAGGAGGGGAGAGAACTAGGGGTCCCAGGCTCTGCTGGGCAGCGTGGGAAATAACTGTGCTATGGCTCCATCCCAGTCTGCAGGGATGAAAAGTACTAGAGCTGAAGAAAGAAAAAGGGAAATTAGACATAAGCCCGAAGTTCCTTAATCCCAGCCCGCGCCCCCCCGCCGCCCCCCACCTTTTCTCTCGTGCCCACAAGCTGGCCGTAGACTTCAGAGCTGGGATGAGTGCCTTCTGGCTGCAGGGCTGAGAGAGGCCCAGCCCCAGCGGCTCACCTTGAAGTAGCCGGCCGTGGGGTCAAGGCAGCCACATTCGGACCTGGGGACGCACTGGCGACCGCTGAGGACGAAGCCCGGGTCGCACTCGCAGCCCTCCACGCAGCGGTTCTGGCAGGTCATGCCCGAGAACTCGGAATGGCAGGTGTCGGGGCACAGCTTGGCACACAGGGTGTATCGGCTGTTGGGTGGACAGGCCAGCGCTGGCAGGGGGGGGAGCACAGGTGAGGCGGGATGGGGAAAAGAGGAAAGAGGTAGCTCCCAGCCCAGAGTTCAAAAGGCCGGTGGCTAGAGGCTTCCGCCCCATCTTGAGAAGAAGACAGTGACTGGGAGAAACCACCGAGGAGCTCAGCTTCCACGTCCCGGGCCTGGAAGGGGGCCTGCAGGGAACTGCCAAGAGGCAGGACCACGGGAGCAGACTGACCCAGGAGCTTCAGCGGCACTGCTGTGTAGGGTGGAGGGGAGCAGAGGGAACCCATGTGGCCCCATCAAGGCCCCAAAGCAGGCTCCCCAGAGGGCTGGGCCATGCCCAGGAGCTGTGGGGCCGTCATGACGCGCCATCCCACCCACCAGTCTGTACTGTATCCACATTTTGTGTATTCTACATGTGCATCCCTCGACCTGGGTGTGCATTTACACACATATGCATTGCTCTGCATACCCGTACCTTCAGGTAGCTGGGAAAGCTTTCTTTCTTTTTTTTTTTTTTCCCCCAAAGAGCTTTAATTAAGACTTTAATAGAGCAAAAAGAGGTCAAAGTGCAGTCAGGGCCCAAATCAGAGGTAACAAAACCAAGTTGGATCCAGGTTGAAAGTGTTGCCTGGAAAATCCACAGCTGGGAGCAAACCCTGGGAAGCCTTTCTGAGTTTGCAGGTGACCGTGTGATTTTCTCAGTGCATGTTTCTGACTCTGCAGATTTCCCTGTCCTAGTGTGGAGGCACAGGGGTTCCACCAGGGCGCCGCCCAGCCTGTGCCACCACTCTCAGATGCCGCCGGCCCTCCACTGCGTTTGCGTCTGAAAGAAGGGGCCCTTCATCTTGGTACAACTCACGACAGAACTGGGGTCCTCTCCAGGGCTTCACCACGTAGCCGGCATCCTGGCAGGTCTCGGTCAAGGCCGACATGTGGGCACACAGCGTCTGCTGCAGCCCCTGGAAATTACACATGTCAAACACGCAGTTGTCAAAGAAGGAAGAGGCCCTGAGGTGAGGCAGGCAGGCCCTGAGGAGAGAGGCCAGGTCAGAAGGAATGAGGGGGCAGAACTTCCCGCCTCCTGCCACGGAGGACCTGGTCCCCCCGCCATGGCCCTTCCAGTCCCCCCACCCCGGGCCCCCGCACATACTCAAAAGCTCCGTGAGCGACCGTGAGCCGTCCACAGAACTCTGGCCCTGACACAGTGTTCTGCAAGGCAGTGTCGCAAGGTGGGGGAGATGCCTGGTTCTCCTGGCACCTGGAAGAGACCCACCCCAAACGCCCTAAGGACCGAGGCTCACCTCCACGCCCAGCCCGCCCCAGCAGTCTCCCGGCTCTCGGCATCCCCTAGTGGAGAACATCTGAACACCAAGAGGTGGGAAAACTTGGAGCCGGGCAAGCAAGAGGCGGGGCTGCCCACAATCGCCTGGGGATGACTGACTGGTGGTGGGGCTGGGGGTGAACGTGGTGGCAATGAACTCTGCTGGGAATGGGAGTGGGGAGAAGAATGACAGACGTGGGGGTGTGCAGCAGAGGAGAAAAGGGGTGATGCCAGTCGGGGTTCTTGGTTCCTCAAAGGGGCAAAGGAGCAGGAGGGTGGAGACGGAGGCGGGGAGGCCCTCACTCGTGGTCTTCATCCTCCGAGGCCTGCCAGCTGCTACCCAGCTCCATCTCATCTCGCGCTGGTCTACCATCCGGCTTCCGGTTGTCGTTGCTACTGTCTCCATCATAGTTGCCACAGAAACCGCAGAGTTTGCCAGAGTAGGTGCTGCGGGGGGGCCGGGGGGAGGGGAGGAGGAGGCATTAGTGGAGAGAAGGGGCCTCCGGCATCTGAGGGACCACAGCAGAGAGGGGATGAGTCGCGGGGGCCACTGGCACGAGGCGGGTGGAGGATGCAGAGGTGCAGACTCGGAACAAGGGTTCCACGCCAGGCACCAGGCACGCAAGGGCCCCAAGCTCTCACTCTCGAGCCACCTTGACGTCTCCCCTCGTCCTCTTCTGCTCACACTTCATCTTCCAGCCATAACAAACTTCTTGCTGGCCCTAAGACATTCTACTTTTTCCCTCGCAATGACTGTTCACTATTTCTATAGTCTTTCTTTCCCTTGTTTGGCCATCTGAGGAGCTACTCATCCTTGAAGACTGCAGTCAAGGGACCACTCTTCTGAAGGCTCCCACGACTCATTAGCAACTCCTTCTAGAACATTCCCAAAGCCTTGTGTATATATCCTGCTACTATCACACTGCCCTGAAACCATTTCCTCCCCCTCCTCAACCAAAGGGAGGCCTGCCCGTTGAGCTAGGTGTCTCCTACCCACGACTGAGAATTAGCGCCTGGGATGGCAGGGGCCGGGGATGGGAGGGTCCCGGGAGAGGGAGGGGCAGGGTGGGAGGAGTGGTAGCTGCCTCGCTGGGTCGCCCCCTCACCTGGGCACGCTCACAGACAGCTGCTGGTCACCATCCCATCTCACCCGCAGACCGAATGCCGTCTGCAGCTGCACAGATCGCCCACTTGGAGTCAGGAAGACACCTTTAGAAGGTATGGCTGGGAGGGTGACTCGCTGACCCCCAACCTGGAAGGCGGGGCCGAGGGAGGAGACAGAGAGACAGATCCGGGGGTCAAGGAGGACCCCCAGCGGACTCCCAGATCCCCACCGCCACGCTAATGACCTCTTCTGCTCCACGTGGAATGCTCTGGAGGAGATGGGCGGGACAAGGCCACAGCCAAGGCCGGCAGCCCTGCAGGGCTGAGAACGGACTCACCAGCGTGTGTCTGCCCTTGAGCAGGGTGATGGTGGTTTCGGGCAGAGTCACGTAGACCTTGCTCAGGCAGGACACGCCCTCCTGTCCTCGCTCCTCATTCTTCACCGTCAGCCTGAAGAATGGCTCTGGGCAGGGAGAGGGGCGGAGTGCGCCCAGGGGCTCATTCCAGAAGCATTTCTGAGCACCCACTGAGGGTGCCACCCCCAACCAGCCCTGCGCCCTGCGAGGATAAAGGGCCACAAAGGTGGCGGCTCTACAGTTCAAGAGGGGAGGAAGGACCCTGGCAGGAGTGGGGCGTCGTCCAGAACAGCGTGGGGCTGTGTGCCGCGAATCTGTCCCCCCAGGGGACAGGGACCTCCTCTGCCAGGCACTCCCTAGTCCAAGCCAGCCAAGGAAGCGACGGATCCAGAGAGGAATCCTGACCCGCATTTTCCCCATGGTCTGGTCCTCATAAAGTCCTGCTTGGGGATGGACGTGTCATCCCTTGCTCGACCGCCGGCCTTGCTCCCATCTTGCCCCTGCCAGCGGCTCTGGCCCTTTCCTGCCGGCCAGTGCACCCCATGCCCAGCTCTTCTGATCTCAGACCCCATGCCCAGGCCGTGGGGGGGGCATCTCCAGGGGCCTACCTGTCGAGTTGTCACAGGGTTGGGCCAGGATGTAGGTGCACTTGCCCATGAAGCTAAAGTGCCTCCCGTCGAAGGTGAAGTAATGAGGGTCTCCGTAGATGAAGCAGGTGGCAGTGCCTGCCGAGGGGACACCGGGGACATGTGAAGCTGGTTCACCAGGCCAGGCCCCAGGGCCCACCTCACCCACCCAGTGGCCTGCCCGGGCTCCCCTTGTCGAGGGAAGGACGGGGACCCTGGTGTCACACCCACATGGACAGGTGGGAACAGCCTGAGGGTCTCACCATAGGGGTGGCATCCGTACTGGCCATTCTTCAGCTGGCACACTGTATGTGTCCCGCACTTATAGGGCTGGCACTCCGTCCGACCGCCAGGCTGGCAGCGGCAACGTTCTGTGCAGTTGGGGCTGAACCACCCCGTCCCTGGCTGAGGGAAAGAGGGCCGGAGTCATGAGGCCGTAGCTCCTGGGCAGACTCTGTCACCCCATGCTGTAGTCTTCTCTCCTCCTGCAGACCTCACCTTGCTCAGCCTCCTCTCCTCATCACCTACCAGATATTCCTGCTCAACCCAGGCCCTTTGCACATGCTGTGCTGGAACGTGTCCCTCTCCCTCTCTCTAACCCATTCCTGTGCAACTAGCGGAGTTCAGCTCAAGGGTTGCTACCTTCTCAGGAAGACTCTCCAGACCTCCTTGACTACCTCTGGGTACCTTTCCTTCCCAGGACTTACCACAATTGCACTTTTATATTCATCTTTGTGATTATTTGATAAGCGCCCCTGCGAGGGACCATGTCTATCTTTACTCACTATCTCAGCGCCAACACGTAGCACAGTGCCTGGCAAAGAGTTCTCATTTAATAAATACTTACTGAATGAAAGAACGCACCAACATCCTATGTGCCCCCCGGCATCTGACAGCATTAGGAGAGCAAGGACATGCCCTATTCGTGGTGACCCCAATGCCGAGAGGGTTGAAGGTACCCAATACGCGCTTATTGAATGCATAAGTGAACATACAGTAAGTTCGTATGTGTCTCCCGGGGCAGAGGGAAGAGATGCTTGGTACTGATGGTTGTGACAGATACTTCTACCCGGGCTGCAGCTGAAGCGACTCCCAACACTGACGCAGGGACGCCCGGGAGACCGGTCAAGAGGGCTGGAGGAGGAAGGGGCCCCCGAAGAGGCAAGCAAGAAACTCGGACGCCCCGTGGGGAGAACGCCGGAGCTGAGAAGAGGAACTGATGCTGATGAATAGCTGACCGAACTTTTACTTTACAGGTCACATATATTTACCATAAATTGCTAACAATAGTGATTAGCATTTATTAAGTACTTGCTCTGTGTCAGGATCTAATCTCACCTTCACAACAACCTAATGAGGTAGAAAATCTTGTTGTGCCCATTTTATAGGTATGGGAACAGATTTGAAGAAGGCAAGAAAGAACCTCGCCCAGGGTCACTCTGCAAACGAGTGGCGGAGCGGGAATTTGACCTCAGATTGGCCTGACTCTTGGGCGGCTCTGTCCAATACAATGGCCACCAGCCACATGCCACTGAGCTCCTGAGATGTGGCCGGTGCAAACTGACGTAGGCTGTAAGTGGAAAATACACACTGGAGTTTGAAGACTTAGTAGGAAAAAAAAGAACGTACGTAAATGATCTCATTGATAACCATTGATTACATGCTAAAACGGGTAGATGACTGGAGTTAACTTAACCTGTTTCCTTGTACTTTTTCTTTTTTTTGTTTTTTGGCCTCACTTGCGGCTTGCAGGATCTTAGTTCCCCAAGCAGGGATTGAACCCGGGCCCTCAGCAGTGAGGGTGTGGAGTCCTAACCACTGGGCCACCAGGGAATTCCCTCCTTGTAGTTTTTTTTTTTTTTTAATGTGGCTATTAGGACAAGTAAATGCTGTGTGAGGTTTGCACACCATCCCTTTTGGACAGCGCTGGCCCAGAGCCTGTGCTCCACCAGAATCTCCCGGGGGGATGGGGATGGGCATCAATTAGGAGAGACAAGAACAGTATCTCCTCTCCTTTGACCTAGCCTATCAAAATTTGCAAGTTCCGTTGGAAGAAGGTTCTGGAATGCCTCATTCTGCCCTGAAAATGCCTGAACACACTTGGTGTCCAGGGCTCTCTGTATACTCAGGGACCCCTGACTTTCCTCAGGATGGAGATAAGGGCCCTGCACCACCTGGCTGGTCTATGGTCTAATGCATCATGGCTGCCAGTGCAGGACGGAGAAATACAGAAATATCAAAGCTGCCAGGAGCACCGAGGACAGGGCCACGGGCTGACAGGATCTTCCACACGGCCTAGTGTCAGGCTGGGCCAAAGCAGGTGCTTAACAAGTATTTATTGTGTGAACAGAGCCGAGGGACTTCCCTGGTGGTCCAGTGGTTAGGACTCCACGCTTCCACTGCAAGGGGCACAGGTTCAATCCCTGGTCAGGGAACTAAGATCCCACATGCCGTGTGGCGTGGCCAAGAAAAAAAAATAATAAAATTAAGGCAAAAAAAACACACACCGAATGAATGACTCCACCACCGTGTCACAGCTGCCGGAGAGCGACCCCTTGGGAATGTCCCATGGAGCCAAATTCATGTCACCTGGGGAGCAGGTTGCGCTGGACCCCAGGCGTTCGGCTCGCAGTCTCCCTCAGAGGATCCGGGCATCCTGGGGTCTCACCTTATAGTAATTGTCATTGTAGGAGCAATTGCAGGAAGAGGCATTGATGCAGCGGGAGTCGCTGAACAGAAAGCCAGGATCGCAGACACAGCCGGGCTTGCAAAGGAGCCCACAGCTGGGCGCGGGGCTCTGGCAGGATGCTGGGCAGGCGCAGCGCTTGTAGTGGGCGTTCGGTGGGCAGCTCACTGAGGGGAAAACAGCCTCCGTCAAGCCCCCGGCTTTCCTCCTGTCTCCCCTCTACCCCCCACTCCCGTTCTTCTTGAAGAAGGAGGCCCATGTTACTCCGCCATTCAAAGGAAGGAAGTCCTGACACAAACTACAATCTGGATGAACCTTGACAACAACATATGCTGAGAAAAAAGAAGCCAGTTCCACGGTATGAAATGTACCGAACAGACAGAAAGCAGATTCGTGGTTGCCAGGGGCTGGGGGGCGGGGGGAATGGGCATGACGGCTATTGGGTACAGGCTTTCTTTATGGGGTGATGTAAATGTCCTGACGTGGAAAAGTGAGGATGGCTACACAGTCCTGTGAATATGCTAAAACCACCAAATCGTACACTTTGAAAGGGTGAATTTTTACGGCAGTGAATTATATCTCAATAAAAAAAAAAAGCAATAGTAAGTCCAGTGCTTGGTTCCCAACAACTCCCGCTCCCCCATGCCCACCCCACCGTGGCCCTCTCACTCAGGGTCGTCCTCATCATCCTTTCTAAAGTCATCGTGTCTGGTTCCCCTCTCCTCTGAGACTGCAGTTTTCTACTGGAAGCGTCCGTTTCCCCAGCCCTCTCTCCTCATCACTGTCTCTGACTTTCAGCTCTCTGTCCAATGCTCCACCACAAACCTGGAGTAGGTCTTGGGGTTGCAGTGGTGGCCGGGGTCACGGTGGTCATGGAGGTACTTGGCATCACGAAAACTGTTGGCCAGGTGGGTACAAGAGTTGGGCTGGGCTGGGGTGTCATGGGAACTGTGGGCCTTTCAGTGGGGACTGTGGGTTTTTCCGTGGGGATGGTGGTCCTTTCGGTGGGGACTGTGGGTTTTTCTGTGGGGATGGTGGTCTTTTTAGTGGGGATGGTGGTCCT
>NW_021703769.1:79517199-79528287 GCF_005190385.1 Monodon monoceros
GGGATGGTGGTCTTTTTAGTGGGGATGGTGGTCCTTTCGGTGGGGACAGTCAGTTTTTCTATGGGGGCCACAGGTTTCTCTGTGAGGATGGTGGATATTTCAGTGGGGACGGTGGGTGTTTCCTCAGGGGCCACAAGTTTCTCTGTGCAGACAGGGGTTTCAGGAGGGCCAGTGCAGTTAACGGGAGGTTTGGAAGGAGGCGCTACTGATGCAGGTCCTGCAAAGAAAATAAATCCCTGGAGTTTAGTCAGAATCGTACCACCCCGCCCTTGACTCACATCTAATTGGAATGGGTGCGCTTCAAAGCAGTAACTCATTCACACCTCTCCTTCTCCTCCCCGCCCCAGCCTCCACTCAGGTAACACTGACAAACACCGTTCCTAACATATGTCCGATCTTGCGCCAGGTACAGGAAACAAATAACAAATAGGATATCAACCTTCCCTTCGGGATCACCATTCACTAGGTGAGGGGTCTGACCACAGCAATCCACGGCATCAAAGTCACACGCACTCAAGCAAGCATTCTGATGGGGCTGGGAAGGTACGGGTGCGCAGAATATAGGAAACAAAGCTGCGTGAGGACTCGAGCACAAAAGAGGACTTGCATTTTAAGCAGCTCACGCAGAGAAGCCCAAGAGATGGTCATCCTGGAGCACGGCCCCCTTTCCGGGACCTGGGGTTTTGTCTTACCTTGACAGGTCCCGTGACTGATCAAGATGAAACCCAGAGCAACAATGAAGGCGGTGCTGGTGCCCCTCTCGGCCTCAAACATCAGCTGAAGGTACGAGGGAGAAAGAAGCAAGAGAGAAATGAAAGTGAATCCCCGTCAACTCAGCGACTCTCCGGGCAGAGGGTCTGTCCTCTGCTAAGATGTCGCCTTGTTCTGGCCTCAACAGTGCAACGGGGGCCCGGGCCCCTTCCAGGAGCCAGAGAGCCTCACAGGGAACACAGAGCACCCTCTGCTCTGCTGTTTTTCCAGTGTCTCATCCTCTCAGCCCTGGTTGTGCTCCCTGATCCCAGGCGTTATGTCCCCCTCACCTGGCCTCACGGTGACACTTAAAGAGCAACTCTCTCTGTCTCTCACCTGCATGGGCTGTTGATGTCCCGGAGGGACGGTGATGGAGTCGTTCAGCCAGTCAGCGCTTTGAGACCCAACTCGTTCCCAGAGAGGAGTTGGGGAACTGTCCGCAGGGCTCCCCAGCAGAAGCCTGAGCTTCGTGCCATTTCCAAGGCCATACATGTTGTAGGTAAACTCCACACAGATCGCACCAGGGGCACAGAAGGTCCGGCTCGCCAGTCTGAAAGACTGGCCTGCCTGGGAGAACTTGTCAGCCTCAAGGTAGACAAAGTGACCCTCTGGGCAAAAGAAGGGAACAGGCAAGGTGAGAAACCTGCAGAGGACAAGTCTGGTGCTTTCTTGAGCGACATCTTGCTTTCCAAGTGGGGATTTGATGCAAACACCCAAACTCTCCACATTGCAGTGGGTTTTTTGTTTGTTTGTTTTGTTTTTTTCTCTGCTCATTTTAGACTTCTAACTAAGAAGTCAGGATCAGAAAGAAAGGGAAAACCAAGCCAGCAACCCAGATTCCTTTGTTGGCTGCACCAGTAAATGTCTTGACTGAAAATGACCAGTGGATTTTGAGGCCTTGGGCTCAATGAAGCACTATACCTGGATCTTCTGGGGGTTTCAAGTGATCCCAGAACCACGAGAAGCCTCAGCTCACTCTACCTCTGTGGCCTCCACAGCTCTGGCCCCATGGCGGCTTCCCAGTAAACACCCGCTGGCTGACCCTCACCACCTACATCTTGCGCCAATCACACCAGTCCACCCCCTCGCTGGGAGCAGATTCAGTAACTCGTTGGCTTGAGGGGTCCTCCATCTCCTCACCTCCATTAAGGGAGGCTCCCGAGGGGCCTGTACCCTGGATGAGCGTGTTTTTACTTCCCTGGGTCCAGTGTCCGCCATCCTGTAATGCCTGGACCCAGTCACAGAAGGGATGGGCCTCATCTTCAAAGTCACACTGAGGAAAGCTCTCTGGGGGATCAAAATGGGAGATGGGAGAAATCTGGGCCATGCTCTCTATTCCTCCCCCATCCCCAACCCCCATTCTCAGAGCTGCTCTCACCCCCGCAGGGAGCAATGCTGATTGCATCCACCGCCACCACTGGCTCTGGGATCTCTCCAAACACGCCCACCACGGTGAACTGAAGAGAGGGAGAAGGGGCCGGGAGTGAGCAAACAGCCCAAATGTTCAGCCCCCTCCATTTGATTTTACTCTCTTCAGGGACCCAGGCACCCGGCTTCCAGGGCCCAGATCTTCAGTCCTTGTCAATAACAGGTGCGCCTCCCACGTCCAAGGAGACCTGACACCTCCTGCTCCTCTGTACCTGAATCTGTCCCTGGCCTGTGTAATTGACAGAAATGGGCTGCCAGTTGGGTCCGGGTTGTCCTGAAAAGAGTGTGTGTTTCCGGCCGCTGCCTACAATGGAAGGAACCCAAGAGAGCAGTGAGATGACTGGGGGCTGGAAAATGACTTCAACCCTATACTCAGAAGGATGAGTAGCAGAGGGACCACTTGGAGTGGATTCCCCTCCCTGACGTGCAAGCATGTCCTTCTCTCTCTCACTCTCCTGGCGTTTTGATCTATTTTTCCAGAACCCTGTGCCTTCCGCTCCCAAATTCCACTCCGCAGAATCATCTTGCAAGTATCCCAGATTTCCCTAGGCCCCAAGAGATGCCCCCACGTTTCCTCGTCAACCCAACCCTGGGAGAAGAGTCTCAGGACAGTGTAAATGCCATGACGTTGTCACTCTCACCCAAGTCAGAAGCATAGACCATGAGGGCTGCGCCAGGAGACTGGCCATGTAGGGCGTAGTGAAAGGACAGGCTCAGGCAGCCGAAGGACTGGATCAGAGGGCTCAGGAGGGCAGAGCTCTGCCTTGGTTTTGCATTCTTGGGGTCCAGGAGCATGTAGAAGCCACCTGGGAAGGAAAAGGCCAGTAAAGTGGGGGACGGCACAGGGATAGGGGCTGCGAGGGCAGGGAGCCTGGCCCTGGGGAGCCCTAACAGTTGCCTAGGATCAGCCGGCGCTGAGATGGGCTTAAACCCATCACACGACTGGCTGAGGCCTTGGTTCCTTCCAGAAGTGCTTGGCAGGTCTGGGTGAGGACGCGGGCGCCGCCCAAGAAACGCGGCATCCTCTCAGAAGCAGCCAGAATCCTGTCCTTTGGATTCAGACTTTTGAGGTCCCCCCACAGTCACAACCTCTTCCTTTTCTTAACCCACTGGACATAGCTGATTCACGCAAAGTGGTGAGAGTCCCGATCTGATGCTGACCGGCAGGGATCTCCTGCCCCCTGCCGCCAGCTCACGCAGCCAATCAGCCTGGACCTCTCTCCGTGACGCAACTGGTAGCCGTGGGAAGGAGGGGGGAATTAAAGAGGCCTCAGACCGCGCGCACGCACGTGCCGGACGCCCCACGGGGTTCCGCCTGGAGAGTGCAACCCGGAAAGGTGGGCTTCTGAAAGGGAGAGAAGACGGCTGAAGAGGAGGGAGTGGGCAGAAGTGCGAGAGAAAAGAAAGGAGCCAACAGGGAAGAAGGAGGAAAAGAGTAAAATGGTGAAAGAACGCAACAAGTGTCCATACTGGGACGTCTGAGAAATGGAAAAGGAGATGCAGGAGAGAAAGAGGAAAGATGGAAAAACGTAAGGAAGGGAGCAAGGTGGAAAAAGGAAGAGAGAGAAAATGGAAAAAAACAAACAAACAAACCCAACAACGTTTACTGAAACTGCTGGGCACGGGATTTGGTGCTAAATCTAAGGGGGATGCAGAGATGGGCGGGCCCTGCCCTGTTCTCCAGGGGCTTAGAATGAACGTGGGGTGGGGTTTTCACCAGGTCTTTCTAGAAAGCAAACCTCAGGCAGCAGGAAAGATCAGAGGAAGGAGAGCAAGGATTTGGGGGGAGGGAAGGATGGAGAAGAATGGCCTCTGTCCTTGCTCCATCCCTTCAGTGGATTCTCATACAAAAAAACCCAGGTGATCCTTTTAAACGTAAGTCAGATAAGGTCACTCCTCTGCTCCAAATCCTGCAAAGGCTCCCCATCCACATAGAATAAAAGCCACAATCAGTCCTGACAATGGTCTGCCCCTCCTAGGACCTGTCTGAGCTCATTCTCTCCATCCCAACCACGTGGCTCCTTGCTGCACTTCAACACCCACCCCCCAAGCCACTGCTACCTCAGGGTCTTTGCATGGCTGGCCCCTCTGCTTAGAATGTTCTTCCCCTCGATAATTTCGTGCCTCACTCCCTCACCTCCTAAAAGTTTGTGCTCAAATGTGACCTGTCTGAGATCTACTCTGACCACCCTATTTAAAACTTACAACCCACCCTACCCTGCTCTCCTGATCCCCTTACTTTGTTCAACTTTTTTTTTTTTTCTGATAGCACTGGTCATCTTAAAGCTTATATAATTTACTTCTTTATTGTTTCAGGAACTGTCTCCTCCTTGTCCCCCACCATCCTCTGTCTGTTCTGTAAGCTGATGCATCTCAACGGCCTGGGACTTGGCATATTGTAGGTGCTCAATAAATATTTGTTGGATGAATGAAGAAGGAAGGGTGCCAGGGAAAAGAGGTGAGGAGTCGGCTGTGTTGGGTCTACCGGCTGTAGGGCTTTTGGGGTGGCAGTGGGGGAAACTGGCTGGGTGCTTAGAATCTGTTTTCTGTCCTGTAACTTAAGCTGATGGAGGTCTGAGCTTGCTGACGTTCGCCCCAGGCCATCCCAAGAGAGTTATTGTAGGGTGGTCAGGCAAACATCGTAAACTCCCGCAAAGGTCACTAGAAGCTCAGAAAGTCAAAGGACGGAAGACGCATGGCCATTACTCACTACCAGGGCTAGAGAAGTCATCCTCAGGCCCCACGTTCAGCACCCCTGTTGACCCCTTCTTCTGGACCCACTTGGCCCCAGAGGCCGTCGGGATCCAGCTCCAGCCACAGAGATCATTTGGAGTGTCAAAACTGCACGTTTGCGTCTTGCAGACTGAGGGAAAAGAAAAGAGGAAGGATTTAGCTTTTTCTAAGGGGAGGCAGCTCAGAAAAGTATGCCTCAAACACAACATTGTTAATCAACTATACTCCAATATAAGATAAAATTTTTTTTAAAAAGAAAAGTATGCCTCAGTCTGGAGTCAGAACTCTTGAGTCTCAGTCTGGGTCCTAGTGTGAGCCACGGCCGGCTTGCAAGCCAGATATGGACTTGCTCCCCAGTGGCTGTGTTCCTGGCACGGATTACTTAGGCTCCCCAAACCTCAGTTTCCCCATCGATAAACTGGGAACAACAGCACTTGCCTGTTGTAAGTTACACCCCGTGTGGGAGCATCTAGCACAGTTCCTGTGCTCAGTAAGTGTTGGCTCCTTGCATGCAGCTTCTGGAATGTTCCTTCCCTTGAATTCGCTCCCCTCAAATCTCTAACATCAGCCTAGAGTGCTAATTCTGGATAGATCTGGGGTAACAGCCAGGTTGACCAAATGTCCAGGTTTGCCAGAGACTGAGGGGTTTCCTGAGATGCAGCACTTCCGTGCTAAAAGAGGGACCGCCCAGGGCAAATCAGAATGGCTGGTCACTCTAGGACAGGTGTCACCACAATTCTGTGTTCCAGGAGAACGTCTCTTTAGATGTGGCCGCTTCAGGGGTCAGAGGTGTGGGGTGTGGAGGTAAAGGGAAGCAAGTCGCCCCAACTCTGGAAGAAACCAGGGTCACAGTCCCTGAGCTACTTACTCCTGCCACCTGGGCAGATGTATAGGCGTGGGGGGAAAGAGGAGGAGGGACGGGGGCTCACCCCGACTGCAGGAGCCCCGACGGATAGAGATGGCATCCAGAGCGATGTCCAGATAAGCTGTGCTGCCCCTGACTCCTTCAAATGTCAGCTGCGGGAGGGAGGGGGGATCACCCACGCTGTGAGCCCCTTTGCCTCGGGCTCCCACTTTCCTGCCTGAATTCAGGTGGCCCAGCCCCCGTGCCCCCTCCTTGTCCCAACCCAGCCCCTCCTGGACCCCCCACAGCCAGATTCCCACTGGGACCCCAGGCCATGTCTTCGGCCTCACCCGACTGGGCAGGATGCGCCCGATGGGCACCGTGACGGCAGTGGGTATCCAGGAGGGGCTCTGGGTGTTCCTGTGTTTCCAGAGCACATTGGAGCGCTTGCCCTTGGGGTCCGTGGTCAACAGCAGCTTGAGCTGGGCGCCCCACGACGGCCCGAACATGTAGTAGGCGAAGCGCACGCACAGGAGGCCTTGCTCCCATACAGGGGGGCTGCGCAGGCGGGCCACCCCGCCCGGGCGGAAGGTGTTGGAGTCCATGTGCAGGTAGTAGCCCTCTGGGGGAGGCAGAGCCAGGGATGGTGAGGCCCTGCCGCCCCCCTTCCCAGAGCCCAGGTATCACTTCCGGCCGCCTCCCTGCACCCAGATCCGCCAGCATCCACCTCCCAGATGCCTCCCTAAACCTTTGGCTTCCTCACCTCCATTGGGGTACCCGCCGGGGGGTGTGGTGCTGCTGGTGGGGGAGGGCTCACTGGCCCGAGTCCAGGCCCCGTCATCTTTGGACACTTGTCTCCAATCACAGAGGGGTCTGGAGTCATCCTCAAAATCACACTGGGTGAGAACGGCTGGGAAGAAAGGGCCACTGTGAGACCAGGAGAGGGCAGAGGGGAGGAGGTCGGCTGCAGAGCCAGTGGGGCTGGTGGGGGGGGGGGCGGGGGGAGGGGGGGGGAGGGAAGCAGAGCAGGGTTGCCAAGTGGCCACTAAGATTTAGGGTCCAGAGCAGAGATTTGGGAAAGGGAAGCTGAGAAATAAGTCTTCTCTTAGGAGAAATTCAGGGCTGGGGTCGGTGAGGGGCAGAATGACTAGGTCAGGAGTTGCAAACGGAGGTCGCGGTCAGGCAGGCTTGTCTGGGTAGCATACGTTTGTTGTTCGTTCGAATGTGGATCTTTCAGGCGGGACTTGTACTCTACTCCTCCCCGGTTCCCTCCCCGCTCCATCCTCTGAGGGCTGCCCTTCACACATTTATTACATATTTATGTCATCACCCTGCCTGAGGGCACCTGGGGTGGCCACCCCTGGGAGGGACTGAGCAACCCCGGGTTCCAACTCACAGTTTTCCCTCGAGCTGCGAGAGACGGGCTTCCAATCCAGAGGCTTCTCTTTCCTTGGCATTGATTTGGAGACAGAGAGAAAAAGAAACAATGTGATCCTCGTCGTTACCAAGAACTGTTAAGCCTCCAGGACTGTGAGCTTTCTGGAGGATTGTTCCTTTCTTTTTATCCATATTGTATCAACGTGTATGCAGTGACATATATTTACTTGAAGGTTTTCAAAAAGGTCACTCACAGCCTTCTCACCTTAAGTTGTCATCTGTCTCCTAGAAAGCATCTCCCCTCCAAGCTCCTCACATCCCCACTGGTCCCTCCACCCCTCTATGCCCTGGATGTCACTCGGGGTTCTCTCGCATGAGAAAGAACCAGTTTCTTTGTACGGGAATTCTCACGCAGCAGCGCCTAAGCGTTTGGCCCTGAGCAATCTCCTTCCTTCAGGTCAAGGTCTTCCTGTGCTATAGCCCAAGTTTTCCCCACAGAGTAGGGACTGTATGGGTCCCATGTTGCCAGGTAGGTGTCAGGGATGGTATTGCCCCAACTGAACACACAGATGAGCAACACCTTAGAAATTCCACAGAGAAGCCAACTGCCCTTTTCCAGGTGGTGTGGGCCACGTAGAACAGCCCTTTGTTTTAGTAGTTCAAGTCCTGCTCGTTCAAATCCCCTCAAACAAGCTCCAGGACACCAAGCCACCCATCATTTCTTGCTGCTTCCTACTTGCTGTCTGTCTGTCCGCTGGGTCTGCCCTGGGTGTTGTCCTTTTTCTGAGGGCCCGACCTCTCTCTCCTCCCCTGCCATGCTCAGACCTGTCTCCCCGGCTCTGCACCTCCTTCCTCTCTCCTCGCCCTTCAGCTCTGTCCTGCTCCCACTGAGCTGCTCACGCGTCTCAGGTCCAGGCTTGTGGGCTGCGGGGCTCCACCCACTCCTGTTCAGCATGCTTCTCACACCCATCACTCCCGCCTTCCTTACCAGGGCCGTGCCCTTCATCGCTAGCCCACTTGCCCCTTCCAGCTTCGCCCCTCGCTCTTCCTCAGAGCCACCCCCAGCTGCCCCCTGAGCCCAGCTTACCGGGCAGGGGCAGGCATGAGGCCCTGGCCCCAGGCAGCCGCCAGCAGCAGCAGCAGAGTCCAGACTGGAGGAGCCATGCAGGGCCTCAGAAGCAGCTCTCAGGGGAGAGGAGAAGGGCAGAGTGAGGGGCTCAGGCCACCTTATTCACCCCGCCCCCCTCGCTTGGCACCCTCCTGAGGATGTCATGAGCACTGGACAGAGAACACAAGAAAGCTCTGGGGATGAGGACTATGAGCGCCGAAATTTAAAAGCCAGTAGAAGAGTTACACATTGAAATCAAGAGAAATCAAAATGAGAGCAAGAGAGAAGGAAAGAAAGACAGAAGGGAGAGACTTGGAGGGTTGGTCCAGGAAGCCTAACATTCAACCAGAAGGGTTCAAAAAAGAAAGAACAAAGGAAAAGAAATTACTTAAGAAAAACCACAGAAGAAGATTTCCCAGAACAGATGTATGAGCCTCTTGATTAAAAGGGGTCTGGCACGATGAATGCAGAGAGACCCATGAAAGGCACGTCATGAAATTTCAGAACATCAGGGCTGAAGAGAAGATCCTAAACACTTTCAGACAGAAGAAAGCAGGTCAGTACTAAGGATCAGGAATCAGCATGACACGGGACTTTTCACTAGCAACCACGGATTCTATGAGGCAGTGGAACATTGTCTGCAGAATTCCAACAGAAAACCATTTCAAACCTAAAGTTCTATAGCTAGCAACAGTATCGAAGGCGACGGAAAGATGGAGTAAAGTGAGGACTGAAAATGCTTCTTGGCAAAGAATTGAAAAAGACAAGTCACAGAGGAAGACCTACAAGCAGCCAGTATACGTTGGAAAAGATGTTCTGCTTCTGGGGCTTCCCTGGTGGTGCCGTGGTTAAGACTCCACGCTCCCAATGCAGGGGGCCCGGGTTTGATCCCTGGTCAGGGAACTAGATCCCACATGAGTGCCACAACTAAGAGTTTGCATGCCACAACTAAGGAGCAGGTGAGCCACAATTAAGGAGCCCACATACGGCAACTAAGGAGCCAGCAAGCCACAAGTAAGACCTGACACAACCAAATAAAAATAAATAAATAAATATTAAATAAAAATTTTTTTAAATGTTCTGCTTCTGTTATAAGAAGGGAAATGCTAATCAAAACTACAACTTTCATGTTGACAACAATTTAAAAGATTGAAGCATTGAGTGTTGGCCAGAATGCAGGTAGACACACTAAAATACATTGATGCTAAGACTGCATGTTGGTGAAAACGTCTTAGAAGATAATTTGACAATGACCGTTTAACTTTCAAATGTGCTTATCTTTGACCCAGCGATAACTCTGTAGGAATCTTCCCACATAAATACGTGCGTATTTTCACAAAGATGAACATACCTTAAAGACGTTAATTGCAGCATCATTTACAATAGGAAAAGAAATCGAGGTTACCTAAATGTTTGCCAGGAGATGTGTGTTTGGATCATATTCAAGGAATATTATTTATACAAAGGAATATTATACAGGTATTAAAAAGAATGGCACTCCTCAAAAAATTGACAGTAGAATTACCATATTGCCCAGCAATTCCACTTCTGGGTATATGCCCAAAAGAATTGAAAGCAGGGACTTGAACAGATACTTGTACACCTATGTTTATAGTGGCGTTATCAAAATAGCCAAAAGGTGACAGCAACCCAAGGGCCCATAGACAGATGAGTTTTTTTTTTTTACTGAGATATAGTTGATTTACAATGTTGTGTTAATTTCATATGCACGTGTTTTGAGTAGAGGTGTAGAGATGGAACTAGGACACACAGACAGCTGTTCATGGTGGCTCCCTCCGGGAGAGGGTGGCCGGGCTCTCCATGCATTCTGCATACTTATGCGCACGACAAGGATGTTTCCAGGCCTTCCTGTGTAACGGGTGTGGTTCATTATAGGGACCTTAGTGAAAGCCATTTGAGGGGCCTGGTTGGGAGGAAATCAGACTGGAGGGTTCAAGGAGGGAGCGGAAGTTGAAGAAGGAATCCCACCAGGAGGGGACAGCGTTTGGGGGCTGTTTGGCCATCTAGAGGAGACTCGGAGGGCAGGTGCTGAAGTTAGGACGAGGTAAGGTCTTTTCAAAATAAGAGAAATTTTAGCCTGTATAAATACTCATGGGAAGGTGGGTGGGAAGAGCTCAGAACGAAAACGGCAGGAGGGGCAAAAGCCAGCTCTGTGATGGGGGCGGTGGGGGGATGCACCATGCCGGTGCACATCTAGCGGCTTCCGTTTTATCTGTGAAGTAGCAGGTGAATGGAGAAGGTTCTGCTGGCAAGAAGGTCACAGGAGCCCCCCTCCCAGGCGAGCTCCCTGGTGGTGCTGCCCACAGCCAGCAAGTCCCTACCTCCCAGCCCTGCCAATGCTAGCCCTCCCTCTGCCGCCCACCCCTTCCCACCTTCTGCCAGGCTCGACAGCTGTATCAATGTGCATTCCTGGGGCTGGACAGATAAGTGCTTTGCTACGGAGCGGAGCGTGGAAAAGGAATCCGTGACTCAGGTCACTGATGACAGGAAGGGAAGGGAGCTGGTTGGGGAAGGCTTTTGGCAAGAGGTGACACCTGAGGGGCTTTCTGAAGTATCAAGAGGGACTTCCATGGCGGTCCAGCGGTTAGACGCTGAGCTTCCGCTGCAGGGGGTGCAGGTTCGATCCCTGGTCGGGGAACTAAGATCCCCCATGCCACGCGGTGTGGCCAAAAAAAAAATACCAAGAGATGTTAACTAGGCAAAGAAGTTGGGAAGGCACATTCCAGGAAGAGGGAATGTTCAAGCTTAGAGGGAGCATGACAGTTGGAGGATAGATGAGCGTGTGTGTGTGTGTGTGTGTGTGTGTGTGTGTGTGTGTGTGTGTGTG
>NW_021703769.1:79528297-79556720 GCF_005190385.1 Monodon monoceros
GTGTGTGTGTGTGTGTGTGTGTGTGTGTGTGTGTGTGTGTGTGTGTGTAGGCAGGGGCCCTGTCTTGGAGGACCTTGAATGCCATAGCTTTGTGGAGCCACCAAAAGTTTTGAAGCAGTGGGTGTGACTTGATTCCACTTGCGTTTTCAAAAGGCTACTCCAGCATCCCCAGGTGGATATGGATGAAGGAGGGGCTGGGCAGAGCTAGGGAGACGGGAGAGGAGGTTGTGGAAGGTGAGAGATGGGAGGGGCCGATGGACGCTGATGTCAAGGTAGCGGGAGTGGGGGATGCAAGTGGATCGAGATCTTTCCAGGAGCCGGAAACAGCAATTCTTGCCGGCTCACCTAACTGAATCTCATGTTCTCCCTCTTTCTTAAAAAAATGTATTTTATTGAAGTATCGTTGATTTACAATGTTGTGTTAATTTCTGCTGTACAGCAAAGTGATTCAGTTGTACATATATATATACTTTTTCATATTCTTTTCCATTATGGTTTTTCACAGGCTATTGAATATAGCTCCCTGTGCTCCACAGTAGAACCTTGTTGTTTATCCATCCTATATATAATAGTTTGCATGTGCTACTTCCAAACTCCCACTCCATTCCTCCCCCAGCCCCCTCCCCCTTGGCAACCACAAGTCTGTTCTCTATATCTGTGAGTCTGTTTCATTTGTTTTTGTTTCATAGATAAGTTCATTTGTGTCAAATTTCAGATGCTACATATAAATGATATCATATGGTATTTGCCTTTCTTTCCTTTTTAAAAAATATTTATTTATTTAGCTGCGCCGGGTCTTTAGTTGCGGCATGCGGGATCTTTTAGTTGCGGCATGCAGGATCTAGTTCCCTGACCAGAGATTGAACCCAGGCCCCCTGCCTTGGAGTCTTAACCACTGGACCACCAGGGAAGTCCCTGTCTTTCTCTTTCTGACTTACTTCACTTGGCATGATAATCTCTAGGTCCATCCATGTTGCTGCAAATGGCATTATTTCATTCTTTTTTATGGCTGAGTAGTATTCCATTGTATATATGTACCACATCTTCTTTATTCATTCGTCTGTCGGTGGACATTTAAGTGCTTTCCATGTCTTGGCTATTGTGAATAATGCTGCTATGAACATAGGAGTGCATGTATCTTTTTGAATTATAGTTTTGTCCAGATATATGCCCAGGAGTGGGATTGCTGGATCATA
Organism: Monodon monoceros; assembly: GCF_005190385.1. Lineage (NCBI taxonomy): Eukaryota > Metazoa > Chordata > Mammalia > Artiodactyla > Monodontidae > Monodon > Monodon monoceros. The sequence goes on from NW_021703769.1 coordinate 79,529,494, forward strand.
CAGCAACTCTATTTTTAGTTTTTTTATTGTTTTTTTTTTTTGCGGTACGTGGGCCTCTCACTGTTGTGGCCTCTCCCGTCGCGGAGCACAGGCTCCGGACACGCAGGCTCAGCGGCCATGGCTCACGGACCCAGCCGCTCTGCGGCATGTGGGATCTTCCCGGACCGGGGCACGAACCCGTGTCCCCTGCATCAGCAGGCGGACTCTCAACGACTGCGCCACCAGGGAAGCCCTATTTTTAGTTTTTTGAGGAACCTCCATGCTGTTCTCCATAGTGGCTGCACAGGTTTGCGTTCCCACCAACAGTGTAGGAGGGTTCCCTTTTCTCCCCATCCTCTCCAGCATTTATTGTTTGTAGATTTTTTTGATGATGGCCATTCTGACCAGTGTGAGGTGATACCTCATTGTAATTTTGATTTGCATTTCTCTAATAATTAGCTATGTTGAGCATATTTCATGTGCCTGTTTCACGTGCCAATCTCATGTTCTCTTCATCGCAAAATTCTTGTCCTCATTTTCCACACGTGGAAACTGAGCTCTAGAGAAATGATGTCAGTTGCCCAGCAGAAGGGCATGGTGCTGACGGTCCCTACGAGGTGCCCTGCCAAGTCCCATGGTTCCCTGAAGTGCATCTAAATGGGGGCGGGGTCCCATCCCAGCCAGAGCAGATCTGCCTTTGTCAGTTTCATCAATAGCAAGTCTACAGGAGAATGCAGCTAAGAGGGTGGTTTTGCCACTTCTTAAAAACAGCATTGACGCTTGCTCATGGCTCTACCTTGGCTGGTGGGCTGGCCTGGCAGCAAGATGAACTATCGTGAATCCAGAGTTCCTGTATCCCACGCCCAGGTGTTCCTAGAAATCTTCAGTTTCATTCCCTTTACTTTGGCAGCCCCCGTCCCTACTGTCAAATCTATGCCCAGTGTGCCTGGCCTTGGCCCCTGACATGTGACAGGGTTGCCTGGGCCAGCCATTCTCATGAGCTGTCAGGGAGGGGCCGGTGCTGTCATGCCCCAGGTGTTGGAGCGGGAAGTCCCAACCCCCTTCGGAGTCCTGGGGACTCCTTCTGCCCAAGTGAGCACCCACAGAGCCCACGGAGGGGGTCAATCCCGAAAAAGAGAGATCCTCTGCCCCTTTATATCAAAGCTGGGGGTGTAAAGGATGCCCAGCCCAAACCCCGATCTCCCCTTCCTCCAGAGCAGGTTAGGAGAGCATTCAACAAAGGGACAAAGCCAGGAAAGGGTTAACCCAGGGAAAAGCGGCAGAAGCCAATTGATCCCCAGCCCCTCCAGGTTAGGCAATAAGTCCTCTGAGGGCTGCTCTCGCTGACCTCCCTCTGGCGCCGCAGAGCTGGACGGTCACAGCTTCCAGCCTGTCTGGGGGTGGGGGGTTGGTGCTCAGACAGGACAGGAAGGAATGTGGTATGGGAGGGAACCACGGGCTCTGCCTTTTGGGGGGTCCGGAACGGGCAAGGTCCCAGAGGCTTTGTCACCTGACAAGACTGGCAGGAATAGGTGTGAGGGACCCTGGGATGTGGAAGAACCTGGGAATTACTCCAGGAAACTGCAGCCAGTCCTGGCTCCCCTGTGTGTCCTTGGACACTTTGCTCATCTGCTCTGGGCTTCTGGAGAGACCAGCACAGCTAAGGTTTTCTAAAAACCAGAAACTGTGTGTGTGTGGTATAATTTTTTTAATAACTCATTTTTTAGAATCGAGGAGGGAGTTTATAGACATTTGGGCATGACTCACGTAGGCTGGGAAACCATCCTGCTATCTGTTTTCCTGTTGCCAATAATCTTTTATAATGTCACAGTTTTATGATGGAATTTTAAGAGGAATGAGCCTTGACCAGCTGGAAATAATGTAGCTAACATTCAGCCTAGATTCCAGTGTCTGAGAGGCCTCATTTAGCTAACTCAGCTCTAGCAACAATCACCTACTGTGGGAGACCAGTAGACTGAGTAGTTCCAGGAGAATCCCAGGTGGCCTGGAGGCTGGGGTCAGGCGGATGCATTGGTCAGCCTGATGCTCAGGCCCAGGAAGACCGTTCGGGCCAGTGGTACCCAAAGCCAAGAGGCTGCAGTCAAGGTGGGAGCTAGCGCTGCAGGAGGCAGATGAGGTGGGCCCCAGTGCTGGGAGATTTGGTGGTGGGGAGGGTGATAGGCACTTTCTGCCTTTCCAGGGAGGAAGTGGGCACCGGGGGCAGGGGATGGAGCGGGAAAGAGTTGGTAGCGAGAAATGGATGGGACTCATGCCTCTCTGACTGAAGCTGTTTCCTCCCCTCTGTCCACTCCCTCTGCTTTCTCTTCTCCCCATGATCCTTGCTTCCAGTAGAAGAGGGACCCAGAGTCCGAGAGCCTGGCTCCTGGTCCTGACGCGTCCTCTCAGTGTCTTACGACCTGGGCCAGACCCATTCATAATCTCTCTGGATCTCGATTTCTTCCTCTGCAAAACGGGGATCCTCTCCTGTCTCTGCCTTCCTCATGGGGTTAGGAGAGCAAATGTGAGACTGCCCAGAAAAGCACCTTGGAAATCGCAAAGCACTCTACAAACAGAATGCATCTCCATGAAACAGTTATGTAACCCGCTGACTCAGAACCGGGCTGAGCTGGCTCCTGTCCCACCCGGAAGTCGGAAGAGCTGGCTTGGTCACTTACCTGGAGGAACTTAGTTTTACTTTCCCTGTCTGACAAAAGAGGATGATGCCCTACTGTCCTCCTTTTTTCATGGAGTGATGGTGAGAATCAGAGCAGATCGTGTAAGTGTCAGAGATTAATATGTTGTTAATCATCGTAACAGTAGTGCAGAAGAAACTTTACACCCCTGGTCCGCACTTGAAGAACCTGGGAAATCTGGCAACGCCCTTCTTGCATATCTGTGTCTCTTCGCAGGGACTGTGGGTGTCACCAGGTTCTTCCCATCCAGGCCTCTCAGCCCCACCCCCCTCAGGACTCAGTCACATGCCAAGCTGGCTCTGTCTACACCTACATTCATGAGCACCTGTCTTTTTGCCACCAGGACTGCCCGCTCTAGGAGGACACTGGGCTGTGAGTGGCACAGACCGTCTTTCCAAGTTTCCTAGCATTTAGTGCAAAGGCTGGAACACAGTAGGCACTCCATAAATGTGGAATAAAGTATGTTTTTTTTAATATATTTCTTTTATTTACTAAATCAGAGTTTCTAAAACTGTTCCATCTGTCCTGTAAGATGTTCCACGAAAAAGAAAAGGACTCCTGTCTAAAAGTTCATGAAATAGGAAACCCTATTCCTTCCTTAGAGATTTATCAAGCACGCTAGCACACTAAAGTCTGTGAGAAGTCCTATAGTCGAAAAAGTGATTTAATTTTTTTGCTTAACATCTTTATTGCAGTATAATTGCTTTACTAAAGTATGTTTTAAAATTATGTTCTTAACCTACTCGCCCATCACACCTGACCCAGGTCATATACTTCAGGTTCTGTTAACTCCTTTTTTTTTTTTTTTTCTTTAATTGAAAGCAGTAAGAAGTCTGAAACGAAGTCGAGGAATAAGGTCAGGAGGAAAAAAGATCCAGGGGATGTTTAGGCAGCACATCAGGCTGAAAGGTGGACAGGACTTTGGGGTTATGAGTCCTAAATCTCAAATTCAGATCCCAACTGTAACTTACTAGCTGGATTCCCTGGGCTTCAGGGCAAGTCTCTTAGCTTCAGTTTCGCCAGCGAGAAAAAGAGATTCCTTCTTTCCTGATTCACAGCGTTGGAGCAAGAACCGGATGGCATGTGTGGAAATCAAAACACGAATTTTTATCGAAATGCACAAGGTCAGAGTCCTCAGCGTTCTATAGCTTGTAGATTACTCTAGCATTTCCCAAGAGGGCCTGAAGAGGGCACTGTAGCCCAGAAGCAGGGTTGGCCAGAGTGAAAATTCTCCTTGGGTCCTGCCCTTGGCTGACTCCTCCCACCACAAGTTCACCCCTACCCTCTCACACACATATACTTGGCAAATACCCTCCAATCCCCCAACCTGCCCATATTCTTCCTGCCGCAGATTGCAAAACATTCCCTGCTTTGTGCATATTTGCCGGGGTGCAGGCTGACTTCTCTGTTTTGTGATATAAGTGAAAGACCGATCCCCCCATCCATGTACGATAATGGCCAGGATCGGAGGTTCCTGCACAGTTCTGTGACAGCTTTTGCTATCTGCACAGGTCTCTCTTGGGCGTTACTTTGCAGCTGAAACATTATTTCTGGGAAGGAATTTGAAATTGATTGTCAGGGGAAAGGGTAAAATTAGAAGTAGGAATTCCCTGGTGGTCCAGTGGTTAAGACTCTGTGCTTCCACTGCAGGGGACACGGGTTAGATCCCTGGTTGGGGGACTAAGGTCCCGCATGCGGTGTGGCCAAAAAAAAAAAAAAAGAAAGAAGCAAGTAGGGATCAAGTGTGGAGTTGGAGTGAGTTTGTCCCGTGTCCCCCATCCCGGGGGAGCTGGGAGGGCTTATATGGCAGAAATATGAAGAAGAGGGAAGGGGCTGGGTGCTGGGAGGATGGGGGATTCCTGTCATCTTGGCCTCGGGCAAGGTACTTTACTTCTTCATCTGTACCATGGGAATGACTGCAGTGCCATTCTCCCAGGGCTGTGTGAGGAGTAAAATGAGGTCATATAAGTGAACTACCAGCAGTAGCTCTGGGCAGAGTGGTTGATCAACAAGATGGTTGTCTGGGAAGTTGGTTCCCACTGTACCCCACTCTACTACTGCCCCTTTGGCAAGTTTCAGGGTAGAGCATTCATGGTAACCATCCCCAGGCAAGGAAAGTTCCACTGGATTTAGAGGGGGCTTGTGTGCTGAGATGGCAAAGGCTGGTGCTGGGGTTGTGGCATTAGAAGAAGCGGCCACAGAGAAGAGGGTCCAGCAGGGAGCATTGGCAGCTGCCACCAGCCCCCAAAGGGGCCCCTCCTGCTGGCTCCTGTGTCCTTGCCGGCAGCCGAGGCTCGCTAAAGACATCATCCTGGGGACTTCCCTGGCGGTCCAGTGGTTAGGACTCCGTGCTCTCACTGCCGGGGCCCAGGTTCCATCCCTGGTTGGGGAACTAAGATCCCACAAGCCGTGCGACAGCCAAAAAATAAATTAATAAAAACACCTGGGCCAGATGGCAGCTGCCTACTGAGGACTAGCCTTGAATGGAGCCACGTTATTGACCAGCGTGGGCAGAGCTTGTGGCCTCAGGCCCAGTGGGGTCAACAGGTCAGACAGGCCATGCGAGGCAGCACGTAGGGCCCGGCCCCCTCCACCTCTGGTTTCCCGGACCTGCAGCCCGCTGCCAGGATGGGGACAGAGCCAGGGAAGTAGGGGTCTCCCGGGAAAACAGAAAAGCCAAGAGCCAGGTTGCGGTTTCAGTTCTTGCCAGTGAGATTGAAAAATACACAAGACTTGGACCCAGTGAGAGCCAGGAGCCAGCCCCCATCCCATCTTCACGGCTCCCACCACCCTCCTTATCCAGCGGGCTCTGCTGTCACGGAGTCCCCATGAGACCTGGAGAATTCATGGCTTGCCCCCTAAATTCTCCAGTCCGTCCTGTCCCTGCTTGCTAGGTGCGAAAGGAATTATTTGCCCTCCAGCTTGTCCCAGCATCACGCAGCATCACGGTTCTGCAAGGCACTGAGATGAGTATCAGTGTCTCCCCAGCATGGCGCTGTCCCCAAGTTTAAGTTGAACTCTCTGAATTCCTCCTGCTTTGGAGACTCAGGCTGGCCCTGTGACATCATCCTTAGATCTGAGTTGAGCTCTGAACAGTTCCTCCAGCCCCTGAAATATCACCGCTGGCCCTGGAGTGTCCGTGGGACAGTCTGGCGCTGAGCTGATGGCCCATCGACAGGGGTTGGGAGTGGAGGTGCAGAAGGCGTGGCACAGGCAGTGGTGGTGAGCAAGGTGGTGGACGTGCCCGGGGTGGGAGCACCGGGTCACCTGTCCCCTCTCCTGCAGGCCTCCCCTGTGTATAGCGTCAGCTTTCCCCGCAGGAAATTGGAGTAGATTCGGAAAAGTTTGCACAAAGTATCAACAGTGAATGTTCGGAGCGGGGCTGCAGAGGAGGCTGCGTCTGGAAGGGGGACGGCTCCCTTCTGCCAAGGACAGAACAGAAGGTTACCGGTGGGGACCCCGGCAGGAGAGGGAATTTGGGACAGAATTGCAGCAGGGATTCCTTGGCAGGGCCATTCTCCCATTTTACAGAAAGGGCAAACACAAGTGCGAGGGAAGGTCCTACACGTACCTGGGCTCCCAGTGCCCGAAGCAGGGAGGTGAGGCTTCGCAGGCCGCTAACAGCTTTGTCCACGTGCAGCTGCAGGGCCTTGGATGGCTGAGACGAGTTGGCCAACAGGGCCTGGCCCTGCAGGATGGCTTCTGAGAGCAGGGCCAGGCCCTGCCAGACTTCCACAGCCTGCTGCTGGACCTAAAGGGAGCGGAGACTTGGAGTTAGCTGGCCCAAGCCAGCCCCGCCCTCCTCCCTCTCAGCAGCCCCAAGCAAACAGTTTTGTTGAATGAATGAATGAACAAATGAATAAATGAATGAACATATTCCATTCAGCCCTCATCTTTGCTGCTCTGTTTCTTCTCTCTATCATTCTCCTCCCTGCCCTAGGAGGTTCCCAAAATGAGACTCCCCAAGAGGAAGGAAAAAATGAACTCACCTCCATCCTCTTCCAGGCATAGAAGTTAACCTTGGTGTCTGGGACAGTGATGTTCTCACTGAAACTGCAGCCCTCAGCACAGCCCATCTGAAAGGCACAAGCCTGGAATCAGAGGCCCCAGGGGCTCCTGCTGGCTTCGCCCCTTACCTAGCTTCCAGGTGTGCACTGGGGACTACCACTCTTATTACTTTTACTGGGGGCTCTGGCTCCCCGCTTCCACCCCTGAGCCAAGTGCCAGGGGGGAGTCCAGGTTCCTGGATCTTGGGGGAGACCCTGGACCCCTGAGGGTGAGTTCTGTGCAAGGTCCTGCGGAGGGGGCCTCACCGTGGCATTTTCGGCCTCCCTGGCCTCCAGGATGTACCTCTCCAGGACTCGGCTGTCACAGATGAGGTGTGGGGGGGCGCCCAGGACTGGGAGGCCCAGAGGAAGCAGCAGCAAGGACAGCAGAAGCAGCCGGGCAGGGCATTCTAGGAGAGAGAGCCGGGCTGAGTGTGAGGCCGGGACTTGCAGGAGAAGGGGTGGTTTGGACCTGCACGTTCACCCATCCCGCTGCTCTGGCCCCGCGAGTCCTCCCGGCCCGAACCTTGCGAGCGCTCAGGCTCTGCCTCCTTTGCCTTCATTCAATCCCGCGGCCGCGTGCACACCCCACCCCCCAGCTACCGGCATCCACTTCTCCCGGCCAAACTTCAATCCCGGTGTGACAGAGGCTTCCCCTCTCGCAGATCCGAGTTGTTGCTCCCAGACCCAGGTATCAGCTTCCTCGGCACCCACGTAGCCGCCCCTCTTCTCCCTGGACCCCCAGTCCTCCATCGCGTCTCCAGCTCATATTCCGACTTTCCCGGGGACTCCCCCAGCCCGGCCGGCAGGTGAAGGCTGCCCCACCCCCCTTGCCCTTCCGGGGTCCTTGGCAAGTCGCAGGTCCTTGAACCCGGCCACCCCGGGGCCAACAGCCCCAGCGGTAAATTCCTCCTCAAACAGGGGCCGGGCGGGCGGGCGCTCCCGCGGCCGGGAGTACTCACCGCGCACCCCCATCTCCGCGCCTCGCCCGGCCCCTCAACGACCTGGGGCTCGGCGGGGGCCCGCGCCGGGGGCCCGCATCCCGGGAAGCTCGGCGGGGCAGAGCCACCCCGCCGCCCGAAGGAGGGGGCCGCCGTCCGGGGCGCCGAGCCGGGGTCGGGGCAGAGCGCGCCGGGCCCGGGGCCAGGGTCCGGAGGACTGCGCGGCGAGGCGGCCGGCCGGGGTTGGCCCGGGGAACTGCGGCGGCGGCCGGGGGTCGGGGCTGTTATCAGCTGTGTGCGTGCGTGTGGGGGGTTGGGGGGGGCTGTGTGCGTGAGGGGTCGCGGGAGGGGGGGGCCGGAGGGGTCAGAGCCGGGGGCAGGACGCCTGGGTCGGGGGCTCGCCGGGGCGGGAGCCGAGCTGCCGCAGGGGCGGGTGCGGGGCGCGGAGCTGCCCGTCGTCGGACCCCAGGGTCCCGGAAGGGGCGGCTGGGTGCGCGCAGCGGGACGGGCAGAAGGCTGCGCTGCGACAGCAGTGCCATTCTGGGAAAGGCTGGGGACCCCGACGTCCCCCCAGGAAAGGGGGCGTCCCAGTCTTGGGCGGGGACTCAGAGCTGGGACTGTCTGGGTTCTTGCGAGGCAGCTAGGGCTGGAAGCCCGGAAGGTGCCTGCGGGGCAAGTCAGTGGCCTCCTTCTCACGATCCTAGTTCTTGTTCTAGAAACCAGTGTTCTTGTTGAGAAATTTAACGGGGCCGCACAAAGCAAGAAATCTGAGGGGGTCTTCTCCCCCACTCCTCACTTTTGAGGACCCTGAAAACCCAGAAATTGAACTTTTAGGTTAGTCTGCATGGTAAAATTCTTAGGAACTCTGAAATAGAGTGAACCCCCAGAGTGATGGCCCTTGGGATTTGCAGCTAAGACTTTGTGGCTTCTAGGAAGCCCTGAGGCAGCGGGGGAGCTCCCGGGGGGGGCGGGGGGGCAGGAGTCCAAGGCTAGCTGGCTTATCAAACCTTGGAAAGTGGCCTGAGTCCCTGAGCCTCAGTGCTCTCACCTGTCAAATGGGCCTCATGAAAGCACCAGTCCCAGCTCATGCAGCTTTCATAAAAGACAGGGAAGTCCTACAAATACCGGTGGTTATTTATACGTTCATTCACTCCCTCCCCAGTCCCATGATATTAGAGATACTTTATTCATGCGTTCAGTGCCTTCTTTGTGCAAGACAATTGACTAAGAACTTTTCAGGACAAAAAGGTGTTTTGAGCCCTAAGTCCTGCCTCCTGGAGTTTGTAGTTTACAATAGAGATAAGGTGGGGACACGGAATTGTGCACGAGGACTGGAGTGTGCAGATCCGAGCTGTGAGAGTTTGGAAGGGGGGAGCTCACCTCTAGCTGGGAAATCAAGGAAGGTTTGATGCAGGAGATGACAACAAGCTCAGCCTTGAAGGGTGGGTAAGATTTTAATGGGAAAAGATGTGAGGTGGGTGCAGAGGCCGGTCCAGCCAAGTGCTTGGTGGGTCAGGTGTGTTGGGGTGAAGGGTGGGGTGGGGGAGGGAGAGGTGGAGATCAGACTAGGGTGGCGGTTAGGGAGAGGTCAGGTTGTGAAGGGCCTTGAATGCCCCTCTGAAGAATTTGGAGTTTGTTTGGAAAGAGTGGGAATTATTCATTCATTCATTCAAGAAATATACATATAAGAGTACCTACTCTTGGCCAGGGACCTGGGGATAGAGCAGTGAATGAAACAGACAAGAATGCCTGCCCTGGTGGAGCTGACATTCTAGTGGAGAGATGGATGATAAACACAGAGAATGAATAAAAGATAGAGGAGCTCCAATGGCTAAAAGAACTAAAAAGGCCCAGGAGTGTCGGAGGAGGTGGCAATTTTCGATGAAGCAGGCAGGGATGCCTGCTGAGGTGACAGAGGTGAGGGAGGGAGATAAGGGGTGGGGGGAGGAGCCTGATCAAAGAGGGGTTCAGAAAGATGAATGCGAGGGGTGGGGAGGCAGAGGCTTGTGGGAACTAACGAGGGCCCGAGTCGCTCCCCTGCCCTCCGCTCACTGCGAGTCTGCTCTCGGGGTCCTCCCCGAACCTGGTGTGCGGCTGCTATGGCTCTGCACACCTCACTACGTCCTCTGGTCCCCGTTTCCTCCTCAGCGCCCAGGCAGCCTCCCAGCCCCACTTGGCCCTCAGAGCCCAGCTCTGGGACAAGATCCCAGCTGTGGGACAAGCACACGCACACTCACGTCCACACACGTCCGCACATGCGTTCTGTCCCGACCCACCACACACCCCCCAGCCTCTGCTCTCTGGGTCCCCTGACTCCTGCGTCACTGCCCTGACCTGACCATGGAGAGGGGCCGGGGACAGATGGTGGGGGGAGTAGACACAGCCGGAGGAGAGGAGGAGCCGTTCGGGCTGTGGGACCTGCTTCTGCCCTCACACCAGCTTGTCAGAGGTCCCCAGGCCCCTGCCTTCGAGAAAGGGAGATGGGCCCTGAGCACCAGCCCCTAGCTGCTGGGGCCTGCTGGACAGGGGTGACGCTGGCTCATCCGCTGGGGCTTTGGGAGAGAGAACTGCGATTGCAGCCTGGGAGAGAGGGCAGAGTAGAGGATCTCAGCTCACCCTGCACCCAATCCCTAAGCTGTAGTAATCCTACCAAGAGGGCAGAGGCTGGTTTAGGAGCCAACTTCAACCCAGGTGCTTGTGGATACTGCCCAGTAGGGTCCATCCATCCAGCCTTGACAGCAGGGGCCCCTGAGGAGCAGGAAGCTACCATCTACCCAGCCTTGACAGCAGGGGCCCCTGAGGAGCAGGAAGCTACCCAGGGCTCTCCCTCCGATGCCCACCACCCCCGTGCCAGTGCCCCCTCCATCTGCCTGTTTGTATTTCTCTGGCACGGGGCTGGACCAGTGCCAGGACCACCACGGAGGGTCTCCGCACCATCCCCTCCAGTTATCCCCAGCCCTGCCACTAGAGTAACTTTCCCACTGAATAGCTCGTTCGTGGCATTCCCCAGAGCAGGAGCCTGCAGTGGCTCCCGGTTGCCTCTGAACTAAGACCCTCTGTGCTCTGCCATCCACCTACCTTTCCAGCCTGTTCTCCCACTTTGCTCACTCCCACTCTCCTGCATCACATGAGCTCAGTTAGATGGTTTGCTGCTTCCTGCCCTTCGCTCACTATGTGCCTTCCACCTGGATCACCCTCCCCCTCCCACTATGGCTCTCAAAAGCCCAAACCCAAGCATTACCTCCTCTATGAAGCCTTCCCTGATACCCCAGCAGGAAGCTGTCTCCCTGCTCTGGGCTGCCATCCTTTATGTACACGTCTTAGGCCTCTCCTGACCGGGCCACCATATACAGCTGTCACGGTTGAGCACTGCACAACTCCAGGGGGCGCCATTCATATCGACCCTGATGAGAATGGTACTCTCTGGAGTCATGCAGCACAGGTGCTCTGTTAACCGGAGGAGAGAGCAAAGGACAGTGTAGGCAGGTCTTGTTCACCTGGGTGGCACTGGGCACCCAGCATGTTGCCTGTTTATGGGCTTCCCTCAAGTGTGGTTTGCATTGTGTGGTCCCTCCACTCCAGACACCTCAGCCAGAGAATGGGAGACCTAGAGGGAGGAAGTGAGCTACTCATCCTCTGAATGCTTGCTGGAGCCATGCCTGGACAACCTAGCTCTGGGTTCGTGGGGGCCTGAGAGGCCTCCATCTACTTCCTGAGCAGGCAGCCCCCCGAGGCGGGGTCTGAACCAGAGGATGGCGGGGGTGGAGGCAGGCTCTGTTCCATGGAGTCTTCCTGGCAGCCAATTCAGACTGAAAATCCAAGAAGCAAATTTACAGCCCCCTGAGCTGTCGCAGACCCCCAGGCAGCACGAAGTCCCAGCTGCCTGGAGTCGTGTTGGGGACGAGGGGGGCCTCTGGACTTCTCCTCCCTCCTCCTTTCCAAGCAGTGGCTTCTCAGCTGGGCTCGGGAGTTCAGCCAGCAGCCCAAAAGACCTTCTGTGCTGGGAAGTGAGGTGGCCGGGACCTTGGAGGGTGCGGTGGGGGAGGGCTTCCTGGCGCTTGGGGAACTGGGAAGGGAGTGAGGACTTGGAGAAGGGATTCCTGCCAGACAGCAAAAGGAAGTCCTGTGCGAAGGTCACTTTGGAGAAACTGAGGGAAGCTCTGCTTACTTGGCCACAAAGTAGCCAGTAGAACCAGACATCTGGGTTTCTGTTCTCAGCGAGCAGCTCTGTGGCTTCAGCAGGCTAATGGGGCTTGTCTGGCAAACAAGGGAGCCCAGATTGGAGGCCTGAGCTGTGCCACTAGCACCTGACGTGGACAAGTGACCTTACGTCTGAGCCTGGGGATGGTAAAAAACTATAGTAATCGCTTGCCAGGGCTGTCGTGTGATTATGTAATGCCCGGCACGGGGTAATCAATAAATGCTAGCAATTATCACGCCGCGCTCTGCTTTACCGTGGCTGCTACTTGTCCTGGCTTTGGAGGCCTGGAGACCAAATCTCCAGCACGTTCGTCAGCCCTCCTCCGGCGTCCTCCACTGTTCCCTCTGGGGAGCTGGGCATGGGTTCATGACGCCTTATCTCCGGTGTTGTACCTTTACCAAACAACTCACTGGTAAAGGTCATGGGGATAGTGGGGTGCAGATGGAGGTACCGCTGGGTGTGCACATCCACTGCTCTTTGCAGAAACTTGCCACTGAACAAAACTGAGTGAAATGGCATCACTGTGGGAGCTGCGGGGTGGCGGGGGTGAAGACACAGATATCAAGACAAGTCTCACACTTAGTTTATTCAAAGCCTGGGGCCAAACAGGGGTTTCTTGTCCCATTAACATGGGTCTCCTCCCAAGGGAGGCCCGGAGAAGTCCCAAGGACCTTGGACTGAATGAGGCCTGAAGCATTACCAGGCCAGCTTCCTCGGTTACTTGTCTCTTGCCTCTCCTCCAGTGCTTGTGTCCTTGAAGGAGGGCGCCCAAAGCACCAAGACCTCCACCTTGGGATCCAGAAACACTTCCCCAGATTAGATTTCTATGAAGTGTCAACCCCATCTTAGGATCTCTTGCTCACCAGTATGGCTGAATATTCCCAAGCTCCTTCCCATGGCACCCATCCTTTATCAGAAGACAGAGCTGCTAAGTTGGTCAGAGTAGCTTTCCTGTCCATGCAAAACTAAAACTAGAAAATCCTAACAAAACAGTACTGGCAATATCAACGAGAGTAATGTTTTTCTCCCACGTAAGATCTTTGCAGGGGTGCAGTCGTGAACACAAAAGTTTCATTTTTTAACATGGGGCTTAAGGATTTTGCATGAACTCTATTTTTTTTTTTTTTGAACTCTATTTTTTTTAATTTTATTTATTTTATTTTTGGCTGCGTTGGGTCTTCGTTGCTGCGCGCGGGCTTTTCTCTGGTTGCGGCGAGTGGGGGCTACTCTTCGTTGCTGCGCGCGGGCTTCTCATTGCGGTGGCCTCTCTTGTTGAGAAGTATGGGCTCCAAGCATGCGGGCTTCAGTAGCTGTGGCACGCGGGGTCAATAGTTGTGGCTTGCGGGCTCTAGAGCGCAGGCTCAGTAGTTGTGGCACACGGGCTTAGCTGCTCTGCGGCATGTGGGATCTTCCCAGACCAGGTCTCAAACCCAAGTCCCCTGCATTGGCAGGCGGGTTCTTAACCACTGCGCCACCAGGGAAGCCCTGCATGAACTCTTTAGGCTCTTCCTACTTGGAGGAACATAGGCCAAGATCTACTCAAGGTAGTTTATAGAAGCCTTAGACATACTCTTAAACCTCCAAGTTTAGCAAATATTTTCCCAAATTGTTCATGGTTCACTGATAACCAATGAGTTACGAGAACCTATTGCTTGACAGAGGCATCCTCCGATCTGTATATAAGCAAGACCTTCTGTTCATGTCTTATTTCATCAACCAGCAAGTAATTTTAGGACTCTCAGGAAAGTATATTTTTCTTGCAGCAAACAAGATTCACAGACTCTGAGCTGGAAGGGACCTAGGACATCCCGTGAAGGTGAACTTCCACCCTCTGCTTGCACACTTCCAGTGAAAGATATTTGGTGTTTCTAAGGGAGCAGAGACTTGTTATAGGGTAGCCAATAACAAGCTGTCCTCCTGTGCGTGCATCCAGCCATTCATCTGTCAGATGTTTATTAGTTACTGGATTGCACAATGGAATCGCTGCTTCTCCTTGAAGTCGTCTCAGCAGTTTGATAAGGAACTCCCCTGATCACCCCACCTAGGCAACAGACCAAAGGAACAGGCTTTGTAAAAAAAAAAAAAATAACATTTTCCTGTTACAAAAACAATACAGGATCATTGACCAACTAGAAAATATGGCTAAACCAAAACACATCAATTAAAAAGCACCCATAATGTCATTAGGAAGATGGAGTCATAAGTGGTCATTTTCACAGACTTCTCTCTTGGTGGGATAACATTTGCCTCACCCCCAAATCTGTGTAGCGGGATATCTCTTCCCTAAGGAACTACATTTGACACATGCCTCTAGTCCAACTTCCCTATAGGCTCCAGGGTTTGTTCCCCCAACTCCTGACCAAGCACTGGGAACTCACCTAGAAGGATCATCCGCCCATTCAAACCAGTTCATGTGCTCTGAGGGCCTCCCTTCTTCCCTGCCACACGTGCCACAAAAGTAAAAGCCGACAGGACTAATAACCCAGCCTTGTAAACCAAACACACACAAATCACCTTCCTTCCCCTCTCCCCATCCCCATGAAGAGGCTCAAACCATTCCTTAGCAAAATGGCTCAAGCTAACAATAGTAGCCCTTACTATTTTTTGAGCCCTTACTAATGCTAGGACAACTCCAAGCACCACGTAAGTGATTTGTCTTTTTAAATCTATCTGTCCTTTTTCCTATTAGTTTTTAGAGAACCAGGAGTTTATACCTCTCCAGGCAGACCTGGCGCCTAACACAGATTCCATACAACCAGTGGATGCTCAGTAATACTACGGATGAGGAGAAAAGGTCTACACTCACCTCCAAGACAAGCATTTCCAATCTGGCCTCTGGGGATCTGTTTTTGAAGTAGGAGGTCATTTCGCACTCTCTGTGGGCTCCATAGTGGTTGAGCAAAAGGGAGGGAAACTGCACCTGGACACGCCTTCTACCCCCATCACCTCCCAAGCTGTGATGGAACACACTTCAGAAAACAAAAGAGGGAGGGAAGCAGAGGCCAGCACTGGCCTCCCTGCAGAAGGAATGCAGAGCTCCCTGCCCGGTCCACCATGCATGGACTCCAACAGATGCGGGAGCTTTCCCCACGCCCCCTACCTGCCCTCACACCCCTTCTTCCTTCGGTGGCAATGACTAGGGGCTGTTTCTGCAGACCTGCCACTGAGGGAAGCCCCACTGGCAAGCAGTGAGAGAACTCGGAGTAGAAACAACAAACAAATAAGCTGGGAGACGTAGCTGCCAAAACAAACCAAATGCAAAAGGGCTGCTGCCACCACCTCTGCTGGGCCCAGGCCAGGAGCAGAGAGCGGAGCACATACGTGCAGGGACACACATAGTTCCCTCCAGCTCCCTGCCGGCTCCCCACTCTGTTACTGGGGGCTCCTGGACAAGGGAGTCTTGCAGTCAAGGCTGATAGGGAGGGACTTCGCTGGCGGCACAGTGGTTAAGAATCCGGCTGCCAATGCAGGGGACACGGGTTCGAGCCCTGGTACGGGAAGATCCCACATGCCGCAGAGCCCGTGCACCACAACTACTGAGCCTGTGCTCTAGAGCCAGCAACCCACAACTACTGAGCCCGTGAGCCACAACTACTGAAGCCCGCGCACCCAGAGCCTGTGCTCCGCAACAAGAGAAGCCACAGCAATGAGAAGCCCGCGCACCGCAACGAAGAGTAGCCCCCACTCGCCACAACTAGAGAAAGCCCACGCAGCTACTTTCTAGCTGCCCGAGTGACCCTCCAGTCCCAGAACACACCCTGCTTGTTCATGAATCCCCTTTGTGCATGCTGATCCCTCTGTCTGATATGCCCTCTCCCCTCTCTTCTGCCTGGCAAGCTCCTTTTCATCCTTCAAAACCCAGGTCAAAAGGTGGAACCATCTGAGACCTCACCTGGAAGTTAGCCATTTCCTTCTCCACACTTCTGTATCGTGGCTATTCTTACTTCTTACATAACACATCTTACTCATTTCACAAAAAATTGGTATATCCACCTTCCCAACTAAGTGATGAACTCCTTGAAGGCAGGGGCCATTTCATACCCATCTTTGTATCCCCAGGGCCCAGCCCAGGCCTTGGCTTACAGTAGGCACTCAGCATGTATTTAGTTGTTAGAATGAAGCACTAGTCCTTCTGTAAGGAGTTCACTTTCCTGACTGGCTGGCAGTCACTTCCGCAGCATGAATCCCTCGTCAACAGGAATACTCAAGCCAGAAGGAGAGGTTTTGTTAAACGAGAAGGCTAATTTTCAGAACCCCAAACCAAACTGCCTTCAAGCAAACTAGAACCAAATTCTGTTACTAACCTTTAGATCAAAGGCTTTCAAACTCCTGTGACCTCGCCCAACAGTAAAATTGATGCCCAACAGTAAAACTGATGTCATAACTAGCACATATGTGTCTATATACACATCTATAACTGGAAGTGTCAAGAAAATATTATCATTGAAGTTGTACTTTTTTTTTACTTGCTTTTTAAAAGGCTTTGACCCAGTAAATTGATTTCAAGACCCACATATGGGTCACCACCCACTTTGATAAAAATTGCTTTAGGTTGACTTGTTTGATAAACATGAAAAATCAGATCCTCCTACAAATATCCCAACAAAAAAGTACTTATGACCTGTGTGCCCAGTAATTCAAAGGGAAGGCAATCCTTTCCTGCTTAGAACAGCCCAGCCACAAGGGTCTGAAGGGCTCTGGACCATAGCTGTTTAGAACAATTTGGGCCCCACAGGACCAGGAATCAAATGAAGCAGTGTCTCAGTCCCTACCACAGGCTGACACAAAGGAGGCCCCCATCTTTGTGTGCCCTCTTCACCCTTAAACCCTCACCCTTCCTGCGCCTGGGAACCGCCAGCAGAGAACCTGATGCTTTCCTAGCATACAACTACACCCCAGCTGCACTCCAGCGGGTGAGAGTATATACTTTATCTGCCCTGCCTTCTTCTGTGAGGATGAAATATTTTAAAGCAAACATTGGAATTGTCAGGCTTCTGCACTGTACTAAAGTTTGTTTTAGGTTGCAGTGTCCGTAGTACAATTTATGCTTTCTGTGACGGCAGGAAACACTGGGGTGCCCCTACTGTACCTAAATCCTCGTAAAGTTCTTTCCTACTCTCCTTCCCAGAATTTACACAGGGGAGAGGCAGTGCAGCGGGGTGGCCGGGCACCAACACGACTTGATACTTTTTATTGTATACGACAATGGTTGGTTACAGACCACAAAGATTCAGGAGGCCCCACTGCTTGGGGCCAACAAAAGACAGTACTTGCCCTCTCAATTCAGAGTCCTCTGGGCTGCGAGGGGACAGGCTTTTTCCTACATGGCTATTGAAGAAGGTCCAGGACAGTACTCAGTACAAGAAGAGCCACATCTGAGCCTAGCTGTACGGGGGTGCGTGGATAAGGTGGGCCAGCCTCATCTCAATCACTTGGGTGTGACCCTGAAGACACGGATGTGGATGGCCGAGTTGTTGCGGATCCGGGTCAGCGGCTCTCGCGTATCAATCTCTGGTTCCAGTTCATCGACAAGCTCCACGGTGGAGGTATTGGCAGCCACCTGCAAGGACCCGAAGCTGCCAGCCTGCAGCTGTAGGGCAATGTTGATGGCGCGGTTAATGGCCAGGCCCAAGCCGTGGATGTAGATCTCACTGCATGCGTTCTGACCCCGAGCCCCTCCATCCAGCAGTTTCTGGCAGCGGGCCAGCTGGGCCTTGAAGTCAGTCTTCATGTTGACATAAATGTCATTGGGCCTCCGGGGCAGGCGGTGGGGTAGCCGCTTCCGCAGGGTGTACTCCACCGGGTCCAGCTCAGCCTCGACGGCTCCGCGGGGCTCTCGGTTTTCGGCCATGCTGTGTGCCCTGGCACGAGGAAGAGACGAGATCAGCCAGGGGTGACGAGATCAGCCAGGTGTGACAAGCGACCAACGCTTCCTTTCCCATCCCGTTTCCTGCCCAAAGGGTGAAGCCGGGAGAAGGCGCACTCGACGCCTCTATTCCCTTCCACTCACCTCAAGCTCCCGCATCTCCCCCACCCCCAGTTCCTACTCATTCATCACATCGCCCCCAACCTCCAGGGCCCTCCACCGCCCCCTTTCCCCAGCTCTTCCGCGCCTACTCTCTCCGGTCCACAGTGCTCTCCACGCGCCGCGGCCCGCTCTCCTGCCAGGGCACTCAAGCGTTGCGCCGACCGGCCGGAATACAGGGCGCTTCTCGCGACCCCCAGGCCCCAAGAAGGAAAGGTGAACACCGCCAGAACGCTCAAGCGCTAGAACCCAGCCGTCTCCTGGCTCCTGGCTCCTGAAAAGGGTGCCGAGTGCGCACGCGCGCTCGTCCCCTGCAGCCAAGCCCGCGGGATCCACGAATCGCCTTCCTGGTCTCCGTTCTCCCGCCCCTTTCCTGAGAGCTCGCAAAACCGCGCGATGTGTTTGAGTAACGCGAGGCTTCCAGGGGTGATGGGATCTACCACGTGTACGTCTCCCAGGCGGGGCGCAGAGGCAGGAGGCGTGTACCAAGTCGGAGCTGGGGAGGGTCTGGGAAGGGGAGGTCAGCTTTCCTGGGCCAATCCGAGTCCCCGGTTCGCGGAGGTGTCCCGAAGGGGAGAGGGGAGGAGAGGAGGCTATTGTAGGGGCGTGGAGGATTTGGGGGTAAGGGTCTTCCAAAGATAGCAGGGAGGGCAGCGAGTTCCATAGAACGTGATCGCGAAGGGGTCTGAAGTCAAGTCTGCACTCTCGCGTCCATCGCAGTTCCTCGGGTCAGAGGAGGTGTGGCAGAGTTGGCAGAACTGACCTCCCGCCCAAGGTTCCTGTTGCCCAAAGACCGAGGGCGGGTAACGAGTGGCAAGGCCTGGCCCTTGGCGGAGGACAGCTCTCCGGGACTCCTCTGCAGTTCACGGGGACCCGTCATTCTTCCCTGCGTCTGGCAGGGCTGACCTCCCAGGCCAGCCCCTGGGGACGCGAGCTATGAGCCGCAGGCCCAGCCTTCACAGCTCCCCTAGGGCCCCCTGACCCACTCGCACCCCTCCACCACCCCCACCCGCCACCAGCTCTTCGGTCACTGCCCGCCCCCTGGGAGTACGGACGTGCGCCCCCTGGCGGGAAAGTGCAGGGCAACACCTGGGGGTTGGTGGCTCCCCAAGACCAGTGGGAAGCGGTTTTCTGCCCAGATTGGTTTAGCTTCTGTAGAGTTCCATCTGAAAATGAGTTAGACCTGCAGTGAGGACCTCAGTTCCCTCATCACTCAAATGGGGATGAGAATTCCTGTCTTGCTACTGCGTTGCAAAACCCAATATAACCTTACAAACTGTAAGCCTACACGTTAGCTTTTTTTTTAATTAAAAAAAATTTATTTATTTGGCCGTGCTGGGTCTTAGTTGTGGCATGTGGGCTTTTAGTTGCAGCATGTGGGATCTAGTTCCCTGACCGGGGATGGAACCCGGGTGCCCTGCATTGGGAGCGAGGAGTCTTAACCACTGGACCACCAGGGACGTCCCTGAGCTGGCATTTTTATGCACACCGCCCCCCCCCCCGCCACCCCAGACCTCTCTCTAGTTGCCTGGGGTACAGTCTGACCCCATTTGACTGGAGATTGGAAAGAGGCCAGGCTCCTGAGAACTTCTCTCCCAGCACCACTTAAATCCTGTGGTTCTTTTAGTTTCAGATTCTTACAAGTTTGGGGGGTTATTTGGGGTTGAAGAGGGAATGCTGGCTACAACCTTATTCCATCTCAGAAGTGACACCTGAACAGAGTTTTGATGGACAAACAGGAATTCTTCAGGGAAGGAGTATTCTGCAAACACTGAACAGTATTTTTAAAAGAATGGAAGCATAACCTAAGCTTCCACCTCAAGGAACTAGAAAAAGTAAAGCCAAAGGGAGAAGATGGGAGGAAATAATAAAGAGCAAATATAAATGAAACTGAACACAGAAAAACAATAAAGAAACTCAAACCAGAAGCTGGTTCTTTGAAAAAGTCAGGAAAATTGACCTCTAGCAAGACTGACAAAAAGAGAGAACAAGAAAAAGAAGACTCAAATTATGATTATCAGAAATGAAAGAGGGGATAGCACTAAAGATCCCATAAACATTGAATTATACTTGGAGAACAACACAAACAACTCTACCCACATAAATTTCACAGCTCAGATAAAATGGACCAGCTCCTAGAAAACAAACTACCAAACTAACCCAAGATGAAATAGATCGTCTGAATAACTCTGTAACTATTAAGGTAATTAAATTCATAGTTAAAAAAAAATTTAGAACAAGAAATATCTAGGCCCACATGGTTTTACTGGTGAATTCTACCACTCACACAAAAAAAGGAAGTAACACAAATTCTACACAATCTCTTCCAGAAAACAGAAGAGGAAGGTACATTTCCTAATTAATTTTATGAGGCCAAAACCAGACAAAGATAATACAAAAGAAGAAAAATCACAGATGGATACCTCTCATGAACAACACAAAAAATCTTCAACAAAATGTTAGCAAACTGAATCCAGCAGTATATAAAAAGAATGATATACCACAACCAAGTAGAGTTTATTCCAAAGATGCAGGACTGGTTCAGTGTAAGAAAACCAATCAGTATTATCTACCATATTAACAAGTTAAAGAAAAAAACACATATGATCATGTCAATTGATACAGAAAAACCACTTAACATAATTTAGTACCCATTTATGATAAGAGCTCTTAGCAAAAAGAGAATGGAAGGAACTTCCTCAACCTGGTAAAGAGCATCTACAAAAAAACTACAGCTTCCCATCATACTTAATGGTGTAAGACTGGACACCTTTCTCTTAAAATCAAGAACAAGGGAAGGATGTCGTCTCTCACCACTCTCATTGTTGGAAGTCCCAGCCAGTGCAATAAGGCAAAGAAAAGATTATAAAGGAAGAAAAAAAACTGTCTCTATTTGCAGATGACATGATTGTGTATACATAAAAAGTCCCAAGGAATCTAAAAAAATATATAATTAATAAATTAGCTTATTAGCAAGTTTGCAGGATACAAGATTAACATACAAAAATCAATTGTAGGGCTTCCCTGGTAGCGCAGTGGTTAAGAATCCGCCTGCCAATGCAAGGGACACGGGTTCGAGCCCTGGTCCAGAAAGATCCCACACGCCACGGAGCAACTAAGGCTGTGCGCCACAACTATTGAGCCTGTGCTCTAGAGCCCGCAAGCCACAACTACTGAAGCTTGTGTGCCTAGAGCCCGTGCTCCGCAACAGAAGACACCATTGAAAAGCCCGCACACCACAACGAAGAGTAGCCCCCGCGCGCTGCAACTAGAGGAAGCCCGTGCGCAGCAACGAAGACCCAAGGCAGCCAAAAAAAAAAAAAAAAGTTAAAAAAAATCAATTGTATTTCTATATACTGGCAATAAACAGCTGGAAACCAAAATTTAAAATCATTTACAATCACTCCAGAGAGAGAGGGGAAGGGGGAGGAGGAAAGGAGGGGGAGCGAAAAATATTTAAGTATAAATGTAACAAAACATGTACAAACTCTGCTTAAAACTACAAAATGCTAATCAAAGATCTAAATTAATGGAGAGATATACTGTGTCCACGTATTGGAATATTCAACATAGTATAGATGTCAATTCTCTCCAAATTTAATGCAATTCCTATGAAAATCCCAGCAAGAAGTTTTGTAGATGTAAATAAGTTTATTGTAAAATTTATATGGCAAGGCAAGAGAAGTTAAAGCAATTTTGAAAAACAAAAAGTTGGAATCACACCACCTGATTTTAAGACTTACTGTGTAAACACAATATCAAGACAGTGTGATATCTGCCAAGGGACAGACACAAAAATCAATAAAATGGAATAGAGAACCTAGAAATAGATTCACACAAGTACAGCCAGCTGATTTTTTTTTTTTTTTAAGAAACTTTAATTTCCATCAACCTATTTCCATTTTAAGAGTTTGTGGAAGAACTGCTTAAGACCACTCAGTGCTTGTTCCTACCCACTCAGCGGCCTGAGCAGTGGGAGCTACAGACCAGTGTTCAGTGGCAGGTTGAGCACTCCAGCCTCCAGTGGGGAACTGCCGAAGAGGCACGGGGATACCTGCACACCTTCGGACCAGTCCACCACCTGGACTGGTAGCAGTGAACTCAGGAGCTGGAGCAATCCATTCACCCTGAAATTCCTCCTTGGTCACAGCCTTCTCAGCTGCTGCCTGCTCATCCTTTTCAATCTCTCCAGGATCTCTGTAGAAGTAGAGATCAGGCATGACCTCCCTCCCGTGGGTGTTCACGGGAGATGGTGCCACGCATGCGCAGAACTTCCCGGGCAAGCATCCACCACATCAGACCCACTGGGATGGAGTGAGCTCCCTTGTTGTTGCATGGGATGGCAATGTCCACATTATCGCAGGGGAGAGTCTGCGTTACACAGAGCAATGGTAGACAGGTTAACGTAAGAGGCCTCTGGGAGAGGCAGGTGGTCAGCCCTGGGATCAGTAACCACCGGAAGTCTTGGCTCCCGGAAGGCTGCCTGGATCTGGTTAATGAAGGTTCCAGGAGTGAAGCGGCCAGCAATAGGAGTGGCTCCAGTGGCAGCAGCAAACTTCAGCCCAGCTCGCTGGCCAGTATTCCTGGAGGATATGACACTGACATCAGCTGGGTTTTCAACGGCAACAGTGGCATGAGCTGCCAACAGAAGCTTCTCCCAGGTTCTCCTCAGATTTATTATGTAGATGTCATCACTTTTCCTTTTGTAGGTGTACTGTTCCACTTGGAAGCCAAGGTTGGTGCCACCTAAGTGGGTTCCTGCTGCAAGGAATTTGAGGACATCCTCCTCCTTCATTTGCAGGACATCAAAGGCTCTGGAAATTGTGAAAGTTTCCTTTTAAGTTACGATGGGAGTCCAGAACAACGCCGTATGGACCCCTGTCTGGCTGGCGTGGAAAAGGCAGCCAGCTGATTTTTGGCAAAGGTGCAAAAGCAGCTGAATGGGGAAAGAATGAGTCTTTTCAGCAAGTGGTGCTAACACAACTGAATAAATAGGCAAAGAACTGAACCTCAGCCCTATGCAAAAAATTAACACAAAATGGATGGTAGATCTAAACATAAAATGGAAAATTATAAAACTTTTAGAAGAAATATAGGAAAAAAAGTCTTCATGACATAGGGTCAGGTAAAGAGTTCTTAGATACAACTCCAAAGGCACGATCCATTAAAGAAGAAAATTGAGGACTTCCCTGGTGGCACAGTGGTTGGGAGTCCACCTGCTAGTGCAGAGGACATGGGTTCGAGCCCTGGTCCGGGAGGATCCCACATGCCGTGGAGCAGCTGAGCCCGTGCGCCACGGCTGCTGAGCCTGCGCTCTAGAGCCCGTGTGCCACAGCTGCTGAGCCCACGTGCCACAACTACTGGGGCCCGGCGTGCCTGAAGCCCGTGCTCCACAGCATGGGAGGCCACTGCAACGAGAGGCCCGCGCACTGCAGCGAGGAGTGGCCCCCGTTCGCCACAACTGGAGAAAGCCCATGCACAGCAACGAAGACCCAATGCAGGCACAAATAAATAAATAAATATGTGAAAAGTAATATATGCTTTAAAAAAAAATTGATAAATTGTACTACATCAAAATTAAAAACTTTTACTCTGTGAAAGACCACCCAGCCACGGACTGCGAGAAAATACCTGCAAATCCCATATCCAACAATGGACTTGTATCCAGAATAAAGAACTCTCTAAATTCAAGCGTTAGAAAACAACTCAATTACGGACTTCCCTGGTGGTCCAGAGGCTAAGACTCCGTGCTCCCAGTGCAGTGGGCCCGGGTTCCATCCCTGGTCAGGGAACTAGATCCCGCATGCTGCAACTAAGAGTTCACATGCTCCAACTGAAAGATCCCGCATGCCACAACGAAGATCCCGAGTGCTGCAACTAAGACCCGGCGCAGCCGAAAAAAACAAAACCAAACAAACAAAAACAAATAGAAAATGGGCAAAAGTCTTGAACAGAGGGTTCTTTAGCAAAGAGGGTATAAGGATGACAAATAAGCACATAAGATGTTCAACACAGCCATTACGGAAATGCAAATTAAAACCATGATGAGATGCCACTGCCCACCTATTAGAATGTCTAAAATTTAAAATTTTGACAATACTAAGTGTTTAGGAGAATGCAGAGAAACTGGATCTCTCATACACTGTATGTGGAAATTTTCAATGGTCCAGCCACTCTGGAAAATAGTTTGGCAGCTTCTTCTAAAATTAAACATACACTACCATATGACCCAGCAAGAGCACACATGGGAATTTACAAACTCGTACACAAATGTCCATAGCAGTTTTTGTAATAGAAGTGTTTGTAAAAGCCCCAGTCAGGAAACAACCCATGTGTCTTTCAATGGGTGACTGGTTAAAGTGCAGTACATCCATACCATGGGATACTACTTGGCAATAAAAGTTGGATCAAGGAGACCCATTAGGCTGCGGGAAGACTACATACACCCTAGAAAATACTGTGCTGAGCAGCTCAGAGTTTACCGGGGAAGGCAAACAAGATGAGCAAGACAGTGCGACCACTGCTCAGCGTGGAGCATGGATAGGGTTCAGGGGACCCTCAAGGAGGCACAGCCAATATGACCTTGGCGGGGATGCAAGGTGTTCCACAGGACGCAATGGCTAAGGTGAGGCAGTAACGTCTAGCAGTTGGGCTCAGATCCTGTGCGGTACCTCCTGTTACCATGGAGAGGTCTGGCAGGTCCGAGCCCTGGGAGGTAGGGAAGTAGGAGGGAACCAGCAAAGGGTTCAGAAGGAGCAGCCGATGAGGTAGGAGGAAAACCAAGGGATATGGCGATCTGGAGGCCAGGTGAAGAAAGCATTTCTTGGAGGAGGTAGTGACCGGCTGTGTCATATGCTGTTGGTAGGCCACAGGAGATAACAAACCAGTGGATTTAGCAATGTGGTGATTTTGCACTGGTGACTTGACAAGCATTTACACTTGATTGACCAAAGAACTTAGCTCATTAGAAAAAAAAAGGCAGAGACTTTGGCTGTTTACTCTTACTTGAGACTTCCTTTTCATCTCGATAAATCATCTAACCACAACTCTTTGTTTAGTTCAAAAGCTTCCAAATTTAAAATAACACAGACCAAGGCATTTTACACCATAGTCTTGAATAAACAAAAATATCTTAGGTCCAAGTGATTTTCTTCATTCAAATTCTTTTCTTTAATTTTGTACGGGAGATTCGCAGTTCTGGTTTGTTTCCTTTCTCAGAGAGGGTGCTTATGCAATTCAATTTCCACAGTGTCAGCAGTAGCAAACGCATTCTCACTTTACGGCTGGGGGAGATTACTTGGCCAGGATCACAAGCTGGTATACAGGAAACCCAGGGCGATCGACCAATTACTCCCATCTTCTACCTTGGAGTCCAGCGTGCTCTCCCTGACACAAAGCATCTGGTAGGTAGGTAGGTACTACTGTCCAATCAAAAACATTTTCATGATAGCATTCGAAGCCCTCAAATTAAGTTTCACTTCACTTCTCATCCAACTAGCAATCCAGGTCCTCTTCTCCCATCAGCCTGGCTTGTCACTATTCTAAAGCTGATGCTCACTTTTCTTAAATCTACCCAAATCCTGCCCTTCCTTCCTGCTCAGCACAGGCCACCACTGTCCCTGACTGCTTCCCCTTCACAGGGGTTTCCCCCCTCTTTCCCCTGTACCATTTCTCCACTATAATTTACAATCTCACATTTGCTAATTAATCATTAAAACAGGCCAAAAGGCTAAGACCTTATTCAGAGGGTAGGACACATCTAGGAAAGTGGGGGGGAAAAAGCAACAACAAAAGCTTTGGAGTAAGAAAAAACAGCTGTCATAAACTTGAGAACTTTGTTCTAGGAGAAGAACTTGATTGGAGATTGGATTCTGTTGATATATTTTCACACAGTTAACAATGTGAATATTGTGGACCCAGAAGGCCCCACTAGCTAACATTTGTGGAGTACCTGCCCTATACCAAGCACTGTGTTAAGTGCTTTACCATACAATCCAGAGACTCAGAGATGAGTAAAGTTGCCCAAGGCCACGGTCCGTATGGGATGGAACCAGCACATAAGCCCTCGCTTTAAACAATTGCATTTTCCAGCCTGTGAACAAGCAGCTTCACTGACTACACTGAGGCAGGAATCCTGACTGCAAGAAAGACAAGGGAACTGAAAAAAGCAGACACGAAAACTATAAGTGCATAGAAACCTGGGGTGTGCTCCGTGCAAGAACAAAGGGCCTTCCTGGTAGCTCCGGAGGTCGGCGCTCCGTTTTGGCGAAACAGAGGACTCAAGTTCCAAGTCTGAATTTACCCTTCCCTGTCCTGAGGATTATATTGTTTTTGGTAACGGCTGTTTTAGGAAGCTGGGAAGTAGAGTATACATTCTGGCGTAACTTCCAAAGAAAACGGTGAAAACACACACTTTTTCATCCTAAAAAGTTCAGGGAATCGGAAAAGTCATTCTTGAAAACCTCCTTTTTAAACAAAGGCGGTGTCAATCTACTTCTCACATTTGCATAGTAGTTTCTCTCTTTCTGAAGCCTTTCACACTCACCTATTTTAATTCTTTCAGCACTCCGTAAGGGAGTGGAATGGGGGCCAGGGATGGGGTGGAGCAGAGCATCAATACCTTACTATAAAACAGAAACTGAGGCCCGACAGCGTCAACTCCTTCGCCCCCGAGGTCTAGGGGGCTAGTCGGTGGCGGAGCCAGAAAGAAACTCCAGGTCTCACCAGCCAGTGCTGCCTCGGACTTGTTTCTAAACCATTAGGTTCCTCGTTTATTTCGTATACCCCGGGGATGTCCGACGAACACACCTCTGGGTTGTACGTGGTCTCCTTCAATCCAGGCGGGCTTCCCGGAGGAAGCCGACCGTCCGGGAGGCGGGCGATGCCGCTAGCGGCGGCCTTCGTCGCGATGGTCGCGCATCGCGTGCGGGGGGGGCAGCCGGGGAGCACCCCGGGGACACCCTCACAACCCCCCCGGCCCGCAGCAGGCTGTGTCACGTGAGGCACCGGGCTCCCAGGTCACGTGCCGGGGGGGGCTCGGGGGAGGCGGGCATCCGGGCCGCGCCCGCCGGGCACGCTAGGAGCGCGCTAGGCCGTGCGGGTCGGAGCGGGCCGGAGTAGCAAAGGGGGGCAGTGGCGGTGGCGGCGGCCGCGGCGGGGGCGGAGGGGGCGGCCCCGCGGCCCCGCGTCCGCGTCACGTGGTGCGAGGCGGGCAGCCATCTTGCTACAAACACAAACAGAGAGGAGCGGCCGCCGCGGGAGCGCCAGCGCCCCCTCCCCCGCTGCCGCCGCCCCCCGGCCCGCCGCGCGTCGCCAACGCCCCGGGACCGGAGCCTCGCGCCG